>NW_021703774.1:16950399-17381598 GCF_005190385.1 Monodon monoceros | reverse complement strand
ACACACACACACACACACACACACACACACACACACACACACACACAATGGAATATTACTCAGCCATAAAAAAGAATAATGCAATTTGCAGCAACACGGATGGACCTAGAGATTATCATATGAAGCAAAGTAAGTCAGAAAGAGAAAGACAAATGCCATATGATATCACTTATATGTGGAATCTAAAATATGACACAAATGAATATATCTACCAGACAGAACCAAGACTCACAAATATAGAGTACAGACCTGTGGTTGCCAAGGGGAAGTGGGGGGTGGGAGAGGGAAGGACTGGGAGTTTGGGATTAGTAGATGCAAACTATTTTATATAGGATGGATAAACAACAAGGTCCTACTGTACAGCACAGGGAACTATATTCAATATCCTGTGATAAACCATAACAGAAAAGAATGTGAAAAAGAATATATATATGTATAACGGAATCACTTTGCTATACAGAAGAAAGTAACACAACATTGTAAATCAAGTGTACTTCAATAAAATTTTAAAAAATATAAAAGTGAAATTTAGTTGTATATATAGTTTTCTGCCTGACTGATTTATTTAAGTTTTATGTGGTGTCAGATGGTTGGTAGTTTTAAGCACAGTTGACCCTTGAACAATACGGGTTTGAATTGCGTGGTCCCACTGATACATGGAGTTTTTTCAGTAGTAGACTCTACAGTACCACGTTGATCCATTATGGTTGGATACAATGATGTTGAACCATTGATACAAAAGAATCATGCACAAGGAGGGCCAACTAACCCCTACGTTGTTCAAGGGTCAACTGTGTATGTTTTCTTATTTTAACACAAGGCAACTTGGGTTACAATCTGAAATGAGGAAAAGCTTTCCTTCACCATGATCCTGAGCCCCCTATCCTGAGGAGGAGCCAGCTACCCCCAGGGGATTATCCCCTGTGTTGTGGCTCCCCAACTCTTTCCTGGCCCTATAGGAACTTGCCTTCCCTTTGAAGGGAATTCATGTCATGTGTAGTCAGATTATCCATGTTTCTAGGGCAACCTTCTGCAAAACTCTGAAGCAGGTCGCATATCTTCAAACTGTTCATCTTTCCTGTGCCTCTTCTGTGCATCAACCCCCGCCAGGCAACAGGCTCCTCATGTGTTACTATAGACTTCTTGTCAGAAAAAAAGGTGATATAAATTCCATACCTAGCTGAGCTGGTGGAGGTGAGATTTACAGTGTCTCCAAGGGAAGAAGGACCATCCAGGAGAGCATCTTCCAAGGCATAGGCCCAAAGAGACCATGTGCTTTCCTATATCACAACTCCTACTGTACTGTATTGTCCTTTCCCACAGTGGACTGGGACCTCGTCATGGGTTGGGTCCATGATGTAGCTCTTATTGCATCTCTAGCATCAGTACAGGGTCAAGATGAAAGGGGCTTAATAAGTATTAAATGAATGAATGTATGATCTCTAATGTTAATTTCAAAAAGAAATCTTTGTCCTCCTCAAAATCCCTTCATGTAGGTCCTCTCGTATTTCATGTTCTGCATCTCACCCTTATTGTCACTCCAGCATGAATGCATGGCAGAGTCCATATCACTATCTCACCCATGGCCCACTTTGGTTGTTTTCCTGGCCCAGGGAAAGAACGTGTCAGAAACGTGAAGAAATATTTCCTATTTTGCCCTATTTGTTTCCTATTTCTCTTGGATAGGAAATAGAGACTGCACGTGAATCTCCATGACAGCCAAAAAATTGTGAAGGAAACAAGTTGATATACCTGATTATGGGCCCTCATGTCTTAATCTTCTACAGAGTATTACCCTTTTGTTTTCTCTTTGATTTGACTTCTGTTTCTTATCATATAGAGCTGGGGTTGGCAAAATATGGTCTCTGGTCAAATCTGACATAGTGTCTGTTTTTGTCAATAAAGTTTTACTGGCACCCAGCCAGTCCCATTTGTTTTCTTCTACAGTAGAAAAGTTGAGTAGTTGTGATAGTGACCCTATATGCCCACATGACCTAAAATATTTATTATCTTGCCTTTTAGACAAAAAGTGTGTCAATCTCCAATATATGGCAAATACAGTGTTAAAATACTTGTATTGATTTTTTACTTCTTTGACCTTTTTCAAGGAAGGCTTCACATCAAAGTGCAATGCTGAATTTTTTTAAGGTTTTTTTCATTTAATTTTTATTGAAGTACACTTGATTTACAATATTCTGTTAGTTGCAGGTGTACAGAAAAGTGATTCAGTTATACATATATCCACTCTTTTTTAGATTCTTTTCCTCTATAGGTCATTATAGAGTATCAATTTATTTTTATACAATTTTTAGAAGTTAATTTCCACTTACGGTTATTATAAAATACTGGCTATATTTCCCATGTTGTACAACACATCCTCTCTTACACCCAATAGTTCATGCCTCCCACTCCCCCACCCCTGTATTGCCCCTGCACTGGTAATCACTAGTTTGTTCTCTATATCTGCGAGTCTGTTTCTATTATGTTATATTCACTAGTTTATTGTAGTTTTTAGATTCCATGTATAAGCGATATCATACAGTATTTATCTTTCTCTGACTTATTTCACTTAACGTAATGCCCTCCAAGTCCATCCATGTTGCTGCAAATGGCAAAACTTTGTTCTTTTTTATGGCTGAGTAGTATTCCAAAGTATAATGCTTATTGATTGGAGGCACAGGCTGCCCATGATCAGATCCACTTCTTGTAATCTGTATAACCTCATACAAACATCATGGGGATGTTTGCTCAGACCTCGTCCAGGAGAACCTGCTACAGGGAACTAGTTGGCTGACAGCCTCCAGATGCCTTTGGATCCAGCATCATGCTGGTGCCAAGGCCACCCTTCCCTTGGGGGCTGCTCCCAGCAAGGAACTGTACATGGCAGGGCTAACGGTGCTGCCCATTCCTTCCGGACCCAGGAATCTTCCAGTGAGCATTGGCCTGGCTGAAGCTATGTCAGGACTGTGCTGTCGTTTGAGCTCTTCTGACTCAATCCTTCCCTCTCCTCCTTTCACAGCATCCAACCTGCATTGTGGTCTGAAGATTCTCCATGCCTACTCCTGCCCCCTTATTTTTATTTCTCACAGCTATTTCCTCAATAAATCTCTTGCACATCTAACCTGTCTTCTCGGAGGACCTAAAATGAAACATTTTTTAACCCCTCTGAGCTTTAATTCCCTCACTGATAAAAGAAGGCTAGAAATGACAACTACATCACAAAGTTTTTTTAAGGATTAAGTAAATAATGTAGGCAACATTTTGGGCACAGTTGTGGTGCAGTTGTTAGCACCCAGCCATATATACCCTCTACTGCCAGGGCCTCTGGGATGGCCACTGGCCAGTTCCTGCCTGTCAGCCCCATCCTTGCTTCTTCTTCACCATGTGGTGACTACTCTCTGAACCCCGTGGGCATGGACAATCTTTCCTCTCTTCTAAGATCCTTTCAAAATTAACAATGGGTCTTTTCAGTGAATGATTAGAGCATAGCACCCTGACAGAACAGACATGCATGAAATATTTTCTGACCTATATGGCAGGCACGTCCATTAACCTCCTCTCAAATCATTATGTGTCTAAACAAACAATGAATAGGAATTTAAAGGTACTTCTCCTCCCACTCACCACTAATATACAAGGTTCTCCTGCAAAGGAACCTTCACACATGGAGATCCAGAAGCTAAATGGCACCTGGTGTATTTGAGGAAGAGCCTTCCTGCTCCTGGAGTACATACATATAATATATTATATGGTATATATAATATATAGTATGTATAACATATAATAATATAGTATAATTATACTATAAAGTATAATTTGTATAAAGTATATAATATAGTATAATAGTATAAGTACAGAGTAATATAATACATTATTATATATTGCATATACTATATATAATATATAATATATATCTATATATAAATGGTACCTGGTATGTTTGATGAAGTACACTGATGCTCAAGGAGTATATATATATATAATATGTAATATATAATATTAATTATATAATATTAGTTATATTAGTATTAATTAATGTGGTATATTGATATATTACATATTAATAAATAACCATGAGATAATAACTGTAGAGTATATTTTATATATAAATACATATAATGTTTGTTTTTCAATGTTTTTTTAAGCAATAGAAGTAACAAAATGGTGGGTGAAGTAATGTAGGACCAAAAATTCAGTTCTGTCCTGGAACTCCTAATAGTAACTTAGATGACACACTTCCTGATACGCAACAGAAACCCTCCTGAGCCCACCAAGAATGTCCTCAAGCTTGGAGCTTCAAAGCTGTAAAGCCCCGAGACCCCTTTACAGTTAATCACAGCAAAAACTGCTTGAAGGCTGGTTGAATATCCCAGGCCAGTGGAGGGACAGTGTGCCTCTCTCACAGACAGTGCTCATCCGGTCTGAGGCTGCAGAAGCAGCCCTGCCCCAGGGGTCTGCTCTCCCCCTCTTTCCTTCCCTCATGCCCAGGGTGGAGGATAACTCTTGGATTGTGCTTTGCTGTCCTACACTTTGCCTAAGGTGATTCCACAATCAATTTGAAGCAATAGCTTTCCTGAGAGTTCACCAAAAGTTTGAGGAAGAGTGAATTAGGGGTTCAAACAAGTCCCCAAAATGTCCTTCATGACATTTTTTACAGACTTATTTATGTCACTTACTGGCAAATGTTATAGCCAGGCTTAAAGGATAGAACAGACATATATACTAGATATACTGGGCTATTACAATGAAATGTATACTATGTTGCTAGTTGGCCTGCAAGCAAAAATGGAAATGGTTTGAATTAAGAATTTGTGTCTCTCTTCAACAGATCAATAACTAATGGTGGACAAGCTTTCCTCCTTGGTAAGGTGAGTCACTGGGCATTGGCTTGTCAAAACTGCTTAGAGCAGTTTGTTTAGAATTCAGAAGTTCTTTAAAGCCTTTAATTCGAAACATTGTCCAGCTTCATCTCCCCCTGCCTTCCTCAGCCTTCATAAGCCTCTGGGTCTCAGCTGGCTGAAAAGCCTTCACATACACTCTTGACTATTCTCACTCCATCACCTCACCTCTCACCCCCGTGCCCACCGTGAGCTCCAGAAGCACTAGTGTTCTGGAAACACCCAGCACCATTTAGCCTCTGAGTCTCCACATGTGAGGCTTCCTCTGCTGGAGGACCCCCTTCTCCCCCCATTCCTTTCTACTCTTATCCCCACGCCCCTCCCCACCCACCTCCAGCCACGTTTGCGGTATAACGTCTTATTTCCTTGTCCTTCCCGACTTCATTCAGTTATCACTTCCCTGGGGCAGTTTCATCAGACCCTTCTAGCAAGAATCCGAGACCTCGTGTGGTCAGCAAACTATAGTCAGTCCTACTCAACACCTGTTTTTGTAAAGAAAGCTTTATTAGAACACAGCTATCACCATTGGTTTGTGTGTTGCTTATTTCTGCTTTCCGGCTACAGTGGCAGAGCTGAGTAGGTAAGACAGAGACCATATGGTTAGTAAAGCTGAAATATTTACTCTCTGGCCCTTTACCGATAATGTTTGCCACCTGTGCGTGGCCCATACCTTTCAGAAGCTGGGTGTCTGAGTTTGGAAAGCTTATATGCAAAAATACAAATCTGTATTGGAGATCAAGAGATGAAGATTTGGGTTATTAATATTTTTACTTTGTAGCTTTTTTAAATGAAAAAGAAAATTACTACTTTAAAAGTATGGATTTCTAAGAAATTAATTGACAATTAATATTTTAGGGAAGTATCTGTTGTATAGAACCACCTACATACTAATTAAAGAAGACGCAGTTGCTAGCTTTTATTTCTACAGGCGACTCTGTCTTTTCTAAGTTGGGGATATCTGGGGACATTTTAAAAGTTATTTGAATATACATTTTTATTGTGGTAAAATACAGATAATGTAATATATAATTTACCATTTTAACCATTTTTAAATGTATAGTTCAGTGACTAAGTACTTTCACATATTTGTGACACCATCACCACCATCCATCTTCAGAACTTTCTTCAACTTTAAAACAGAAACTCGACCCATTAAACAATAACCCCTCATTGCCCCATTGCCCAGCCCCTGGCAACCACCATTCTACTTTCTGTGCCTATGAATTTGACTACTTTAGATACTTCATATAAGTAGAATCATATAGTATTTGTCCTTTTATGACTAACTTATTTCACTTAGCATAATGTTCTCAAGTTTCATCCATGCTATAGCATGTGTCAGAATGTCCTTCCTTTTAAGGCCGAATAATATTCCATTGCACGTATATAACACATTTTAAAACTTCATTTGTCCATTGATGAATATTTGGCTTGCTTACAATTTTGGCTATTGTGAATAATGCTGCTAAGAACATGGGCATACAAATGTTTATTTGAGCCTGTTCTTTCAATTCTTTTGAGTATATACCCAGAAGTAGAATTGCTGGATCATATAGTAATTCTATTTTTAATTTTTTTGAGAAACACACATACTGTTCTCTATAGTGGCTGCACCATTTTACATTTCCACCAGCTGCGCACAAGGATTTCAATTTCTCCATATCATTGCCAACACTTAATTTCTGTTTCTTTGATAATAGCAATCCGTCCTAGTAGTTATGAAGTGGTATGTCATTGCATTTCCCTAACAATTAGTGATGCTGAGCATCTTTTCATGTGTTTATTGGCCATTTGTATATCTTCTTTGGGGAAATGTTTATTCAAGTCCTTTCCCATTTTTTAGTCGATCTGTTTTTTGTTGTTATTGTTGAGATGTATGAGTTCTTTATATATTCTGGATAATAGCCCTTTATTAGATATATGATTTGCAAATATTTTCTCCTATTCCTCAGGTTGCCTTTTCACTCTACTGATAGTTTTCTTTGATGCACAGAAGCTTTTAATTTTGACGTAATCTAATTTACCTATATTTTTCTTTTGTTGCCTGCGCTTTTGGTGTCTTATCCAATAATTCACTGCCAAATCCAATGTCCTGAGGCTTTTCCTCTATGTTTTCTTCTAGGATTATTATAGTTTTAACTCTTACATTTAGTTCTTTGATCAAGTGTGAGCTAATTTTTGTATATGGTATAAGGCAAGAGTCCAGCTTCATTCTTTTATGTGTGGATATCCAGTTTTCCCTGCACAATTTTTGAAGAAGACTGTCCTTTCTTCATTGAATGGTCTGGAAACACTTGTCAAAATCATTTGACCATACACGTGAGGGTTTATTTCTGGGCTCTCTGTTCAATTCCACTGGTCCATATTTCTGCCTTTATGCCAGTACCACACTGTTTTCCTTACTGTAGCTTGTAGTGAGTTTTGAAATCAGGAAATGTGAGACCTAAAATTAGGTTCTTCTTTTCAAGATTGTTTTGGCTATTTAACGTCTCTTGAAATTCCATATGAACTTCAGGATGGATTTTTCTAAAATGTCATTAGATCAAATGTACTTTTCTGAGAGAACATCTATTGCATGAACCAAAAGCTTCCCTCTTTTTCCCACTGTGTGACTTGAGCATTTTCTTTTCTTCTACCCCTTTTTTGCCCAACCAGAGCAAAGACATTTTTATTTGCCTACAGTGTATTTCACTGTCTAAATTAGAGTGGTAGACACCAGAGATAAGGTTGGCATCACTTTCCTTGGGCAGGTGCTTCTCCATTGGGTTGACATCACTCTTTGGAGATGATGATGTCAATAATCTGCAGAGAGACCAGAGACCTCAGGCACCCCACACCTCTGTGTGCTGCCCAATGGATCACAAGAAACTCCCACTCATGGCTAATGTAAACACGGTCATATAGCTAACAGTGCTTGTGTGTAGCTGGCAGAAATGCAGCTGGAAAACATAAAGATTCAGCCTCTCTCTGCCAACTGGATTTTAATGACCAAACCACAGGGGTTTGGACTATTTAAGTAAAATAGGACAAATGGAAGAAAAATCCAATATTCCTACAAAAAAAAAAAAAAAACCCAAGTGATTTGTAATCTGCAAGACTATAAAACCAATGTTATACTTGAGAGGAAAAAAGTGGAAACATTTCTTGGATATGCACAGCAGACACTATTTGGAGTTTCAGTATTTGACCCAATAAACTGTATTATTAAAAATTTGCAGGCAGAAATCTCTTCCTTTTTCCTTTTGGAGGTTTGGTTTGGTTTTATTTTTTTAGCTGTCTTCCAAAAGGAATTCCAAAGTTTTTTGACAATTTTATCATTTCTGACTTAAGCCTGTTGCAAATCTCTTTGAAACAACTAGGCCCAAGGGTGGCTCGGGCAGCTGCCTGAATTCCACGCAAATGTAAAAAGTCTCTTCCATGTTAAGTGCTACACTTTGCCATAATAGAATCCAGATGCTTAAACCATTCAAAGATTACCTTTTACAGTGTGAACAGAAGCATGAATGTAAGTGTTATGCTAAAATGTAGTTAGATTCCAATTGTTACTAAGCTTTTTGAGTATAACTTCTGAAGGAGAGTTGAGGCAGAGAAGACTGGGGAAAAGGGAACTGAAAAAACCATGTGCCTGGGAATGTCTTATCAGGCAATCACTGGAGAGAGTCCTGCAGAGTGTACATAATTAACAGCAAAAGAGACCAGGAGACTCCTTTTGAGACTGGGATAATAACTCAGCAAGCAGGAACCAGGTTTCTTCTCTCATGTAATTCAAAGGGAATTCCCATTATGAAGTGAAACTGAGCCCCACAACTCAATACTCTGTCAGCTACTGTAACTTATCTTTACTTTCCAATGGCGTGGCGAGGGAGGAAGGTTTCCTATTGTTTCTCACATGTTGTACATGTCATGCAGGTAAGCTCTCAAAGTCTTGTGTCATATCATTTAATTGTCGATACGCTGGCACATCTCCTGGTTTCCTATCTACATTCAGTGATGTCTCTGAACACACCCCAAAGTGCACCAATACCCAACTATCATGTCAAAATAAGTGACTCACTTTTTCAGCCATCAGAATGCCTGATGGTTCAACCACAGAATAATCCATGGGACAGCCAATGTAAATGTTTACATGGCACCAACTGCTCAATTATTTTTGCCTTTAGGACAATGTTGGGGACACTGCTTGAAAATTCTTAAGGATCAGTCTGTGAATGGTAGAGTTAATTGCTTTCCTAGAATAAAAAATGGGTAGGAATAATTTTTATCATTTTGTATTTCCAGGCATCATCAAAGGACACTAATTACATATCTACACTGTGTGAAATAGTTTGGGATGTCTCAGAATCAAAAGTTCATATTAGAAACCAAAGATGACGATTCATACTAAAGGTCAAAAAATGGCCTTCTGAATTGAGAGGTTTCTGCTGAGATTCCAATTATGTCACTTGAGGGGCTTAGTTCCCTTATTTGGAAAATAAGGAAATTGGACAAGATTTCTAATGTCTCTTCTGCTTCTAATATTTAATGTTTCTGAAATCCTCAAATCAGGACATACCCTCTGCAGAGGAAGAGAAGTGTTTTTGTTCATTCATTTATTTGTTTTACTATAAATATGATAGCAAATGTCCCTTGTCCCAGAATCTTTAAGCTCTACTTATCTCACCTGCTGGGTTGATTGACTTTTGGCCAGTAGAGTTGGCCTTTGAAATAAGACAGGTGTTATGTCTTCAGAAGATTTGATTGGAAATGCAATTGTGCATTTCCTGGGTCAGATCACACTAAGTCATTTTCTCCTACTAATATATTGACATGGAACTGGATCCCCAAAGGCTGGAAATGAAGACCCAGAGGTAGAGGTGTTCAAAGGACAGGGATACTGGATGAGAGGGTCAAATAGTTGGCTTTAGACAGTGGGATGGGAGGAGCCTGGAAAAGTGGGAGTACATTAAAATTATTGTTGTTATTATTGTTGAGATGTGCTTTGTGAATTTAATAGTACCCATCCAAAGAAACCAAAAATTACTGATAGAATGCTGTTCATTAGTCAATAACCTTGTTTAGTTCTCAGGAAAAGCAGTAGAATTTTACATCCCTGATGCTTCCAGGAGGGCAGTGCTTCCTTCAATGGGATTGTTTCTGTACTATCTGAGGAAGCCTGTTCTTTCCTAAGGGACACCAAAGACAAGTGCTTGATGGAAACCAAAACCTGGTAGGGAAGCAAAGAGGGTCTGTGACTCCTCCCTCTTTTTAGTGCCCTTCAATTGTGATTCCAGGTAATGCTTACCTCCAGTTCAGTACTGGAAGAAAGGAGCCTGTATTTCTTGGTCAATGTCTTTCTGCCCAGAACTGTTCTAGGTGTTTTGCAGTAAGTATTTACCATCTAGAGAAATTAAGTAACATGCCTAGGATGATACAGCCAGGAATTAACAGAATCAATAATCAACCTACTCACGTGTATGAAAGTGAAGGTTGTATGGGGAAGAATTATAGTCAATACTTCTCATTGCTAGAAGCCTGACAAAGAGACCTGGAAGTTAGAGTGGGCAACTGATTCAGTGCAACTGCACTTATTGGCCTTTATCAACTTTAAGTGTTTGTTTGGGAAAGTTAGCACAGGCTCCCTACATCAGTGCAGAAGTCCATCAGTTGAGGTAGTTATGTATGGAGAAGCCCGGGAGGATGGGTGTGAGAAATTGTTGCCTCCTTCAACTCTATACAGCTATGACATCCCTTCTCTAAAACACAGATCTAAGAGGCTGTTCACTTTCTTAGAAGTGTGGTGCCGGCTTTATACTCAACACTTCAAAATCTGGCTCCAAACCAATTACCAAATTTCATCTCCAGCATTTCCTCTTCCTACGCTGCTTGGTGGTGCCTGATGAAGTTGGCATTCAATGCTTCCTTATGTGATAGGACAGAGTTTTAAATCTGTAGGAGTCCACAACCTTCCCGCAGAGAGTAGACTTAATATCATTTTCATCCCCCAATTTTGGAGGGTCTTTCTGTTTCTGGATTTTTGGAATGTAGAGCTGAGATATAGGGCAATAAGCAGGTGCATCAGAATGACTGGAAGAAAGGGAGATGGAGAGAAAGGTTCCCTGAATCATATTTTGGAACCAGGGCTAAAGAGGGTTAATATCCATAGGGCTTGGAGTGAGAGCAAATGGAGAAAACAGAAGTGAGACTGGGGAAAAATGGATGAGGGCAAGAGAATTCTCAGGTAGGAGACTGGGAGCTTCCCCAAGTTATAGGGAAGTGGGGAAACATACAGCGCAGGTGATTTTGACAAGAGTTGATGTGGAAAATGTACTTAGATCTTCTTTAACGTTCTTTAAGAGCTGTAAGTCAAGACAAAAATTCCTGCTCCTAGCATGTTCCTTGGAATGACTCACCCCAGGACTGACCCACTGAGTCATCACTGCAAGGGAGCCACACTTGCCATGGCTTATGCTTTTCCTTTGCATGAAATACCCTTCTTTTTTCTACCAGGCAGGCAATAGTTTTCTTTCCCTTCAAGGATAAGTTCAAATGTATTTCCCTGGGATAGTTCTCATTGCACCACTCTACCTTGATCCACGGAATCAGTTCTCACTAAATACTCCAGAGGCAATTTTTAAATTACTTCAATTACAGTACTTATTACAGCCTGGTTCATTGTACATGGGGATACATTTGTCTTCTTCATACGCCTTGGCTTGACCAGATTTGTATCCCTAGCATCTTGCATGTGCCTTTCAGGTTGCATATGACCAGGACATCTTGCACTGTATTGAATCAATCCAATCTGGTCTGGTCCCAACCAATACAAACATTCAAGTTTGTACTGTACACTGGTCTTGATGCACTAACATTCACACACAAGGATTAAAATATTTTATTCAACTAGAATATAGAGTGTTAATAGAATTCTACTCTTTTTTTTCTTCATTTTATACACAAGACAGAATGCTGATGTGACAATTTATGTCTGAAGTCATCTTTTTTATGTCTCCATTTCATACATGTCTGAGTCTGTTATTTGGGAAAGTTATATGAAAGAAACAAAAGGAATATTTTAAAATATTGTCCCATTTTATTTGGTTTCATTGTTAAGGAGATTTTTATGCCCACCTTTGTCCAAAGTTAAATGAGCCTACTCAAATCCTTTTGGGGCTTAAGTGGAATATAAATAAAGGAAGAAGAAACACACTCTCTGTTATTGCTGAAAAACAATATTCGTGTAGTGCCAGGTTTGTGATAGTAAAATAAAGTGATTCACCAGGTCATTATAGTTTTTGCTATACAAACACTATTTTTGCTTAAATAATGTAAATGCCTCAGAATTGTTGCAGTTTGAATTATACACATGATTACTTCGATTCTACTCTTCATTTTGGATGGTTGAAAACCTTGTCTTTGGAATCGCAGCAAGCACTGTTGGTGGCCTAGCCAACTGCTTTTAATCCCATTATTTTCTTGCTGACAAAGCCCTTCAGCCCTCCATGTTTTCACTTGGGAATCCACCCCCTCCCAGGTGACTCATGAGTGTCTGTCTCTAGGCCCAGGAGTAAACCTAAGTTGGATATGCCAATAATAATTGGCTTCAGCATGGGTCCGAGATGTAATTCTGGAAAAGGAGACCTGGGGTAGTCTTCTGGAGAGGACTTGGGCAAGATTACCTTTACTCTTAAGTTAAAATAAAAATGATAAAAGGGAGAAACTATCTGTACATAGTGGTGACTAGTTTTGAAGTTTGGAGCAGCCAAAGAACAAAGTTGACATGCTGAGGATGACAAAACAAGAAGGTGGAAAGAAAGTACATCCTTGACATTTGAGCACCAAATTATGCAGTTCTAGATTCACTGCACCTCAGCATTAAATGCTAGGTGAGATGAAAAATATACTTCATGGTCTAAGACAGATGATATAGGCTTTTATTATTTATTATTTGCTGCTAAAAATATGTTAACTGATCTACAGAAAGAAAGACATAGGAGAAGTAGAAAGATATAGTTCTTATTTCAGCTTATAATTTAATTCGAAAGAATAAATCCACACAGGAAATGACTGATGAAAAATTATAAAGTCATAAATAAAGTAAGGGGTCTTAACAGTTTTTGTCCATCTGAACACTTTGCCAGTTTGGTGAAGTCTATGGTTTCCTTGACAGACAAATACTTTTAAATAAAATAAGCTACATAGGCTCACAAAAGAAAACAATTATATTTTAAAAGTTCCCCAGGTTAAGAATTCTGGAAGGATGCATAATTAAATATGACAACATTCTTTTTCATGAAATTAAGCTCTCAGAATCAGCATGATTTATGTACTCAAGCCCAGTGTCAACTTGTTCAATGTCTAAAAAGCAAAAAGGCAGTCAAACCAATTATCTTCTATTTCAAATGTTGTTATAATTTTAACTTAAAAAATAAACATTAAATAAGGTTGTTATCCTATATACATGCTACCAAAGTCACCACCAAGTGATTAGAAATTGTTATATTATTTTCCCATTTTCTGGAAGTAAAGACATTCACAAACAAAACTACTGCCCTCCACTTTAACTGAAGAAGCTGTACAGTAGAGTGTATTGGTTCCAAGTATATGCTGTCTCTCCTCAACCATTCATGGGGCCCATCCATACAGGCTCCTTCCTTGGTATGTTCTCTGTGGTAAGATTATTATTTTTGCCCCAATGATATCAAGCTTGGCCATATGATATGATTTGGCCAATGGAACATGAGCAGAAATGACATGTACCAATTCCCGGCTGAAGCTTTACAGCAAGTATTGTGGTTCCACCATTATTCTTTTTTCTCTGTCATGAGAATGTGATATACCAGAGAGGGGCCACTCCTTTATCCTGTATCCCAGAGCAATGAAGACACGTGGAACAAACTGGTCCACAGATGACAGGATACATGAGCAAGAAATACACCTTTGCAGTTTAAGTCACTTAGATTTTGGAGTTGTTTATTATCAAAACATAGCTTAATGAAAAGTAATTAAGGCAGGTTGATATTTATGGGGAATCTTTCTGATTTCTCCTTAGTGATCTTTTTTGCTGTCACCATGCAACATTTTTCATATTTCTAACTCTTTTTTAATATCAGATTTATTGTTTCTACCCAAGCTGCAGCATAGAGTAGACATTTAAACATTTATTATCATCTGCAATATTTTTGTAGGCTTCTCTTTCTTCTTCTTGGAAGGTTAGTGAGTTTTACAGCTATTATCTTTTTATCAGACAAGATATAAGTTAGTGGAAAATTGGTTATACGTTTATATAGATCACTCCC
Source organism: Monodon monoceros (assembly GCF_005190385.1). Lineage (NCBI taxonomy): Eukaryota > Metazoa > Chordata > Mammalia > Artiodactyla > Monodontidae > Monodon > Monodon monoceros. The sequence continues at coordinate 17,367,425 of NW_021703774.1, read as the reverse complement.
ACTATAGCAACATTTTGTAGACTCAGCCTGCAGCCAAAGTGTCTAGATGAGGCCTTTATTTTTGGAGGATTAACTAACCTGAACTAAGTTTATAAACACAAAATCAAAAATCTGGAATAAAATTGAAAATGTAGTCAATCATCTTGATATTTTTTATTGTCAACACACCCAACCTCCAGACAATGAAGTTTAAAGTTATCATCATAGATAGTCTTAGCCATAAGGGCTGAAAGCTTACAGCTTCACTAGATCACAGCTGAGGCTCCCAGGGAAGCCATCAAGACAAAGATAACAATTTTCTAACAATAGGGAGAAATTTGTAAGTCAAAATTTCACTGCTGTCCTGGGAGGTGCTGGCCCTGATTTGCATTTATCATGGTCACATCTGGGCTTCTGACTTGTTTGATAGTCCTTTTATGACTAAACATGAAAGGAATTTTAGTTTTGTGGAATACTGTCAAGAAAAGAGAAGAGGGGATCTGTTCTGACAATGTTCCCAGGTCTAAACTTTGTGGAGGTATCCAGGGAAGAGCTGTTATTAATTGACACTGACAGTCAAATGACACAGGTCAACTCCTGGTGATCTATGGCTGTTTATTCAAGTCCAAGGCAACTCAGGTTCTCCTCCTCCTCTTGAATGAAGTTTTCCCTTGTGTCATTTTGCTCTTTATTAACACTTATACCAGAAAAGCAGAAAGTGTATGCTTAACTTTGTGAAGCAGCTCAAGCAGCAAGTTAGCATGCAGGATGATGAATTACTGAGATTTGAAAATTATAAATTAATTTCAGGCATGAAAGTGTGCTGATCATTAGGACTTGACTAAAAATCACTCAGAAAACCAACTGACCTCCTTCCGCCTTGTCCAGCTCATGGTCATTTACTGGTTAAGACAAGATTCCAGAATCTCCTTTCAGTGAGTCCTTTCTAAACTCTTTGTCAGTTGAAGTATCCTTCTTCCAGACTAACTTAGGAGCTTGTACATACCTTCATCATACTTTAACTACAGAACAGTTGTATCATACTTCCTTGTTTTCAAATATGGGATGTACCAATACTGAGCCAAAATAAATAAGATATCTGATGCAACTATTAAATTTTCCGTCAAACACTTGGAAAAGGATCCAAATAGATAAACACTTTTTGAATACAGAAGCACATAGTTTGACTTAATTTTTCAAATTCTTACCTGTTAGTTGGTTGTAGTGGTTTTATATAAATGTAACAGAAATAGGCAACTTGAATCTTGGTAAAATTCATAAAAATGATACCCTGATTAGCTCAGAAACCTAAAATTAAAGATTCAGTATACTTTATGTGACTATACAAATTCATATACAAATAAATCCAAATAGAGACAATATTTGTCCATGAAAAAGGAGTGATTCTTCTGTAAAAGTGACGTATTTGCTTCCTCTTATTTAAGTTCCTATATGTTTGTTTGTTTGTTCAGCAAAGATTTATTGAATCTCTCCTCTGTGTCTGACATATTACAGGGTTTACATTTTTTGTTTGTTTTTGTTTTAATTTTTATTGGAGTATAGTTGCTTTACAATATTGTGTTAGTTTATACTGTACAGCAAAGTGAATCAGCTATACTTGTACATTTATCCCCTCTTTTTGGATTTCCCTCTCATTTAGGTCACCACAGAACACTGAGCAAACTTCCCTGTGCTATACAGTAGTTTCTCATTAGTTATCTATTTTATACATAGTATCAATAAGTGTATATATGTCAATCCCAATCTCCCTATTCATCCCACCCCACCTTCCCCCTTAGTATCCATACCTTTGTTCTCTATGCCTGTGTCTCTATTTCTACTTTGTAAATAAGATCATCTATACCATTGTTTTCAGATTCCGCATATATGCATTAATATAAGATGTGGTACATATACACAATGAGATATTACACAGCCATAAAAGGGACCAAAATTGGGTCATTTGTAGAGACATGGATGGACTTAGAGATTGTCATACAGAGTGAAGTAAGTCAGAAAGAGAAAAACAAATATCGTATATTAACGCATCTATGGGGCTTACATTTTATTGAAGGAAAACAAACTAAAAAGTAATCACAAAATAAATATCAGATGGTGATAAGATCTCTGAAGACGATACAAACAGCAAGATGAGATAAAGACTGACTGGCAAGCTCTGGCTACTTTAGAGAGATTGATCAAGGAAGGTATAGCCTGAGGAAATCACATTTCAATTTGTCCTGGAATGATACTAAGGAGCTAGCTATGGCGAGACTAGATCAGAGACTAGATAAAGTGCAAAGATCAAAAACTGGGAAACAGTGTACAAGGAAATGAAAAATAAGTGGATTATAAGAGTAAAGGTGTATTTGGCTTCAAGTAACAATACTCACTTCAAACAGATTTAAGCACTAAGAAGTATTTATTATCAAACTTAAAAAGATAGAGTTAAATTACACAGGTAATTTTCATTGTTTAACAACCACCTTAACACAGGAAAGGGAAAAAATAATCTTACTATGTTTTATTTAACCTCTGTCTCCCAAATATTATTATATTAACATGTAATCAACATAAAAAATTACCAATTGGCAATCTTGCCATTTGTGACAACATGGATAGAACTTGAGAGCATTTGGGTAAGTGAAATAAGCCAGAAAGAGATAGACAAATACTGCATGGTATCATTTATATGTGGAATCTAAAAATAAAAAGTCAAACTCTTAGAAAGAAAGAATAGAAAAATGGTTGCCAGGACATTGGGAGTGGGGGAAATTAGGACAGGTTAGTAAAGGGTACAAACTTTCAGCTATAAGATGAATAAGGTCTGAGGATCTAATGTAAAACATAGTGACTATAGTTGATACGTTGTATTATATCATTGAAATTTGCTAGCAGAGTAGAGCTTAAGTGTTATCACCCAAATAATTAATAGTAACAATAATAATAAATCTGTGAGATGGTGGATGCATTAATTAATTAGATGTTAGATGGTGGGAATCCTTTTGCAATGTATACATAGGTCAAATCACCATGATGTACACTTTAAATATCTTACAATTTTATTTGTCTATTATAACCTCAAAAAAGCTGGAAAAATAAACAATGTGGAAAAAATTATCAATTAAATATTTTGCATACCTTTTCTCTTACTTGATATTGTCTTCAAAATCTAGTGTATGCTAGCTACACTTCATATGCTCAGAAGTTGCATGTGGACAGTGACTATTATACTGGACAGCACAAGTATAGATTATGAATTTCAGAGAGACAGGAGAGGAGGCAGAGATAGATTATCCTGGCAATAGTTCTGTGAAGAGATGATGGTGTCTTGGACTATAGCAGCATCAGTGAATATGATGTGAAGTCAGTGACTTTGGGAGATTTTATATATATATATATATATATATATATATACACACACACACACATATATATATGCATACACTTTTTGGCTATAAACGCAATCAGGCTTGCTATGATTTCTGCCCTTTACTAACTGTGTAATTTAGGGGAAAAAAAACTTAACTTCTTAAAACTTAACTTCTTAACTCCTGCATTTGAGAGAATGGGATGAGGCAATTCATAGAAACACTTATCAGAGTTCCTGGAACAGACTCAGTTCTTTAAAACATATAAAAGTGGTATGGAGATTGGTTCAAGATGGCGGAGTAGAAGGACGTGTGCTCACTCCCTCTTGCAAGAGCACCGGAATCACAACTAACTGCTGAACAGTCATTGACAGGAAGACACTGGAACTCACCAAAAATGATACCCCACATCCAAAGACAAAGGAGAAGCCACAGTGAGATGGTAGGAGGGGTGCAATCACAAAATAAAATCCCATGACCGCTGGGTGGGTGACACACAAACTGGAGAACAATTATACCACAGAAGTCCACCCACTGGCACTGAAGGTTCTGAGCCCCACATCAGACTTCCCAACTTGGGGGTCCAGCAATGGGAGGAGGAATTCCCAGAGAATCAGACTTTGAAGGCTAGTGAGATTTGATTGCAGGACTTCAACAGGACTGAGGGAAACAGAGACTCCACTCTTGGAGGGCACATACAAAGTAGTGTGTGCGTCAGCAACAGGGGGAAGGAGCAGTGACCCCATAGGAGACTGAACCAGACCTACCTGCTAGTGTTGGAGGGTCTCCTGCAGAGGCTTGGGGTGGCTGCGGCTCACCTCAGGGACAAGGACACTGGCAGCAAAAGTTCTGGGAAGTACTCCTTGGCATGAGCCCTCCCTGAGTCTGCCATTAGCCCCACACATCTGTAGGGTCTGTAGCCTCCAGTGTTAGGTAGCCTCAGGCCAAACAACCAACGGAGAGAGAACTCAGCCCCACACATCAGCAGACAAGCAGACTGAAGTTCTTCTGAGCTCTGCCACCAGAGCAACAGTCAGCTCTACCCACCACCAGCCCCTCCCATCAGGAAGCTTGCACAAGCCTCTTAGATAGCCTAAACTACCAGAGGACAGACAGCAGAGGCACTACAATCCTGCAGCCTTTGGAACAAAAACCACATTCACAGAAAGATAGACAAAATGAAAAGGCAGAGAACTATATACCAGATGAAGGAACAAGATAAAACCCAGAAAAACTATTAAATGAAGTGGAGATAGGAAACCTTCCAGAAAAAGAATTCAGAATAATGATAGTGAAGATGATCCAGGACCTCAGAAAAAGAATGGAGGCAAAGATCGAGAAGATGCAAGAAACGTTTAACAAAGACCTAGAAGAATTAAAGAACAAACAAACAGAGGTGAACAATACAATAACTGAAATGAAAAATACACTAGAAGGAATCAATAGCAGAATAACTGTGGCAGAAGAACAGATAAGTGACCTGGAAGACAGAATGGTGGAATTCACTGCCACGGAACAGAATAAAGAAAAAAGAACAAAAAGAAATGAAGACAGCCTAAGAGACCTCTGAGAAAACACTAAACACACTAACATTTCCATTATAGGTGTCCCAGAAGGAGAAGAGAGAGAGAAAGGACCAGAGAAAATATTTCAAGAGATTATAGTTGAAAACTTCCCTGACATGGGAAAGGAAATAGCCACCCAAGTTCAGGAAGTGCAGAGAGTCCCAGGCAGGACAAGAAGAAACACACTGAGACACATTCTAATCAAACTGACAAAAATTAAAGACAAAGAAAAATTATTAAAAGCAACAAGGGGAAAACGACAAAAAACATACAAGGGAAATGCCATCAGGTTAACAGCTGATTTCTCGGCAGAAACTCTACAAGCCAGAAGGGAGTGGCACAATATATTTAAAGTGTTGAAAGGCAAGAACCTACAACAAAGATTACTCTACCCAGCAAGGATCTCATTCAGATTTGAGGGAGAAATCAAAAGCTTTACAGACATGAAAAGCTAAGAGAATTCAGCACCACTAAACTACAACAAATGCTAAAGGAATTTCTCTAAGTGGGAAACACAAGAGAAGAAAAGGACCTACAAAAACAAACTCAAAACAATTAAGAAAATGGTAATAGGAGCATACATATTGATAATTACCTTAACTGTGAATGGATTAAATGCTCCAACCAAAAGAAACAGGCTTGCTGAATGGATACAAAAAGAAGACCCATATATATACTGTCTACAAGAGACCCATTTCAGACCTAGGGACACCTACAGACTTAAAGTGAGGGGATGGAAAACGATATTCCATGCAAGTGGAAATCAAAAGAAAGTTGGAGTAGCAATACTCATATCAGATAAAATGACTTTAAAATAAAGAATGTTACAAGAGACAAGGAAGGACATTACATAATGATCAATGGATCAACCTAAGAAGAAGATATAACAATTATAAATACATATGTGCCCAACACAGGAGCACCTCAATACATAAGGCAAATGCTAACAGCTATAAAAGAGGAAATCATGGGCTTCTCTGGTGGCGCAGTGGTTGAGAGTATGCCTGCTGATGCAGAGGACACGAGTCCATGCCCTGGTCCAGGAAGATCCCACATGCTGTGGAGCGGCTGGGCCCATGGGCCATGGCCACTGAGCCTGCGCACCTGGAGCCTGTGCTCCACAACGGGAGAGGCCACAACAGTGAGAGACCCGCTGACAGCAAAAAAAAAAAAAAAAAAGAGGAAATCGACAGCAACACAGTAATAGTGGGGGACTTTAACACCTCACTTACACCAATGGACAGATCATCCAGACAGAAAATTAATAAGGAAACACAAGGTTTAAATGACACAGTAGACCAGATAGCTTTAATTGAAATTTATAGGACATTCCACCCAAAAGTGGCAGAACACACTTTCTTCTCAAGTTCTCATGGAACATTCTCCAGGACAGATCACATCTTGAGTCACAAATCAAGGCTCAGTAAATTTAGGAAAATTGAAATCATATCAAGTATATTTTCCAACCACAATGTTATGAGATTAGAAATCAGTTACAGGAGACAAAATGTAAAAAACACAAACACATGGAAGCTAAACAATATGTTACTAAAGAGCCAAGATATCACTGAAGAAATCAAAGAGGAAATCAAAAAATACCTAGAGAAAAATGACAATGAAAACACAACGATCCAAAACCTTCCTTAGAACAATACAAAACCTTAGAACAATACAATCCTACCTCAAAAAACAAGAAAAATCTCAAGTAAACAATCTAACTTTACACCTAAAGGAACTAGAGAAAGGAGAACAAACAAAACCCAAAATTAGTAGTAGGAAAGAAATCATAAAGATCACAGCAGAAATAAATGAAATAGAAACAAAGAAAACAATAGCAAATATCAATAAAACTAAGAGCCGGCTCTTGGAGAAGATAAACAAAATTGATATTCATAAACCATTAGCCAGACTCATCAAGAAAAAGAGGGAGAGGACTCAAATCAATTAGAAATGAAAAAGGAGAAGTGACAATGGACACTCCAGAAATACAAAGCATCCTAAGAAACTACTACAGAAGCTCTATGTCAATCAAATGGATGACCTGGAAGAAATGGACAAATTCTTAGAAAGGCGTAACCTTTCAAGACTGAACCAGGAAGAAATAGAAAAAATGAACAGACCCATCACAAGCACTGAGATTGAAACTGTGAATAAAAATCTTCCAACAAACAAAAATCCAGGACCAGATGGCTTCACAGGTGAATTCTATTAAACATTTAGAGAAGAGCTAACACCTATCCTTCTCAAACTCTTCCAAAAAATTGCAGAGGAAGGAACACTCCCAAACTCATTCTAGGAGGCCACCATCACCCTGACACCAAAACCAGAGAAAGATACTACAATAAAAGAAAATTACAGATCAATATCACTGAGGAAGATAGATGCAAAAATGCTCAACAAAATACTAGCAAACAGAATCCTACAACACATTAAAAGGATCATACACCATCATCAAGTGGGATTTACCCCAGGGATGCAAGGATTCTTCAATATACTCAAATCAGTCAATGTGATACACCATATTAATAAACTGAAGAATAAAAACCATATGATCATCTCAATAGATGCAGAAAAAGCTTTTGACAAAATTCAACACTTATTTATGATAAAAACTCTCCAGACAGTGGGCATAGAAGGAACCTACCTCAACATAATCAAGGCCATATATGACAAAACCACAGCAAGCCTCATTCTCAATGGTGAAAAACTGAAAGCATTTCCTCTGAGATCAGGAACAAGAAAAGGATGTCCACTCTTGCCACTATTATTCAAGATAGTTTTATAAGTCCTACTCACAGCAATCAGAGAAGAAAAAGAAATAAAAAGAATACAAATTGTAAAAGAAGAAGTAAAATTGCCACTGTTTGCAGATGACATGATACTATACATAGAAAATCCTAAAGATGCCACCAGAAAACTACTAGAGCTAATCAATGAATTTGGTAAATTTGCAGGATACAAAATTAATGCCAGAAATCTCTTGCATCCCTATGCACTAACAACGAAAGATCAGAAAGAGAAATTAAGGAAACAATCCCATTCACCATTGCAACAAAAAGAACAAAATACCTAGGAATAAACCTACCTAAGGAGGTAAAAGACTTGTACTCAGAAAACTATAAGACAGTTGATGAAAGAAATCAAAGATGACACAAAGAGATGGAGAGGTACACCATGTTCTTGGATTGGAAGAGTCAATATTTTGAAAATGATTATACTACCCAAAGCAATCTACAGATTCAGTGCAATCCCTATCAAATTACCAATGGCATTTTTTACAGAATTAGAAAAAAAATCTTAAAATTTATCTGGAGGCACATTAGACCCTGAAAAGCCACAGCAATCTTGAGAGGAAAAAAATATGGAGCTGGAGGAATCAGGCTCCCTGACTTCAGACTATACTACAAAGCTACAGTAATCAAGGCAATATGGTAGTGGCACAAAAACCAAAATATAGATCAATGGAACAGGATAGAAAGCCCAGAGATAAACCCACGCACCTATGGTCAACTAATCTATGACAAAGGAGGCAAGGATATACAATGGAGAAAAGACAGTCTCTTCAATAAGTGGTGCTGGAAAAACTGGACAGCTACATGTAAAAGAATGAAGTTAGAACACTCCCTAACACCATACAGAAAAATAAATCTCAAAATGGATTAAAGACCCAAATGTAAGACTGGACACTATAAAACTCTTAGAGGAAAACATAGGAAGAACACTCTTTAACATAAATCACAACAAGATCTTTTTGACCCACCTTCTAGAGTAATGGAAATAAAAACAAAAATAAACAAATGGGACCTAATGAATCTTAAAGGCTTTTGCACAGCAAAGGAAACTATAAACAAGACAAAAAGACAACCCTCAGAGTGGGAGAAAATATTTGCAAATGAATCAATGGATAAAGGATTAATCTCCAAAATATATAAAGACTCATGCAGCTCAATATTACAAAAACGAACCCATTCAAAAAATGGGTAGAAGACCTAGTAGAGGCCCAGAGAAGACATACAGATGGCCAAAGGGCATATGAAAAGATGCTCAACATCACTAATTATTAGAGAAATGCAAATCAAAACTACAATGAGGTATCACCTCACACTTGTTAGAATGGGCATCATCAGAAAACCTACAAACAACAAATGCTGGAGAGGGTGTGGAGAAAAGGGAACCCTCGTGCCCTGTTGGTGGGAATGTAAATTGATGCAGCCACTATGGAGAACAGTATGGAAGTTCCTTAAAAAACTAAAAATAGAATTACCATATGACCCAGCAATCCTACTCCTGGGCATATACCCAGAGAAAACCATAATTCAAAAAGACACAAGCACCCCAATGTTCATTGCAGCACTATTTACAATAGCCAGGTCACGGAAGCAACCTAAATGCCCATCGACAGATGAATAGATAAAGAAGATGTGGTACATATATACAATGGAATATTATTCAACCATAAAAAGAAATGAAATTGGGTCATTTGTAGAGATGTGGATGGATCTAGAGACTGTCATAGAGAGTGCAGTAAGTCAGAAAGAGAAAACAAATATCATATATTAATGCATAAATGTGGAATCTAGAAAAATTGTACAGATGAACCAGTTTGCAAGGCAGAGATAGAGACACAGATGTACAGAACAAACGTATGGATACCAAGGGGGAAAGCAGTGGGGATGGATGGTGGTGTTGGGCTAAATTGAGATTGTGATTGACCTATATACGCCAATACATATAAAATTGATAACTAATAAGAACCTGGTGTATAAAAAATAAAATAAAATAAAATTCAAATATTAAAAAAATAAAACCTATAAAGGTGGTATAAATGAAGATCTATAAGACCTCAGAGGAGACAGAGGGTATTTCTGCATGTACTAATTAAGGAAAGTCACTTTTAGGCAGAGACTTGAAGGATGAGTAGATTTGATACAGGCAGACATGATAGAAGCAGGTACTCCAGAAGGAAGTACGAGGGTAATAAATCTCAAGCCACTTGTAAAAAATAGCAAGTAGTTAAATCTGACCCCAATGAAGGCTGACTTTTGGGAGCAATGAAAGCTATGGATGATAAGGCATATGGCATATAGCATATTTGGAGCCTCAGCTCAAAGGTTAAATTTTATTGTACAAATGGTGAGAAGTTTTGTTCTATTTTAATCAGAGGAGTGACATCAAGGTGGTATTTTGGGAAGATCAACCAGTTCAGTAGTGCTCAGCAGAGATTAAAAAAGGAAACATTAGGCTCAGCAGAACTAATCAAGACGTTATTGTGCTTGTCCAGGAATGAGACAGTAAAGGAATGGAATAGATAGTTGAACACAAGAAATATTCCAGAGAAACATTTTATTACTCATGGTTTTACTCCTTTATGCAAACTTCTTTGTAGAACTCCAGTTCTGTCTATACAACAGCAAGCTCTTCATCGTTTTTATAAAATGTGGTACATATATACAATGCAATACTACTCAGCCATAAAAAAGAATGAAATAATGCCATTTGCAGCAACATGGATGGACTTGGAAATTATCATACTAAGTGAAGTAAGTCAGACGGAGACAGAAAAATATCATGTGATATAACTTACATGTGGAAGCTAAAATATGACACAAATGAACTTCTCTACGAAACAGAAACAGACTCACAGACATAAAGAACAGACTTGTGGTTGTCAAGGGGGTGGGGTTTGGGGGAGGGATGGGGTGGGAGCTTGGGGTTAGCATTTGCAAACTATTATATATAGAATAGATAAACAACCAAGTCCTTCTGTATACCACAGGGAACTATATTTAATATGCTGTGATAAACCATAATGGAAAAGAATATGAAAAAGAATATATATATATATATACACATGTATATGCATGTATAACTGAATCACTTTGCTGTACAGCAGAAACTGACACAACATTGTAAATCAACTATAAGTCAATAAAATAAATTTTAAAAGAAGGATACACAGACTAACAAACATATCTAGTGCAAGCATGAAATATATGGAAAAAAAGATTTTAAAATAAGATTTATCCAGCACTGTTGGGAAATCAATTATCCATATAAATTAATCTTCCAGGTCACTGAAAGTTTTCCGTTTGCACACCCAATACTTTAAAAACTTTATTTTGGCTGTCTATATGTCTAGTTTAATAAGTTATGTATTAAGTTAATAAGTTATGGCTATTAAGCGAGTTGCATGGAAAGCTTGTGTGTGTGTGTGTGTGTGTGTGTGTGTGTGTGACTTATTTTAATGGAAAGAGCAAGGGGCTTGGATTAGAAATATGCATGCTATTTTCTTGCTGTATGACCCGGGACAAGTTGCTTCACATCTCTTGGTGTCTGAAGCAGGAGACAGGTTCTATTAATCCATCAAAACAGAGAATAAGAAGTTTCAAGGGGATTACCATTTCATTTTGGTATCCCTCAGTCTGTTACTGGTTTGAGAAAACTGGCCAAAATAGAGGGATAAAGCATGCATGCTTATCTCTCTAAATGAAGGAGAGATTAACTGTTTTAGGAAGGTGTGATTTACTTCTCAGAAACAAAAATTGACACCGTAAGTCCGCTCTTGCCAAAATAGAATGTTTTTAAAATCAAGGATGCTCACCAGGCTTCCCTGGTGGCACAGTGGTTGAGAGTCCGCCTGCAGATGCAGGGGACGCGGGTTCACGCCCCGCTCCGGGAAGATCCCACATGCCGCGGAAGGGCTGGGCCCGTGAGCCATGGCTGCTGAGCCAGCTCCTCCGGAGCCTGTGCTCCACAAGGGGAGAGGCCACAACAGTGAGAGGCTCGCGTACCGCAAAAACAAACAAACAAAAAGATGCTCACCAAACTCAATCCCTCTAAGATTCAAGTTCTCTTTTCCCCCCATTGTTGTCATAAATAATGTGAATAATGATTTTCCCTTAATAACACCTTTCTTCTGGAGCTATTGCATGTTGCTATTGGAAAAGCAACTTTTCCAATTTCTAAGAGATAAGGCTTTCCTAAGAAAGCTCTTTGGACTTCTTGGACATCAAACCAACCTCTGCTGCACATATATTTTACAAGTATGTTGCTAAATTGAGTGTGAACGACCCCAAAGCCTGGATTTAAAAGCTGAGGGGAAAGTGCATGGTAAAGCACATTCCTACATTCTCTGAGCTCTCAACACCGAGAAATAGCTTGAGATGTGAAGCAAACTGGAAATGTGAAGATGCACACGCTCCCTAACAAATAAATCTATTCTAATAGGTGGTTTGAAAGAAAGGTCAGCTTTAAAAGTTCTCCCCAGATAGACTCTCACAGTGAAAGGACAAACATCTGACAGATAAATCAAACTACCAGTGACCTGGAAGAGGTCTGAAAACAGGAGGCAGTCCTCGTAGAAGAGAACACAGGGCATTAGTCGCCTACCAGCCTGTTCTCTAACTGAAGAGGTCAAAGGGCTGGTGGCTGTAAACCTGTACCAAATGGACCCTTTGCTAGTTTCCATCTGTATCATATTTTGCATGTGTGTGTGCACATACATTGTGCACACAGCCCAAATTAAGCTGTTACAAGAGAAACATGCCCCCCCCTTTTTTTTTTGAGTATTTTGTTCCCTGTGCAGAAAGAGGAAAAAAATGTGAATTTTAATTTTTGAGTCTTTGTTATTAGAACATTTTCTTCTCTTTTATCATAAATTCTCATTTTGGATTTTAATTATCTTTGGCTTCTTTTCTATGTGCCTGACAGAAAAAAAAAATAAAAGAAAGTTCATCCCCAGTAAAGAAACCTGCTCAGACCTGATAATTGTGTGTTTTTTCTCCACGAGAACCCTATCCTCTGGCCACCACGGCATGCTCTCAAAGACAGGCCTACTGTGTGAAGATACGTTCCCTTTATGTGAAGATAGGGGATCCGTGGGTCTGGTTTTATTAGAAGTGGTATGGATCCATGCAGAAAATGTCCTCTTTATTTCCCTTTCTGATCCTGAAATACGTTACATGAGTACATGTGTGTACATGTATGTACATGAGCATACATACATGAATCCTCTATTTTCTACTTGTATTGATTTAATAGATATACTTGAGAGTTTACTCTCAGTCTGGGACTTTGCTGCATTTTGATTATGATTTTGTCACTCATGGGACTTGTGTTTTCATATGTGGGCAGATGTTTGTCAAATGACTACACCAATGTTAGTGAGTAAAAACTGCAATAAATATTTTGAAGGCAAACCTTAAAGTGCTATGACTCTGAAGAGCAAAATGGCAAACTCTAAGAAGAGATGGGGTAATCAGTAAATTCTGCACTAAGAAGAAGCAAGGATAACTAAAATGTAAAACCAAGAAAGTCTCATCATGCAAACTTTCCAGCTTTATTCTAAGGGCTCACTAACTTTGGAAAGACTTTAGATAAGCTTTAAAGTTTCTAAACTTGAACCTGGTATGGTTTGCAGTTTGCCTGGTGTTACGCAAGCTCTTGCTGGCTCCATTCCATTATCAGCAACGCTCTTTGGGAATTTCTTACATGTGGAGAGACAGGTTGACAATCCTGACTGAGTTTTCCAAAGTTATTGTTTTGCATTTTCGGGGGGATGCCATGAAAGTTCTAACTGAGACTTCTAAGACCTTGGGCAAACAAGAATGGCTGACTCTCAGAGGGAGGAAATTTTGACACAGCTGCTCTGGGTAGATATCCACACACTTACACACTATATAACCAGATGTCATGCTCAGTTCCAGTCTTGTGGACTTTTCATAACCAGCCCTTTTATGCGTAAAGTTTGAAATAAAGCTGTCTTTGACCACCACGCCACAGAAACAATGGTTTGATTCCAGGTGTGTCAGGCAATAGCAAATTTTGGGCTTGCATTTTTTTCTTTACAATCAGTTTATATCCCTTCAGTGACATTTTCATTACTTGTGTGTGTCTGTTTGTAGATTTTTTTCCCCTACATAAGTACACGGATGTTATTTGTTATGCACTCCGTGTTTATTTTAAGAAACTGGATCATTAAATCCACATCCCTTGTTTCAACAAATGACCTTCAAGTATAAAATGAGGTGAGGGCTGTTATTTTTAAGAAGAAAGGAAAGCTTTGTGAAGGACCATACTGGCTGAATTTTGCAGTATCTGCTTCTGTTCCCTCCATTGTTCACCAAAAAACTGCCTGTCTGATCTCTAAAGTAGTGGTTGTTTTAGGCTCTAAAGAGCTCAAGCCCCCAAATAATGAGGCTGATGTAACGATTGGAATAAAAAGGGGATAAATCCCTGATGTAAGAAAACACAGTTCACTTTGTCTATCTTTTAAGAGTTTAAGACCACGGAGATGCTCCAGGGTACGGAGGTATTTGCTACACTGCTGAGGTAAGCACAATGCTCTTGTGATACCCACAGCATGATTTGTAATTAGCCAGAAATGTAAGTGGTAGCTCAGCACATCTCTGTATTATATTAAAAGTGAGTTTAATTGCCAAGAGTTTGTTTTGCTTTTTCGCTTTCTTAAGCATGATGTAAGATTTCTCCAACTGGAAAATCCCTTACTTGCTGACTTACATGGAGTTTATAATGCTGTCTGAGCTTTTCTGGCTTTTGTTTCTTACCTTAATTTTGTGCCACTGAGGAATTGCCTTGATCAGTAAAATCCTCATTTTGGAGCTACTGGAAAGACTGGCCTGGTCCCTCCTGGCACGGCTGCAGAATCTTGTTGCTGTGCCCATAAGTGACCTCCTCCTATCAACCAGGGCCTGAAACAGGAGGACCAGATGACCAACTCCATTTCACAGAACACAGAAAATCTGGTTACTAATGATCACGTTCTCTGCTCTTCTCTTAAGCAACTGAAATATGCTTTACTATAGCTGCTACTTTGCAATAAAGATTTAATGGGATGCGTTTCACCTCCTTCTGACAGGTTATTTCATGCCCTGCCTGTCTGCGTCCACAGGTGGTATTGGTAAGTGGCCCTTTAATAAATTAAAACTATCATAAGCCATCAAATACATGGCTGAAAGTTGTACTCTCTGATCTCCCCAATTCCAGGGCAGTTCCTTCTTGTTTGGAGGGATATGCTTTTCTTTGGGACTATAAGCAGGTGATTAATACTTGCTTTGGGAATCCACAGTACCAGTTTTCAGCAGATGCTCAAGAAAAGGAAAATAACATGTTATTCCCAGAGAAGAAAGAAACTCATCCCTCTGGTTACGCAGAGAGCGAGTTTCCTTCCTAAAGGGGCCCTGAAGCCTCCCACACCCCCATGACATTCATGCTTCAGGTGTCACCTTGGGAAATACATATTGAAATATGGCATTTAGGCAGCACCCTTTGTGTTTGGAACCTATACAAACACAAAATGTGCATGTGTATATAAAAGAATGCTAAAAAATTGCGATCTATTTGATGTCACAGAGTCCCCGTAAAATGAAAGACATGTAAGTGTGATGAAAACATGAACAAAGCAAGCTGGTTTAATAGTGCAGTGGGAGAGAAAAAAGGGAGACGGGGAGAGTGAAGTAAACCACCCTACAGGTGATGCTAAAAAATTTTGATTCTCCCCACCTGCCCTTTCCTTACACTGTCTCTAAAGGGATGGTATAACCCATAAAAATAAACTCAGTTCTGGGAGAGCTCAGCCAGAGATGCAGCATATGAATTTGTCTAGGGCAGTACATCTATGGCTGGGTCCTAGACCAGGAGGGGCACAGAGCCCCAGGTGTCTCCTGAAGAATTGTTCTCAGCAAAACTCCTGACCCAGGGGACACCCAGCCCACACAGTCTCTGCTCAGGACCCTCAGTGATAATAATGTGTTCACTGGGGGCTTAACATAAATTTTAAGGGGTCTGGAAGCCACATAATTATGATTCTCTACCTTCAACTGGTTTACAGTCTATATTTGGATTCCCTGGGAAGCAGAATCTGAGTTGCAAGCAGGAAGTTTATCAGGGAAAGCCCTCGAGAACATCACCTGTGAAGGAGGGAGGAAAGCAGGATGAGGACTGTGCAGAGGGAGAGGGTGAATTGCCATGAGTTGCAACACAGGTCTCAGCTAGTCAATCACTTTGGGAGCTCTGGGGATGAGATAGTCACTCAAGGTTTTCCCATAGTGGGGTGAGAATGCCAAGATTTAATATTTGCAACTCAACCAGTCACTGGAGGCAAGTTGTCTCCAGAAAGAGGTTCTGACCTTGGACAAGGCAAGATTCTTCAGCCAAAGGAAGTCCCAGAGAGGGACTCAGCTGAGAGCTGTCAGCCGGTAGTACTGGGGGAGTGAGGACTTCAGTAGCGGAAGAGGGATGCGAGTGGTACACCCCTACAACCACCTGCAGAGAATCGTAACATCAATGCAGTACAAATAAGTGTTTTTTGTATGGCTCATGTGGACTCTAAGTACTGTAGGAGTTCAGGTGCTGAGGACAAAAATGAGGACAGGGGTGCTCAGGGAACACTGTATGTACCAGGCAGTGCTTGAGAACTAATTTGGAAAATAGGGAATTTGGGGGTATTTAGTAACAAGATGGGAGAATTTAGGGAAATATTAAATTTCAGGTGAGCAACATGAATGAATAGACAAAGGTGGTGATAAGCTTGGCTTGTTAGTGGCATTTAATAGAATAGTCTGAAAGAAGGATGTATATTAGCGGAGTAGTAACGAGTAAGATTATCTAGGTGAGATGGGATAGAAGAAGGCAAGACTGGAAAATCTTGGCAGAGATACAGTCATTTATATTATTCTTTTTAAAACTTTATTGAAATATGTTCTATATATAATCAAATGTACCCATTTTAGTACACAGTTCAATGAGTTTTGACAAATGCATGTAGCCATGCAGTCACTGCTCAAGATGTACAGAATTTCTCTCATTCTCATGCCCTTTCACAATCAACTTTATTTCTCTTCCCTATGGATTAACTTTGCTGCAACTGTAACTTCTTGTAAGTGAAATCATACAGTATACAGTCTTTTGTGTCTGGATTTTTTTCACTCAGTAATTTTTTTTTTCTCTGATTGGTTGCTGCTGTTTCATGTAACCACAATGGAGTTTTGTATATTCACCTTGTATCCTGTGACCTGATTCACTTATTAGTTATAGTATTTTTTTTGGCAGATGCTTGGGATTTTTCTATGTGCACATTCATGCCTCCTGCAGATAAAGAGAGGTTTGCTTTTTCTTTTCCATGGATGCTTTTTACTTCTTTTTCTTGCACTATTACGTTGTCTAGGACTTTCAGTACAATGCTAATAGAAGTTGGTGAGAGCAAACATCCCTGACTTTCTCTTGACCTTAGCTTGAAACATTCAATTTCTCACTTTTAAATATGTTAGCTCTAGGTTTTTTACTTCTATCCCTTATTACTGAGAGTTTTTTTTAAACAGGAATTTGTGTTGTATTCTGTCACATGCTTTTTTTCTATATCTTTTGAGATAATCATATGAATTATCTTTCTTTATTCTGTTTATAAGATGAATTTCATGGATTAATTTTCAAATGTTAAACCTACTTTGAATTTTGGGTCATGAAACTTTGAACCTGCTTGGTCATGATGCATTATAATTTTCAAATATTGTTGGATTCTGCTTGCTAATATTCATAGTCCTAATGTGGATTTTTGAGCCTGTATCAATGAGGCCTGTTTATCTCTGGTTTTCCTGTGATGTCATCATCTACTCTTTGTATCAGGTTATGCCAGCTTCATTCTGAAAAAGTTTATATAAGATTGGTATTTTTTATTTCTTAAATTTCTTTTCTTTTTAAATGATTGTAACAGTGGATTTTCTTGTTTTTAAATTAATATTGATATATTTATTTGGATGCACCAGGTCTTAGTTGCAACATGTGGGCTCCTTAGTTGCGCCACACCAGCTCCTTAGTTGTGGCATGCAAACTCTTAGTTGTGGCATGCATGTGGGATCTAGTTCCCTGAGCAGGGATCGAACCCGGGACACCTGCATTGGGAGCGTGGAGTCATATCCACTGCTCCACCATGGAAGTCCCTATTTCTTACATTTCTGATAGACCTGCCAGTGAAACCACCAGGGCCTGAAGTTTTCCTTGTGGAAATATTATTAATAAAAATTAATTTTTTATTATGTAAAGGATTATTTAAAGTTTCTATTTCTCCTTGGGTCACTTTGGTAAAGAATGTGTCCATTTCATCTAAATTGTTTGGTCTCTTGATATAAAATTGTTCATTATATCTCTCTTTTCAACCTTTTAATGCTTGTAATACCTATAGTAGCATTCCCTCTTTCATCAATAATATTGGTAAGTTGTTTTTCTTTGTTTTTCTTAATCAGTCTAGCCAGAAGTTAACCAATTTTATCAATTTTTATTTGTTTCATTGATTTTCTCTACTATTTTCTGTTTTCTAGTTCATTGATCTCTTTTATATTTACTTTTCCTTGCTTTAGATTTAATTTGGTCTTCTTTTCCTAGTTTCTTAAGGTGGAGACTTAAATATAGTTTTAACCCTTTTATTTTTAAATATAATTACTTAAAGCTATACATTTCCCTCTAATCATTAATTCTCAAATGTGATCCACAGACCTCTGGAGTCCTTATGTCCATTTCAGGGGTCTGCAAGATTCAAACAATTTTCATGACCATATTGAGAAACTGACTTTTTTCTTACTGTGTTGACTTTTACCCTGATGATACAAAAGCAATGGTGGATAAAAGCATGGGTGCCTTAGTGTGATTCAGAGCCATCACATCAAGCTATGAGTAGACACTGTAGTCTTTACAACCATGCATTCATAGTAAAACATGCCAGTTTTACTTAAAGGTGCCTTTGATGAAGTGATACAGTTACTAACTTCATTAAATATCTACTTTTGATTACATGTCTTTTTTAAGTAAACTTTTTATTTTTGAATACGTTTAGGTTTACAGAAAAATGGCAAAAATAGTACAGAGAGTTCTCAAATATACCACACTCTGCTATTACTATTATTACCATATGATATATGGTAATAATAATTATATATATTAAATATTATACTATAAATTATTATATATAACACAATTACATAGAATTATATATAATAATATATAGTATGTATAAACTATATATGTAATTTAGTTTATACACACTATATATTATATGTAATACACTAATAATTATTATTGTTTCCCCTGAACAGTATACTCTTATAGTAGTTTCAGAAATATTAACCTGTATTCCCATAGGAAACTATGCACAGTGCTTGTGTATAGTTTCTTCTGACTAGTCACAACTTTTGCCCTCTAACCCCCTCAGTGAGATTGTTTCATATATTTGTGATACAGTTAAATGATTTTGTCATATTCTGCATTTCATCCTCAGATTCCCCAATCTCCTAAATGATTTTTTAAAAAATTTTCATACATTAAAGTCAATTCTTGGTGCTGTAAATTTCCATGAGTTTTGACAAAAGAATAGTGTCATGTATCCACCATTATAATATGGTCCAGGAGATTTCCACCATCTTAGAAAGGCCCCTGCTTCACATGTTTAGCCCTTCTCTCCAGACCCCTGGCAACTACTGATCTGCTCACTATGTCCATAGTCTGCCTTCACCAGAATTCCAAATAAATAGGAACGTGCAGTCTGTAGGCTTTTCACAGTGACTTATTACGTTTAACACCATCATTTAAGATTTATCCATGTCTTTGCTTGGCCTGATGGCACATTCCTTTCAGCACTGAATAGTATTCCATTGTATGGATGTACCAAAGTTTGATTATTCATTCACCTATCAAAACACATCTTGATTTCTTCCAGTTTTTGGTGATTATAAATAAAGCTGTTCTAAACATTTGCATGCAGGTTTTTGTGTAGACGTAAGTTTTCAAGTCAGCTGGGGAAATAACCAAGAGTGTGATTGCTGGGTTGTACGGTAAAACTATGTTCAGTTTTGTATGAAACTGTCAAACTTACTTCTAAAGTGGCTATAACACTTTTCATTTCCATCAATAATGAATTGTATATGTAGTTTCTATAGCTCCACATCTATGCCAACAATTGGCAATTACCCTTTCTAATAGTGGATATTAGTACCTTACAATATTTTAATTTGCATTTCTCTAATTGAACACTTTAATATAGTTATTTTCCATTTGTATATCTTCTTTTGTGAGATGTTAGTTCAAATCTTTTGTCCTTTATTTTAATTGAGTTGCCTGTTTTCTTATTGTTGAGTTTATGTCTTTCTAATACTCTTTGTGGTGAAATGAAAAGCATGTATAAAACACTGCTGCCATGTATTTAAAGTATAGTGATTGTCTGAAGGCTAAGCACTTGTGTGACTGAGTTGCAAGCTGAACTAGCTGCTTGTTTTCTTTTTTCGGAGAATACCAGTTTTGCTTGGGAAAAAAATGACTCACAAAAAATTTGCATAATCGGAAGTCGTTGTCTCAAAAATTAATGAAGAAACCTATAATTTCAAGAAATCAACTGATATTTTTGTTGCCAGTGACAATATTTTAACTTTCAAGTGAAAATTAGAACTTTGGAAAACCCTGCTATAACGGGCTTAAAAACTCCTCTCTTATGATGACACTGGTAGTGATACTAACAAATGGAATTTTTGATAGCATATAATATAATGAATCAACATTCTGAAGAGCTGTTTAACTCAATGAACCAATATTTTTCAAGTGACCAATGTATAAGTGAACAAAATTATGTATGGACAGAAGGTCCATTCAAAGTGCAAAATAGAGTAATGAATTTTAATGTAATTAGTCTAAGAAAAATCCATTGATATGACTTCAGATGTCGTATTGCAACTCATCTTTAAAAAAGCCACTGCTTTTCAAGTTCTGGCATACTGTCAACTAAAAATATACAAAATTACCTGTAAAGGCCATTGAAATACCCCATCATTTTCTGACTACAAGTCTTTGTGAGGCTGGACTTTCTTATATACCTCAATTAAAACGATCTGTGGTAAAAGATTGACTGCAGAAGCAGATACAAGAATTGAGCTGTGTTCTCAAAAGCAAGACATTAAAGAGATTGTGAAAAGTAAAACAATATCATTTTAATTAATTTTTTGGAAGATATAGTTAAGTTTATAAAAACAGTTCGGTTATATTAATAAACAATGGATTTATTATTTTATTTGTAAATTAATAAATATTTAAAAAATCTTCAGTTTTAACTTCTTATAGGGTAATTATTGATAAATATGTGCATAAACAGAAAACTCTTACAGTTGTCAATAATTTTTAAGAGTATAAGGGGTTTTGAGATGAAAAAGTTTGAGAATCATTGTTCTAAACACTATTTTAGCATCTTCCAATAAATTTTGATCTATTTGAATTTTCATTTACATTTAGTTCAACATATTTTCTAATTTTCTTTCTGATTTCTTCTTTGTCTTACGATTATTTAGAAGTATGCTGTTTTGTTTGTTTGTTTGTTTTTGCGGTACACGGGCCTCTCACTGTTGTGGCCTCTTCCATTGCGGAGCGCAGGCTCCAGACACGCAGGCTCAGCCGCCATGGCTCACAGGCCCAGCCGCTCCCCAGCACGTGGGATCTTCCCAGACCAGGGCACGAACTCACGTCCCCTGCATCGGCAGGCAGGCTCCCAACCACTGCACCACCAGGGAAGCCCTAGAAGTATGCAGTTTAACTTCCAAATGTCTAGGGATTTTCCAGAAATCTTTCTAATTCCTAATTTAATACCATTGTAGTCAGAAAACATACTCTGGTTTCAATCCTTCTAAATTTATTGAGACATATTTTATGGCCCACCATATGGTCTATTGTGGTGAATGTTCCATGTGTTCTTGTAAGAAGTTTCATTCTCCAGTTTTGTGTGTAGTGTTCTATACATCTTCTTGATTGACCTTTTTGTTATAATTTTGTCCTTCTATATTTCTGGTCCTATTCCTTGTTCTGATGCCTAATTTTTCTAAAATAGTACAGGCAATTCAGTAGGGTCTTGATTTTTTTTTAATAGTCCAATAATCTCTGTCTTTTACTGGAGTGTTTAATCCATTTATATTTAAATAATTGTCAACATGATTGGTTGATTTGCTTTCTATTTATTCCATCTGTTTGTTGTTCCCTTTTTATTCTTTTTTCCTCTTCTTTGGGACTACTTGACTATCTTTGGCATTCCTTTTTATGTCCTTTATTGGCTTATTAACTAATAGATCTTTGTATGTTTGTTTTGTTTGTTTTTAGTGGTTATTTTAGGCAGTGATACCCAGTGCAGTAGCCATTAGCTATATGTGGCTCAATTCCTTAGTGCTTTCCTTAGTCACACTAGCTACATTTCAAGTACTCATTACCCCAGTGTGGCTAAGGGCTACTATATCAGTAAAGATATGGAACGTTTCCATCACTGCAAAATCTTCTATGAGATAGCTCTGTCCTAGGATTCACAATATGCATCTTTAGCTTATCACAGTCTACATTCAAATAACATTGTACCACTTTACCTTTCATGTAAGACTCTTCAAACCATATTCATCTATTTTTGTACTCTTGTCCTTTGTGCCTTTGTTATGCCTTTTACTTCTGTATATGTTTTAATTCTCACAACACATTATTATTTTGGCTTTAAATGGTCAAATATCTTCTTTAAAATTTAATAAATAAGCCAAAAGTATTGTATATAATCTCACACTTACCATGTCTAGTACTCTTCATTTCTTTGTGTAAATTTGAGTTCTGTCTGTAACTGGTTTCCTCCAGCCTGAAGACCATCCTTTAACATTTCTTATAGTCTATGTCTATTGGCTCCAAATGATCTCAACTTTGGTTTTTCTAAAAAACATGTGATCATTCTTATCTTTGTTAAACTAGGACATAGTGTATTGTTTTCCTCTAGCTACCTTTAAGATTCTTTACTTTGTCATTTATTTTCTGCCATTTGATTATGATAAGCCTTAGTGTAATTGTTTTGGTTTTATCCTGCTTTGGATACCTGGATCATCTTGGATCTATGGTTTATTTTTGTGTTGTTGAGAGTCTGGGTTTTGTTTTCTTCCTTTAAACAGGGTTGAATTTTATTTTGGCAGGCAATTAAGTCACATGGGAGAGGTCAGTTTATCCTTCTGATGTCTATTTTCAAGATTTGTTTGGGTTTGTCTAATATAGCCTTTACTCTAGAGCTAGTTTAGCTCACTCTGAGACAATATCTTTCTGGGGTTTCAACCAAATTCTTCCAATGTTCAACAAGGTATCTCTACTCCCGTTAGAACACAAATATTTCCCAACATTGTGCACTTTTAGAAATTGCTCAGTTTTCCAAAAGTTTATCTTTCCTTAGTGGTTGTCCTTTTCCAGGACTCATGGAGTCTTATCCTGTGTGTGACATTCAAGATTGGTATCCCAACAAACACTTAATGAACCCTATGCAGATTTCTGGAGCTCTAGCTCTGCTTTACTACCTCCTAACTGGTGCTCTGCACCACAAATTCCAGTGGTTTCAGCCTCTCTGAATTTAATCTCTGTCTCTGCAGCTCAAGGAGACCACAGTGATCTAGTAAATGCCTCCAGGCAAAAACCTGGAGTAATAGAAAGATGTATCTTTTGTTTCACTTCTCTTAGACAATATATTCTTGTGTTGACAGCTTTTCAATGTCTTAAAACTATTGTTTCATATATTTGGTCCAGTTTTCTAGTTGCTTAGAGCAGGAAGGCTAGTTGGTGCCAATTACTCCATCATGGCTGAGATCAGAAGTCAACATTTAGTTTTGACACTATATAAAATAAAGAACAAATGAATGTTTTGAGAAAAACAGAGGCATGAGAAATACTGTATTTGAGAAGGATCAGTATTGAGAAGACAGATGAATTATATGGTAGACAAAGTAGGATAAGGAAAACCATCTAGGAAGTGGTAAGTCAGACATAGGCTGAATAGAGACTAATCTGGATTAGTGGCGATGACAATGAATGTATTGGTACAGATAGGAAGCTTTGTCTCTAGAGTTATTTTTCAGCAGGGATTGGGCTGGGGAGGTACAAACACCTGTTAAAATGTTTCTGAGAGGACACCTGAAAGAGGGGAGAATATTAACAAGTGGTAAAATTTACTGAGCACCTACTATGTTTGAAATGTTTTCCATATATCATCTTATTTATTCAAAATAACCCTTGGATGTTGTAATACTAAATTTATATGTGAAGAGACTGAGGCTCAAAGAGATTAAGAAGGGGAATAAGTCAAATCAGCTAGAAATGATAGAGCTTCAGATCTGGTTGTCTATGGATGGGAAGATTTTCCTTAGTCATGCTTCCTCTATAGAGTGAAGAAGATGTAGCTCTTAGAAGCTGTATTTATAATAATGGTGAAATATTTGCAACATTAGGGTTATAATTTACTAAAACCTAAAATATTCTACCCAAATCGAATTAGAATTAGAACTTACAAAGTCCTGAAATATCCTACAAAACTCTACCCAAGTGGAATTTGGAGGAAACTTTTTACCATCTACATGAGAGACTGGTTCATTATAGATATTATGGCCTAACTCCAATTACCAGAAAATGTCCCATCGCCAACAGCAGATACATAGATGATGCATCTAAATTTGTTTAATTCTCTAATTAACTGCTTAATTAGTGTGATGGTCTGTTCTTTTCATAAGGTTTCTTAGTACATCAAAAGCATCTTCTGTTTGGTTTCAAAAGCCTCAGAATGACTTTAGGAATAAAAAAAATAAAGGCATGATTTGCTAATTTACTAAAGTTAGCAACAACTTTTTGATGTGTTTGTATATCTTTACAAGAACATTAACCATCTATGAAATGGATAGGCTGGGGATAAAGAGACCTACATGGGCATTCTCTGTGAAGCAATTGGTTATTATCAGACATAAGCTAGTAACTTTTATGACATTGACCTCTGCTATTTTAACACTAGACTGGTAATTAGATTGATCCTCACCAGAGTGGCTTAGTGACACACTGTATAGAGGGATTTCTCTTTGAGTATGTATCCTCAATTACTCTTTTGCTCTCTCTTCTTTAAGATCCCTTTCTTTTCTTCTATACCACTTGTGCTGCTGGGTCAGAATGGACCTTCTCATCCCGACAATTAGCTACTGGTAGGTTCTTTCAACAGCTGGAGACCTGCAAATGTAAAGGTCCTGAGAGAAAATGTGTATGTTGGTCTACTACATTTGTCTTATCTAATCTAAGAACTGTCAACTATATTCTTTCTGAAAGTATTACCAGAGGTATTTGATAAATGTTAGAAAACAATGCAAATCAGTGGCTATGATATAACAGAATCTGCACTAACAGATATACTAGGGAGAACTTGATGGCCTTAGGTAGACACAGTAAAGGATGAGCAAGGCTCCTGATCTCTTTCTTTTCCACCTATGGTTTGTTGTGATATTCCAGAGCAAGATGAACAAATATTTCATAAAATAGCCCCTGACCCACTGGACTCCTCACCCTCTTGAAGAAACCCTGCTAGGAGTCAAATTCTACAGCCAATGCCAGAATATGGGTCAGGCTCATCACTTTCCCCCCCGCTAAGCTGAGCTACAGATGTTATTCATATTCATCACAGTGTCCAGCCCTTTGACAAAAGTTACAGAGTTCCTTGGCTCAATAAAAATCATGTGTCATCGAGTTCCCTGGGTTAAGTGCGCTACTTAGAAAAGCATTTCCCTTTTTCTGTTTGTTTGGTGAGATATTTGAAGACCTCCAACATCTACATTTCAGTTGGAGCCTGTCTTTCCCTGTTCCACTGTTGCCAAATACCCTTCCCTTGGCTCTCCTTCTTTCTCCAGGTGCTTACTTGCTCTGCTCACCTCTACACTTTGTTATCTTTTGGCAACTCTCAACATTTCCTTGAGTCCAGTGGAATGTTGATATTCTCTACCCAAAGTACAGAATGTGGGGGCAGAAGGAGGAGGCAGTGTAGCTTCACACAGTTTTATTATTTCCTGCCCTCAGTCTCAATCCTAAAGGCTGAAGATTATTTCCAAATGTGCCCTGTAGCCAATCCCATCATTACATGGATATTAGGGCCTCAACCCAGCATTGTGGCTGAGGCATCTCAGTGCCTCATGAGACCATGTGTGGGTTAAGTTTTGACATTGAAAAAAAAATAACAACCTTGTAGCACTGATTGAAAACATATACAGTGTGGCAGGGCATGCATGTAGATCCCAGCCTGTGGCTTCATAGATTTGAACAGAAAACACCAGCGTCTGGTGCTACAAAAAAATTATTTTAAAAATAGACACCTTTTTAAATTCCTCTATGGCAGCAGGTAGAAGCTGTTTCTATCCACATAAATTAGTTTGAAGGATTGTCAACTTACATGTAAAAATTCCATTGTGGAAAACGATTTGGTTTTGATACGCAGTGGAACCTCACCCTAACTCTAGTCTTGGGGGTCACACAGTGACATGGGAGGCGTTGCTGGATAATGTAATGACCAACTTTATTCTTTTCCAAAGAAAATCTAATTGTTCTGTGAATGGAGTGGAGGTAAAGGTGTTCCTAAGGTCATGAGATCATGTCACCATTTCCCCCCATGTTGTTTTAGAGATGAAAGCAAAGCTACCTAAGTAGTGAGAGGTTTGAATAAAAACAATGAGAAGAGTAAGATCACATATGAAGGGCTTTTCCTAATCTAAGTTTGAAATATGTCCCTTGAAGTTCCCCAGATATGTCATATTATTCCAGGACTCTGTGCTGTTCCTGGCATGTTCCCCATTCTCTCCATTTTGTTGTCATGTTGCCCTTCCATCCCCAAACACACACACACACACACACACACACACACACACACACACACACACACGAAAGTTTTCCCTGATGCTGTCATCCTTGAGGAGTTATCCCTGACTACCACAGGATGGGTTTAGCTGTTTCTACTTTGTGCTCCTCTAACCTTCTGTTCACACCTCTCTAGTAGCATTTACCCCATCATATTGCCTACATCTCTCTCTTCTGTCTTAAAAGTTTTGTGATGTCAGAGACCACATCTCACTGTGTTATTAACTCTTAGAGTAGCTCTTAACACATAGGAAGCTTCAGTAAATGCTGAACTGAATAAACTATAAAACTATAACCACTCTAAGAAAGATTTCTCTGGGAACTCTTTCAAGAGAACTAAGGGTCAAATCTGGGGGACTCTCTAGGTCAATGACTTTTCTCTAGGTCAATATTCAGTCTAGTGGTGAGTCAGGCAGACCTCTTTTCATTTTGTACAGCCTTGGGTAATTTAGCCTCTCTAAACCTCAGTTTTCTCATTTATAAAGCACAAATAATGATGTTACCTACCAAATAGATTGTTGTGAGACTAAAATGAAATAATTCTTCTGAAGTACAGTAGCAGTCAACGATAGCTGAGATGGTGATTATAGAGATCACCCTTGATTTTAGAGATGTTTTCACTCCTTCACCAGGAATTTAAATTCCATAAAGTGAGGATTTTTGTCTTTTTTTATTCCCAGCTGTTAGAGACGGAAGTGCCTGGCATATAGCAAGAGCTCAATCAATATTTGTTGAATAAATACATGAATAAAGGTTCCCAGGAGTGGTGACAGATTGTACAGCTTCAAGTATGCTGGTTCTTCTGAACATTCACACAACAGCTGGATGGTGCTTTAACACAGTACCGGGACTGTACAGTAACCAAACCCAATGATTTTACACCCTGAAATTTTTGGCTGATTGACCTGATTAGTAGAGTAGATAAATACTCAAGAAGAATGAAATGGAGACTGTGGAGATTTTTTTTTTTTAAGTGAAAGACATGTTCTTTCTATCAGACCTGGAAAGAAACGATGTGTTGAAGTGACCCAGGGGAAGCAGAGGGGTGTACTGAATAACCTCCAGAGACTCCTTTCAGCACTAATCTATGAAGGAGATTTACAGACCCACGTGAATTGACCCCAATGAACCTTGGCTTGTTGCTTTTCTCCCACTTTGACCAATCTTCTCACTTCATTCACTAGGGCAGCTCCTTCCAGACCCTCCTGCCCTCATCCCTCTGCAGCTGGAAATTTACACCTGTCCCATCACCTAGAGGGAGTAGCTGGCACTATGGAGGTGGGATATGCCCAGCTTGTACATAAAGGCCACAGCTGGGCAACACACCCCAAGGGAGCAGAGCCAGGTTTGTTTTAGGGACAGGCCTCCCATGTGAAATTTGACTTTCCCCTCTTGTCTGACTTGGCCAGTTGAACAGTGGTCACCTCTAGATCACAGGAAGCACATATTTGCTACAAAGTCTCCTTGGAGAATCACATGGCCCTCAGATGAGCAATAATACAGATTTCTTATTTTATTTTATTTTCCATGAGAATAAAAGTGCCTCCCTGCCAAAGGACATAGTTTAGGCTTTGCTTTTAGCCGCTCCCAGGGGTACTCAAGAGCCTGGTAATTTTTTTTTTTTAACTATGTATCAAGGGGAAGCTGAACACTTTTGTGGAAATAAAAGGGAAATATGCTTCATGCACCTAACTGACCTGTCTCCTCCAGTGAACTAGGCTTCAAGGGTAAAGTTGAATCCATTAAAGTCTTGGTGGGAGTGGCAGCACATCTGAGGGGGTAAAGGGTTCTTTGAATCATCCCAGCCACACCTCTTGTTTAGAAAAAATCAGTTATGCTGTGCAAATATTTTGTGGATCACAACATCTATTGGCAGCCAGTTTTTTTTTTTTTTTTTTTGCTGTGAATAAAAGGGAAAACAAAACCGGGCAGAATTCTGGGGTGTGGATATTTATGTCAGCTCCAATGGGGAGCAAAGTTTGAATCCTGATAATTGTGGAAGCGTTGGGATATGTCTTCACTTCTTTATAGATGTCAGTGACCAAGTGCAAGGTCAAGGACGCTGACTTGAATAGTACCTGTACTGAATTTTATTTTGCTTTTAAGAATGGCCGAAAAGTGAATGAATTAAAAGTCTACGCATAGAAGCTGGTCCAGAAATAGGACTGAAAGAAAGGAAAAAGTGGTAACAAGGTCAAATACTAAGAAAGATTTTTGAAAAATCATAATTAATAAGAACGAAATTGATGGTGTCAATTTAAGAGAAGTGTGAAAGGTATAAATATATAGGAGGATGAAAGATACAAAGGAGGATGAAAGAGGGAAAATGATTAACAAGAGGCAAAATTAAAGTATTTTTGGAGGTGTTTTTGTGATATAAGAACACATCTTAGCTATAATAAAAAACAGTTGGCCAAAGCCCCAATAAAAGAAACAAAATAAGGGCCCTGGTGTTTGTCAAAAGATGTTTCCAACAGCCTTTCCCAGGGGTAAGCTTTCTGTGCCCTTGTCTTAACCCTGCTTGCTCTGTTTCCTTTCTGATCAGGCATTTTGAGTTTGAGATCCTGGGTCTCCAGCTTCTACTCACCCTTTATTTCCTATTTTACAAATTCTCTTCTCTGGATTTCCACTTATGTGACTACCAGCCTAAGTTTACCAATATGGTCACACCTCTGTTAATCTATGAGTGCCCCCCACCTCCTGCTTTTACAGGTTCTCCCCAGGCTCATGAGGTCTTCTGAGAGATGTCTAGGGGGTGGGGTCCAATGAGGGGTCTTCCTCTGACATCAACCTTATCATTTCTTATTCATCTCTTGTGTACGCGTTTGTGTACCAAATGGATGCTCAGCCCCAAACCCTCCCTGGACTGTCTTCCATGGACCTCCCTGGGGGGCAGCCTTGCCATGTACTACCTCATGTGCCAGACTTTGCTCACTACCCCTCCGCCTTCTCCCTGATCCTGGGTTCCGAAGGAGCTAACAAATGTAGACCAGGGTGGACAAGCCTTCAAGGTGACCAAGCAGAAGAGATAGTGAGCCTGTAAGGACAAAGCTGAGGGGTTTGGAAGACAGCAGCAACATTGCCATGAAGTGGTCAGAGTTTGTCTTTGGGACCTGCTAGAGCTGTGTCTTTCCAATGTTGTGTTCCTTTCTCTTCCCTATTTTCTTCTTTTGAACACCTGTGACCACCCTCTGCGTTCGGAGGAAGGAGAAGGAGGGCAGGTGGAGGGAAACGAATGGGATTTCTCCCCGTCCCAGCCCACCCCCCTCCCAGCCTAATCAGAGCTCACCTTGTGTAGGATGTCAAGTTCAAGTTTCTGTTGGTGTTCTCATCTAAACTCACCATAGTAATGTGTTTTCATGAGCACATACATACATACTTTCTCTTGATATTTAATCATCGTTTAGAGTTCTTGAATTATATTTTAGAATGAGTTGATTTATGGATTAAAAACAAAACCAGACAGACAAAAATCTACTTATCATGGGCAGCAGAAGCTGTCTGGGTAAAGGAGAGGGAAAATTGGAGCCAGCTTCATGTAATTTTTTTCCCAGGTGTATACTCAGAACGCTGCCGCTTACTTCACTCATTTACACATTGGATTAATATTTTAAGATACCTACTCCATGAAAGACACTATGTGGTACTATGAGGAGAAACACAAGAAACTAATCCTCATGAGACTTTACAATAGAGGTGAAATTAACTATGCATGCACATATGTGATCCCCCCAAACGAGGAAGTGTTCCCT
Source organism: Monodon monoceros (assembly GCF_005190385.1). Classification (NCBI taxonomy): domain Eukaryota; kingdom Metazoa; phylum Chordata; class Mammalia; order Artiodactyla; family Monodontidae; genus Monodon; species Monodon monoceros. The sequence goes on along the minus strand of NW_021703774.1, from coordinate 17,337,053 downwards.
GAAGTACTATATGTAAAGACACTTTGTAAATGATACTGCTATAGATAAAAAGGAAATATTCCTATTTATTAATTGAAATTTGAGTTTTACAATGAAGTGCTGTAAAAGTTGTCACTTCTGACTATTGTGATTAAGAAAAACACTGTGGAAAAGATGGTATGTGAATAGATCTTTGAAGCACACAGGGAAGAAATATAAATAGGATTTTGATGGGTAGAAGATGTTAAGAAGAGGACATCTCAAGAAAAAGCTCCAGTAATAAAAGACACTGAAGTGGAAAGGTTTGATGTGTGAAAAGGATACAGTAGGTTTAGAAAGAAAAGAGAGACTTTCAGAAACATGGCAAAGGAAGGACTGACTGGGTTTATGAATCATTCCTAGGAGCAGGTGAAATAGAAGGAGACAAGGAGGACCCCAAGGATTTTATTCTGGAAGTTACGTTACCATTAGGAAGTCTGGGAAAGACAAAAGGAGAGCTGGTGCAGGAGAGAAACATGATAAATTTGGTCCTAGACACATAGAGGTGAAGATTAGGATGGACCTTTGAGGCTGTAATATTTCAGAGACAATGGGAATTTGAAACTGATGCCAAGAAGTGGTTAAGGCTATTAACAAAGCAGGGAACTATCTGTGCAATGGACCAATTTAAATCCATAACAGTAAGTACATTTACAATAGACGTAAAGTATAAAAGGAGAAAACCTGGGGAAAGACTTCCACTTAGTGAATGGAAAGCGGACACAGCTAGTAAAGAAGAGAGTAAAGAGGTGAATAGAGAAGAGGGACCAGAATAGTGTCATTTCACAGAAGTCAAAGGAGGAGCCAGTTTTAGATATGGAGAAACCTCACCACTCCAAGTACCATAAAAGGGTAAAACTGGTTGTGACAGAGAAAAAAACCTAAGGGTCCACTTGTTCCCTTAGAGTAAACAGCTTCATGCAAGTGGTAGAGGGAAGACCAGCAATGGTGGATTAACTCATGAGTGCAGCAACAAGGCAGAGAATTCTGTTAGAGATTTGATAATTAAGAGAAGGAAGAAGGTGGATGTGTATTTTGAGGGGGTATCAGATTTTAGAAAGGCTATTTGCTTTTCCTCAGGACTGACCTGAGCAAATCTTAGGTAGAGGAGAAATTTTCCACAGGAAGAGAGAATTTAAGATGCCGTAAAATTTAGAGAGAATCTCTGGTAAAGAAAAAGCATAGAAAGACAAATATGCACGGAAACAAAATCAACCTGTGGAGAGATCGCCTTTAGGAGAGACAGAGATAGAAGTAAGGGGAAGATGGCTAAATGATTGGCAGTTATATTGAGGCAAAGGTCAGAGAAAGAAGATGATGGAACTCTCTCTAGGAGTGAAATAAAAGGTTAAGATGATTCGTAATTGATATCCAGGCTTAAAGAGAAGAACAGGACCTTGTAAATATCTCCAAATTTGTCAACCAGAAGAAGGGACTTCTCCTATAACAACTGTGATTGTTGCCTGATTTAAGGGAAAAAATGCATTGAAAAAAATTGGAACAAATATGATGTAGGTAGAAAGCGTTTTCTAAAAAAATTTTTTTTGAAAACAGCCCTGTTATTTTCCCTCTGCCTGACTTTAATTTAAAACTTTGCTTCAGTAAAACAAATCTACTAGAAGATGTCGAACATTACTTATAGGGAAATTGTCAAGGTTCAGATTACAATCAACGTTTTATTACAATGGCTTATGAATCCACCTAATTTAGATTTTGTTTTAAAATAAATTAGATTCATTTTTATTATAAATTCTATGTAAGTCTAAAGCAAACAGCTTGTCATTCATGCTCAGACATAAAAACAGTCTCTTGTAAGTCCACCTAGTAGGAAAAAATAAAGAAATGATAAGTGTATTCTTTAACAATGGTTCTTTGTGAACTTTGTTTTCATTAGATTTTTAATAATAAAAAGGCCAGTTGGTTCAGGATAGAGGGGTATAATAAATGCAGCACATTAAAACAAAATAAAGCATACATTACCAAACTGTCTAACACTGAATCTGATGATTTATCAAGTTGACCCAAAATAATAAACCCTACTTTGAGAAAAAAATGAAATAAAATTGGACATTTTCAGAAAGAGAAAAAGAAATACCATATGCTAACACATATATATGGAATCTAAAAAAAAAAATGTTCTGAAGAAACTAGGGCAGGACAGGAATAAAGACGCAGACATAGAGAATGGACTTGAGGACATGGGGAGGGGGAAGGGTAAGCTGGGACAAAGTGAGAGAGTGGATGGACATATATTCACTACCAAATGTAAAATAGATTAGATAGCTAGTGGGAAGTAGTCACATAGCACAGGGAGATCAGCTCAGAGCTTTGTGACCACCTAGAGGGGTGGGATAGGGAGGATGGGAGGGAGATGCAAGAGGGAGGAGATATGGGGATATATGTTTACGTATAGCTGATTCACTTTGTTATACAGCAGAAACTAACACACCATTGTAAAGCAGTTATACTCCAATAAAGATGTTTAAAAAAAAATTAGGCATTTTCTGAAAAGAGAGCCATACTGCTTACAGAATACCCCACATCAATACAATCTAAGGAGGAAGAAAATTTGTAAAATTCAGAGTCAAAGGAATTTCTGGCTGTGGGCATACCTCCAGGTATGTGTATTCTAGAACTAGCATATATAATATGTTGTTAAAAGTAATAGAATATGGGAACATGTATTCAAATTAACTTTTTCCCCTCTCTGAAGTATTTGAGTCTTTTCGGAGAAAAATATATCAGACAAACTGGCTATTATTAACAAGACAAAAACCAAAAGTATAATAATAATAGTAGTAATAATAAAGATGTATCTTGAATGCACACCATGTATATTGTTTGTGGGTTTTGTGATACATACACAATTTGTGTCTTTGGAATATAAACTTGGATGGGTAGATGGGGCAGAAACATGCGCATGGAACATTAGTGAATAGCACCCTACAGGTTGAGATAATACTGAGTTCCAACAAGGACTATTGCAGTTCAGGTGAAGCCCTGGGATCCGGAGGGCGTAGAAAAAGCCTTAACATGTAGAAGGTCAGCTGAAGAACTCTTTACCTCCACCCTGTTACAAAACAAACAAATTACAAGTATATAAAAGTGAAGATGAAAGCAGAAAGACCTAAGTTCTACTTGTAGTTTCACTGATGATTTTTCAGACCCGTGTTCAGTGCTGATTCTCTTTATGCCCTCATCCCAGCTTCATCTTCCCAGGATCACAAGGTTACTCTTAGTGTAAGTGGGAAACTCATTAAAGTTTCTGAAAGGAATAGATTTTTTAAATGTCCATTGACTCAACTCCAAGAGCTAGAAGAATCCAGGTGAAAGGAAGAAATTGTAGACTTTAATGGGGAGAATGGGAAAAAGGAACTGGAAATAGGTTAATGTTACTTACCCTCCAACACACAGCCATTGGTAACCCACACTCTTAATTGGTTGGCTGTGTTCACCACACTTATTGGGGAAATCCTTGATTCTTGTATAAGAACAGAAGGATGTGATCCAGATAGCTTAAAGAGGTTTGAATCTTAAGTTAAATCCGGAATAGACTCTGACACTGGAATACTGAATTGATCTACTTCTAGGGCTTTCAAATAAACAGTGAGCCACTAAAGCTGTCACAGAGAGACTTAAATGAGCTAAACACTATAACTATTTTCCATCATTTTGTTGATACCCAAGACTACAGTTATTAGTTACAGAATATTCTGTACCAATTGCTGTAAGCTGTGTTCTGTTCACTGAATTGTGTTAATTTTTATTGTAAGATAGTTACATACTATATATTTTTTCAACAAAAAATATTCATGATGAGTGGGTTAGGTTTCTCATGTATACACTTTGAGAAGCCTGGAGAAAGACTCTAAGAATCTTGGAGAAAGAAATATTACAGTTGTAAATTCCTGCATTGGAAAGGAAGAAATTGTTTAACAATACAAAAAGTCCATGGAGAGGAAGCTCACGACCCTGCCAGTACACGGTGCAAAAATACACTGGGGTTTTGGGTTGGTTAAATTTCCCAAGCTTGCCTTTACATATTTGGATAAAATTAACTACTTTTTTTTCCTTGATTTTTCAATCCTGATGTATTTTCAGGGAAATTTGATCCATATGTTTCTAAATCATTTAACTCCAACTCATCAAATGTTGCTTTGTAAGACTATTCTCTGCCCAAGGTTTTCTAAACAGTCTTAAGAAGGCCTCTAAACTAGAAATGGGGAGAGATACACGTGGTGCCCATTGCCAAACCTAAATATTCTTGAACCCAGTGTTAAGGAGAAGACTAACATCTATTTTTAAACTTGGCAAACTATAGACACATTCAGCTGCTGACACAAAGAGTGAAACAACAGTTAGCTGCTACTTGTGTAAATTGTGGGTGCAGAAAGACTTGATTTTTAAAAATCTATGGAAAAGGATTCAATTCTTAATAACAAGTATCAGCACAGTGTTTTGCTCTTTTCTAAAACTTTCTTATAGTTATTATTACTCTTACTTCTCATCCTGATCCCGTGATGGACAAGGTAGTTATACCCATTCCCATTGTACACTTGAGGAAACTGAAGCCCAGAGAAATCAAGGGAGCTTCATATTATACAGGGATGATGTGGCAGAAGAGGTCCTATAACCCAGTCCTCCTAGCTCTGAATTTAGCGTTGTCTATGTCTCTCCATGTCTCACACAGAGTGAGACAATATCCCACTTCAGGGCAGCATTGGGCGACCCAGCGTATAAAACTCAATATGAGTGTCACTAAGGGTCTTGTTAATTTCAGGGCCAAAGTACACGCCTCTTTCCCCAGGGTACCTCTGAGCTAGATATGGGGTCAAGCAGCCTCAATGACAACTGAGTAAAGTTAGTGTATAGGCATTTACGCATACCTATAGATTTCCTCTAATCCAATTTGATCTACTTAGGTCTAATCAGTTTATTCACAGATTTATTGCAAATATTATTACAGAGATTTATGGCAAAGATTAATATGACACTTGATGATATTAACAATGATTGTGTCCAAGATAGCATTTGATTCTCAAATGCTGAAAAAACATCCCTATTTTATAAATAAAGAATCTAAGGTATGGAGTTATTAAATTTTCCATATTAAAAGCAGAGTTCTGATGTGGCACATTTTCTAGAATTTCCTGAGATGAAGCAACTTTAGGTTTGTCTTCAATGTTAGTGATGCTGTCGAGGATGGAGATGATGATAATGGTGACAACCACTGATGGGGTTTTTACCATCTGCCACGTACATGATCTTGATTAGTTGTCACAAAAAATATTGAGATAGATATTCTTGCTCTAATTTTTAAAAATGAAGAAACAGGCTCAGCAAAGTTATCTATTTTATCAGTTAGGAGGTTATTTGTTGCAAGTGACAGATAACCAAACAGGTAACTGATTTAAGCAGAAACGGAATATTTTGATTTATATAACTGAAAACTCCATGGGCAAGGCTGGCTTCACGCGTGGTTTCATTCTGGGTCACAAGTAACATTATCAGACCTCAGATTTTTCTCTACTTCTTACTTCTTCTTTTCTCTATTGTTGACCTTATTCCCAGCTCCTACATGGAAGCAAAATGATAACCAACAGTTCTAGATCTTTTCATGCTTCAATAGTACGTACTTGTCCCTGGTCAGTATTGGCTGTGTCAGGTCACGCGTTCCCCCCAAACAGATTCCTAAACTCTCTTTCTGGTTTAAGCCTGGGTTTCATGCTTACCCTTGATTAAGGGTAGGCCAAGTTCTATCCAAACCACATAGAATGAGGGTGAGAAAGGAGTGGTCCCTCAAGAAAATTTGAGGGGAGTTTATCAAAATAACAATGAGGGCAAAAGGATTCTAGGGACCCAAATAACTATGATGTCCACTGTTACAAGCATGCCCAAGTTCAAACAGCTAGAGTGGGAGAGAGTCAGTCTCACACTCATATCTTTTTAATTCCAAAGTCCATTCTTTAACCCATGGGTTAGTGATTTTTTTCTGTAAGCAGCCAGTTAATAAATGTTTCAGGTTTGCAAGTCATACAGCATGTGATGGAACTACCAAAGTTGGCCATTGCTGTACAAAGTCAGCCACAGAAAACACAGAAACAAATGGACATGGCTGTGTTTATAAAACTTTACAAAAAGAAGTGAAGGAACGGATTTGGTTGTGTGCCATAATTTGCCAATCTCTACACCCCACCTTTCATGATCCTGATCAGCTACAATCTCCACATACGGAGCAGAGCTAGAACAGCTTCAGTGATAAGAGAAGGTAAAAATTATTGACTAGATGAAGGTGCACCAGCCACAAAGCTAATGATCAGTCACTATGAGAACCCCAAGTGCCCATGGTCTACTCCACAGAAAATCCCCCGTGGACTCCTGCTTTAACCAAATGAAATACAAGAAACAGAAGCATTCAGAGAGGATAGTTTATGGGTTAGACAACATTCTACACTATGGAGATATTTCCTATATCATAACCTTAGCACAAGCTTTCTTCAGATGTTCTTATCCCCCGAATAATTTAACTTCATTTCTGACAATCTTCATGGTAGACAGAATAATGGACTCCCATATACGTCCATGCCCTAATCCCCAGAGCCTCTGAATACGTTACCTTATAGGATAAAAGGGACTTTGCAAATGTGACTAAGAATCTCAAAATGGGGAGATTATTCTGGATCATCTGAGTGGGCCCAATGTAAACATAAAAGTGCTTCTAAGAGAGAGCTGGAACAGTTAGGGGTAAGAGTGGAGAAGGCAGTGGGATGAAGGAAGCAGAGACAGCAGTGTTGTAGTCACAAGCCAAGGAACGCTAGCCGCCTCTAGAAGATGAGAGTGATAAGGGAGGGATTCCTCCCTGGAGCCTCCAGAAGAAACCAGCTCTGCTGACACCTTGATTCTAGCTTCAGAAAATTCATTTTGAACTTCTGACATCCAAGAATGTAAGAGAATAAATTCGTGTTGACTTAAGTCACTAAGTTTGTTGTAACTTGTTAGAGCAGCTCTAGGAAACAAATGCAATTCTATACCTAAGAAGGTTAGTATTATTTTGGCTGTTTTCTCCTCTACTGGATTTAGTCGTAAAAGCATAAACAAGTAAGAAAAAAGCAACAACCTTGTTCCCAATATCCCAAACTGACTTGTTATATGTAGATTGTGCCTTCTGCTGAGAAATTAACATACATGGACACTTTGATATTACAGTGATTTCATAGAAATATTAGTTGTAGGAATAATAATAGTAGAAAAGACAAATTAGCTAATGCATGGGAAAAGGTTAGTACTGCTGCTGGTATATAGGAGTAAAAAATAGCTATTATTATTATCAGTAATTGTGTTGATAGTATTAGTAACAGTAATAGTATTGGTATTGGTATGAGTACTAGTAATAAAATTAATCATTTTTTGAGTAAATACCATTGTTAAGTGCTATCTAAATATTTTCTATGCATTACCTGTTTTTAGTCCTCATATAATATGATGAAGTAGGCATAATTACCCTCATTTTGTGAATGATGAAAAAGAATGAGAGTGAACTTAATGTCTGTGCCCCCCCCAAATTTTATGTATTGAAATCCTAACCTCCACGGTGACAGTAGTAGAAGGTGGAGCCCTTGAGAAGTGATTAGGTCATGAGGGTACAGCTCTCATGGGTGGGATTAATATCCTTGTAAAAGAGACCCTGTAGAACTCTCATCTCTTCCCACATGTGAGGACACAGCTAGAAGAGGGACATCTATGAGCCAGGAAGTGGTTCTAACTAGACACCAAATCACTGCCTTGATCTTGGACTCGCTGGGTTCCAGAACTGTGAGAAATAAGTTTCTATTATTTATAGGTCACCCGGTTTACGGTGTTCTGTTATAGCTTCCTGAAGAGACTGAGATGGTGAATCTTTGGGAGATTACATTGTTTGCCCAATACATTATGGTTAGTAAGTAATAGAAATAGAGTTAAACCTTGGTATGTTTATTAATAAAATCCAAACTTTTTACAATAACTTGATTTTGAAGCTATCATTCCTATGCATCTAAACTTAGCTGGTGCACTGAGAAGAACTGGATCCTTAATGGAAGAGGATACCATGGGACATCAAAGACACACTTTGTTCATCTAACACTTATGCCAAGAGCTTACATTCCTTTGTTAACATTGTTCCCTCTGCTAAGAATGTCCTTGTTGGTCTGCCTAGTGAAAACCCAGGCCTCTGTCAAGGTTATGATCAAACATCACCTTCCTTGTGAAGCCTTTCTGTTTTTTATTGAAATAGAGTTGCTTTACAATATTGTATTAGCTTTAGGTGTACAACATAGTCACTAAATATTTTATAGATTATACTTCATTTAAAGTTATTAAAACACTGCCTATATTCCTTGTATTGTACAAGATATCCTTGTAGCTTATTTATTTTATCCATGGTAGTTTGTACCTCTTAAGCCCCTACCCTTCTCTGACCGCTACCCCCTTTCTTCTCCTATCATGTAAAAGACCACAAATAATAAATGTTAGTGAGGATGTGGAGTAAAGGGAACCCTACTACACTGTCCGTAGGAAAGTAAATTGACTATGGAAAACAGTATGGAGGTTCCTCAAAAACTAAAATTAGAACTACCATGTGAAGCCTTTCTTGACATCACCACTTCGTCTTGATTTCACTGTGTCTCTACTTCTGTGTCTCTACTCTAGGTTGAATGTTCTTCTGTGGTAGGGTCCACACTTACCTGGTTATGTTTATTTGGTGTACATGTCTCCCTCAGTAGGATACACGCTTTCTAATATCAAGAAACCTGCTTATTGGCAACTGTATATCCGGTGGTAGCACAATTCAGGCGCATTAAAATGTTTAATGAATATTTAGTAATAAAAGTACAAGAGTGAGAAAATATGTAAATTAATAAATTAATAGATTATTTTCACAAGGGGAAGGGGGGGTTCTCATTCCAGAGAAAAGTTGAGATTTTAGTTCTCAGTGCACCTTATTTTAAAATTCTATGCCACAGCACAAATATCTAAATGCCTGGAGTTCAAAACATAATAAGGAAACAATTTGTAATTTTATAGCAAAAATTGGTAGGACTACAATACAAATAATTTTGCTTCTCTTACCAAGATGGCAGCTTTCAACTAAATATTGCATTTTATTTCTTATAAATTCTGGTGTTTTTTCTCAGACCAGCGAAAAGGGAAACTAAAGTTTATATGTGTAAAGATATATCCCAGACAAATTTTTTACATGTGAATGAGAAAATCTTGTATTCTAAGATATGGAATATGGTGACTTTGTGAAGTGTTCCCTGGACCTTTCACTTTTGTAGTTACCGTAATAAATAATTCAGCAGTTCTTACCTTAGGACATATGGAGTATGTAGAACTGGTAACTTAAACCAATGGGTGTGAACGGGAGGGGGTGGCATCAATAGAAGTGACTCGGGATATTCTAAGATATACATACACAAATTTAGACATAGGTGGTAATTGAAACTAGAGCTGAAGAAGAAAATACAAGGACTAAACTAATCAAAAATATGATTGTGACTAGTTTCCCATTAATGTTGAAATAGAGTTTGATGGAGCAAATTGGATTTGACTTATGAGACTTTTCTATATACGGAAGAAATATTTTGATATGTGGGTTTGGATGAAGGTAAGATGTGCTGAAGAAGAACCACTAGCAAATGTAAAGAAAGAGAGGATTTGGGAGAACAGACAAATGTAGTGGGAATTTTGAAAAGTTTACTATGAAATGTACAATTGCTTTTCTCTTACTAACATTTCTGGGCCTTCCATATTACCACCAATGCTTTTGGTGTGAGTGGAGTATTGTAGGTTAATGTGACAAAAGGCTGGGAGCCTAACGCAAGGTTCGTAGGGGGAGAAAATATAGTTTTCACACAGAGACAGCCAGCATAATAATAATAAATACCTTGCCTATTTAGTTTTTGATTGATTCATTCATTCAAAACACAATTACTGGGAACCTATTAAATACCAAATATAAATGATACCAATTTCACATTTCTTTGAATTTGTGGAAACTCAGATGTGATATAAGTGTTTTTCATACAAAATACCATGTGAACACAGATTAAAAAAGAACACGGACACAAAATCCCTTCATTATGACAGGGGCAGAATGCTTCACACGTAAGATGTCATTAATGCCAGAAGAGTAGAAATATCACTGAAAGAAAAAGGACCAACTCATTCTAGACATGGAAGAACACTTGATCAATGGTGTAGGGTCATAAAAGTAGGGAAAGCAAACAATCCTACATCATTTGAATATTAGAGTAGAAAATGGGGAGCAGAAATGCAGCAGGAGATGAGATTGATGCTCATAACAGTCTTACGAATTGGTAGGAAAAGATCTTACTCTCACTTAAATGAGAAGAGAAACTCAGAATTCAAAGCATCGCTCAAGGTTACAAGGCTGATAAAATTAAGAAATGTATTTTGCCTCCCATTCCAACGATCTTTCCACTCTACTAATATTTTCAACACTGAGTTCAAAGAAGCTTTAGGATTCTATGATGGAGTTTCAGGAGTTTCAAAGACAGGCAAAGGGGAATCTGAATTAACAATCATGAAAGCTCCATTTGTGCTTTTAAAGTAATTGGACTTCATATGTTAGATGTGCTTGAAAACCATTTTCCACCACATAAATAAAGTTGAGAGATATAGCACTATATCAATCTTCCTCAAGTCAAACTCATGGCTTCATAATGAGACTGTGAGGTAATTAGTAGGCATGAGTAATGTTATCATAACTGGAAGATGAGAAGATGGCAGCTCTCTCCTGGACGAGGTAATACGTAGCTGGTGACCCATGAGAAAGGCTGGCTCAGCTGGGCAGCAGAAACAGTTTAGTGAGCAGAGCTAGAATGCGTTCAGAATATGTGAGAAGAATAGGCTAGGCTTGAGAATGACCTGATGGATCTATGCATATGTCCATTATTTTCTTGCTAAGTAATCTATCCTACACTTTTCTTTCTGCAATTAAAAATAAATTTTATTCCTGTTATAAATATTTCCTTTAAAAACTCCCTTTGTTTGTTTATGTTTAAGAGAAAATCTTCCTCTTGGGTTAATAAAGAGAGGAGATGAAAAGAGAAAGGCTCTGGAATGAGAGGAAGGTAGTAACCTGCCAGTATGAGATTGGGAGGATCTCTGACAGAAATGGAGCCATGGCCATGTAATCTTCCTCACCTCTGCTCTATTATGCTTCTGAGAGCAGCAGCATATGGCTACACAGCCTGCACATTACACAACTCCTGAGAGTGCCATTTACAAAGACCATGACGTGAAAGGAGATTCTTGCAATCGATTGAGGCAGATGTCTTGCTATAGTAGACAAATAATGGACTCCTAAATACCTCTATGTCCTCATCCCCAAAACCTGTGACTGTGTTATGTCGTATAGCAAAGGGACATTAAAGTTGCAGATGGAATTAACTGACTAATCAGTTGACCTTAACATATGGAAATCAAGCTAGGTTATTCAGCTAGGCCGAATCTGATCATCTGAGCTCCTACAAGCAGAAGAGAGAGGCAGGAAGTAGGTCAGAAAATGAGACAGAAGTAGAAGAAGGAGCGATTTGAACTGTGAGAGAGACATGACCTGCCATTGCTGAAGGACAGGGGCAAGGAACCAAGAAATTCAAATTTCCTCTAGAAGCTGGGAGTAGCTCTTAGTTTACAGCCAGCAAGAAAATCTGGTTCTCTATCCTACAACGTAACATACTTAATTCTACCAACAGCCCAAAGGAGGAGGAAATGAATTCTACTCTAGAGCCTCCAATAAGCGCTGGTTTTTTTGACCTGGCTTAATTTTCTAGCAGAAAACCAACTAATACATTAATTTATTGAATCTCTTCCTTTAGGTAATCCAGTTGTAGATTTTAGGCCTCAAAATTAAAGAATATTTAGTTGCAAAAGAATAAACTAGCTCCTCCCTCTCCAAACTCAACCAATAACAAGAAATGAGTCTTTTTACTGTCACTGACATTCTCTCTGATAAAAGTGCCATGTTCTTTAGAAAGAATGTCCAAAATGGCAAAGTGATAAGGGCCAAATAAGAATTTCACTTTTTGGAGGAATTCTCATGAAGATCACCCTTTCAATTATCTTTTGCTTCCTAACAAACCACCTCAAAACCTAGTGGCTTAAAACAATAATGTGTTTGTTATTTCTCACAATTCTGTGGATCAGGCATTCAGATGAGACACAACAGGAATGGCTTATCTCTGCTTCACACAGTATTTGCTGGGGATGGAATAGCCAAGGTGGCCTCTTCATTCATACATATGACAGTTCAGCCGGCGTGGTTTGAACAGCTGGGAGCTGGCTGAGACAGCTCAACTGGAGTGATATATCTGGGTGCAGGCTCTTGCTGTTGGCTGGGTTCCTTTACTATTCTCCATGTAGCATCTCCTTTATTCCACAACACTACCCCTCAACTGCCACTTCAAACTTGGTCTTTCCATGGGGTGTCTCCAGCAGTGGGGTACCCTGACTGCTTGAATGGCAGCAGGCTCCAAGAAAGAGGAAGCAGAAGCAGAAGTTTTCCAAATTGGCACAGCATCAGAATTTCCCCTAAAGAAATTTACAAACCTCTACAAAATTCTCTTTTCTAGATGAGTCAACCTAAGGCTAGAGATACTACTGGTGTCCAGATTCTATGTAACCTTGCATTAACTAACAAAGAATTGGAATTCCATTTTGAGATGCCTCAGTAAGTTCTCAGAGGCTATGAGACTCTAGCGTGATAGCAAGCCAAAGGTCAAGTTCATGTGAAAAGTGTTGCATGGCCTTCATTGTTGAGGGAATTTTACCTCTTGAATGTGCCACCATTAACGCCTTGAATATGGCTACACACTGACCTGCACGCCTTCCTTGACATTGGATGGTATGGTAGATTGGATTGTCAGCCCCAGGACTTAACCCCTCACTGTTCCAGCCCTTTGTCATGTGACTTTGTCATTCTCCTCAGTATAAGCAGATTGTACTTTCCCAGTCCTTGACTTTAGGTTCAGCCAATTGACTTGATTTAGCCAGTGGAATATGGGCACAAGTGTCAGTTGCCAGTTCTGCGTGTTTCCACTTGCCCCTCTTTATACCTCTGCCATTGTCATCAGATAAACACGTCCTGACGAGTCTACCAGTCAGATGATGACAAACGTGGAGAAGACCTAGATCCAGCCTGGAAATTGGAGTTGTACTTAATGGAGACCCATTTAGACCAGCTGACCCCCAGCTGACCAGCAGATGTGTGAGCAAGAGGAATCATTATTGTGTAAAGACACTGAGTTTGGGGTGGCTTATTACACAGCATTATTTCAGCAATAATTGGTGAATACACATGGCAAGCTTAAATCACCAGAGGAAAATCTTCCCATGGCTTCAAGCAATGGTTGTCACTATGAAATTTGGAAATCATAAAGTCAAAGAACTCCAACCACCCAGCCAATGCTGAGATTCCTATATTACCAAGTGGTTTCCAAATTCTGCCAGACTAAATGAATTCCTGACTTCCTGGTATACTTGAGAGGGTACAGATTACAAGCCAAGAGGATGAGAATAACTCTCCGTGGGTGTGCTGATGCATACTGTTAGATGACGGGAAACCGGCTAAGAAGCTGTTACAATAGCAGTAACGCTGACCTGACTAGTGCGAATTGCTAATTTGTGACTTTGAGAAGCTTTAGAAGAAAAGAGGTAGAAACAGAAACTGCATTATAAAAACAATGCCTGTTGCCTCAGAGCCAAAGAGAACTCTGGTCATGCAATGGTCTTCTCGGCACTTGGATCATGGGGCCGTGGTGACAGATGCCAATGCAAAGAACGCGGACATACGGCTGTTAGGGAAAACACAGACATCAGTGGCCAAAGCCAGCAACCTCCCTTCCCCTTCACTGTTGAGCAAGCAAAAACATCTTGTCTTGTAGAAAAGTAACTATTTCACTGAATGTATTTAGAAGTGTGTGTTCAAAGGTGACTTCCTGTTAACTTAGCATACAACTTAATCACGTTAATTGATATTTCTAGCATCAATTGTGTAAAAGCCTATATAGAAAACAAAATTAGAAATAGGTTGAGATATATCTTACATTCAACACGGGAACCATAGAAAGAGTTCATAATTTGATTTAAACTTTTGCATTTGAAGCAATTAGCATTTAAACAATTGATGTAAAAAATACAGTTTCAGTCTTTTTCTACACAAAACATGAATATTTTACAAAATTGGGTCTCTGTTCAAATTTAAAATATTTTGTGTTGGTGTAGCGGCATTAAATATATTGTCTGCAGTATCTCACCCGTACTCTATAGGTTATGTCAACATGAAATTCCTGAAAGTAATGTCAATGAAACATGAAATTAATTTTGTGTGGCTTACTAGCTTTTGCCAAAACAGCAGTCATGTCTTTAAAGTGGTTACTTAAAATGCAGCTATGTTCTCTCTATGGAAGGTTTAATTTTTCTCTTAGGACTTGGTCCCTTTATTATTTCTCCTCACACAACTGAAGGATATCAAAACCCACATGCTTTCGTGGCATTTTGTGCCCTAGAGATCTGTAAGTCCATTCCCAAGCGGGGGCCTCCAGTAAATTTTAACATTTATCTGCTGTCCTGTGTGATATAACGGCAACTTAATGCTTTTTACGAAGAGAGAAAGAAGGTCAGAAGATACAGTAATAAATCAGAGGGGGTGAGGGTGAAGAGGAGATTACCGAGAATGCTTTGGGGGGGAGAGAGTAAGCCCACTTGTATACCGAAGGTCTATAGTTTCCTGCGGTAGGCAAAACCTTTGAAGCTCAAGTTCTTATTATGTGCTCTCAGAGCTGACTGAGAAGGAGAAGCTTGGACACTGAATTTCCCTTTGACACCAATCCCTTCCTCTTACTTCCATTAAGCATTATCAGAGCTGGTTGGGGAAAAATGAGTGGCATGCTTACAATGAAGGCTGACTGCACATTCCAGAGAGAACCAAGTCATGTCCTTGGGGAAATACGCAATAAAAAGGTAAGCTAGAGGTGGCTGTTGAGAATGCTTCATTCACTCAAGAAGAAAAGGATTTTAAGTAAATCATCATCGTTGCCCTCATCTAAAAATTTTTACATACACGTTTGATTAATGACCTTACATTTGGGACCAGGGGAAAATGTTTAAAGCAGAAAGAATAGGTTTCTCAGAAATTTTACTCAAATGATTTGCATTGTCATTGCTTCATGCTTGACAAAAATTAGGTCATGATGGTGACAATCATATTTTATAATACATGAATTAAGTAGTATCTATTGAGGACATAGTAAGGATGATAAATTATGCTAGGACCTTTCATATTCATGATTTTACCTATTTGTCACATTGTCCCCGTTGTAAGAACAGTTCTAATTTAAGCAAGTATAGTTGAGGAACTTTCTGGGGTAACAGCTGCTGTGTGGAATTGGGACCAGTACCTAAATTTGTTTACTCCTGTTATAGGATATGGCGATGGTAAGATCAAAAATCAAGACTCAGAAGGAAATGTTGAACCATAGAAAGATAGAGGGGGAAAAAAAGACAGGAGAATAAAAGACGGTTTACCTTGATAAACTTGTTCCAAAAGGGATTTGAGGTAACATATAAAAATATACATAATACAAAGAAATAAAATTAATTTATTAGTAGTAAGAAAAAAATCAATTGTTAATTAGATAGAGAAGAAGATGCTTATTGATGAATAAAAGCCATAAGCATAGACATGGTTTTGCAATTCCAGTCAATTCCAAGTATTCAACCTTGGGATGGTTGAAAGAAGGAAATAACAAAGAATACTTTTGGTGTTGGCAAATGATGTTGGCACCAGGAGCCCATGTGGGGTGCCGTTTTGATTGCCGTTTCTTAATGTGGCTTGATATCCATAGGAATTGCGCCCCAAGTTAAGGCTGGTTTATTTTATAAGGATCTGTATATTGAGTCATAATTTATTTCCTTATCAAATATATGAGGATTTTTGAGATGTCAGTTATGTTCTGAATGATGACTCTATCAGGCAAGAGAAAAAAGAAAACAAAAGTGTTTATAACGAGAAGATGACAATCTTTCCAACATGTAGTCAAAGGGGTAAAGACAATGACAGGCATACAGAGAAAAGAATGCTATGGAAGCTGAGAATCAGAATCTAGGAGGACTAGATCCAGATTGAAAGACTACTATTGGCTAGCAAGAAAATCTTTCACCAGAGGTAGATCAGCTAGGAAGGCGTGACAATGGAGAAAACAGCTTAGGGAAATTTTTCTGGGCAGGCAAAAAGTGTCTACCAAAGACTGGCTGGATCAGAGAGACATCCATGAAGTATTGCCAGCCCAGATGTCAGGAATCAGAGTGGAGATAAGAAAGAAACAAGGAAATATACAAGCTTGTCTGGAGAGAGTGTGACGACAAGCATATAGGGCAAAACATGTCATGCATAAGCAAGACCTTTAAAATACCTATCTAAAGATAAATACAGACCAGAGGAAAAATAAAGATATTAGTTGTGAAAGTGTGGTATCTAGATTAAAAACTGATTTTCCCTATGCCTAGGAGAATGGATATCATCAACAGAATACAGTTGTCCCCCCTTATCTGCAGTTTCAGTTACCCATGGTCAACCATGGTCCAAAAATATTAAGTGAAAAGTTCCAGAAATAAACAATTCATAGGTTTTAAATTGCATACCCTTCCAAGTAGTGTGATGAAATCTCACCATCCCGCTCCATCCTGTAGCCCAGGAGGTGAATCATCCCTTTGTCCAGGGTATCTGGCCCATTATTCAATTAGCAGCCCTCAGTTATCAGATCAAATGTCTCATTATCTCAGTGCTTGCGTTCAAGTAACATTTATTTTACGGAATAATGGCCCCAAAGTGCAAGAGCAGTGATGCTGCTAATTTGGATAAGACAAAGAGTAGCTGTAAAGTGAAAGGGGGGGAAGTTTTTGACAGTAAGAAAAGAAAAAAACAAAAGCTTATGCTGACAGTGTTAAAACCTACGGTAAGAACATAATCTATCTGTGAAATTGTGACAAGGGAAAAAGAAATCCATGCTGGTTTTGCTGTTCACACCTCAAGCTGCAAAAGTTACAGCCACAGTGTGTATTAAATGCTTGGTTAAGATGGAAAAGGCATTAAATTTGTACAATAAGATATTTTGAGAGAGAACAATTCACATAACTTTTATGACAGTATAAGATGTAATTGTTCTATTTTATTATTAGGTATTGTTAACTTCTTAGTGTGCTGAATTTATTAATTAAACTTTGTCATAGGTATGCATGTATAGGAAAAAGGGTAGTATATTTCCACAACACTATCTGAGGTTTTAGGCATCCACTAGGGGTCTAGAAAGGTATCCCCTTTGGATAATGGGGGGCGACTGCATTTTCTGTGTTTCGGAGCCCCAGATGCATTTGTCACACCATGTCTAGTGAAGTTGTTAACCAGCTGCTATCCATTGTCAGTACCCCATACCCCTCCAAGCACCCAGTGCACAATATTGCCTCCTGATCATCTGAGCTTCTCCCCAACCCTCATGTGCTTCACTTCTTCAGGACCTCAACTGCCTCACCGTTTCAAATCCTTCTTGTCTCCACTTGCCTAATCAGTGTTCCATAATTCACTTGCAGCCATGGTGACTGCTTGGGCCAAGAGAATACGTTGACCACAGTAAGTTCCCTACATACGAACCTTCAAGCTGCGAACTTTCAAAGATGCGAACGTGCATCTGGTTCCAGCAAGGAACCAGAACCTGTGCCATCCACGTCAGGCGTGAGTGAAATTGCAGCTTGCCCTCCGTCTCCTACTGCTGACGATCCTTCAGCTCTACCTTCTCCCACCTCCTCTCCCTCCTCCAGTCAGTAACTCTTCTTGCCTGTTCACTCGATGCCAGCCCCTGTATGCCAGCTGCTGTAGTACTACTGTACTTTTCAAGGTACTGTACTGTAAGATTAAAAATGTTATATTTTTTGTGTTTGTTTTTTATGTATTATTTCTGTGAAAAGTATTATAAACCTATTACAGTACAGTACTATACAACCGATTGTGTTAGTTGGGTACCTAGGCTAACTTTGTTGGATTTAACGAACAAATTGGACTTACGAACTTGCTCTTGGAATGGAACTCGTTCATATGCGGGGGACTTACTGTATTGATAATAGTGAGCTTTGTAGTATCAGTTGCATTCCCTAACACCTGCAGAGGGTTAAAGTCTTTCCCCATCTCTCAACTTCTCCGATAAGGCTATTGCAGTCCCATGGGGGAGTCAGTGTGGTACCCAGAGGAAAGCAGACTTGGCGTGGAAAGCTTAGGGGATGCAAGAAACTCTCCTTCCTCGGGACACCAATTCAAGGGCTCATCTTCCTTCTGCTTCTTCTCACTGTCAAAGTGGTAAAACCTTGACGGTCTAAGCTTTGTGGGCCCAGGCTAAAGGAATGGGGCCAAGGAAGCTACTTACCTGCTTGGATCTCCAGCTAACACAGGGGTTTAGGCCACTGACTCGAGTCAAGAATCCTAGAAAGGGTGAAATAATCAGACAGAGAAAGACAAATACTGTATGATATCACCTATATGTGAGGTCTAAAAAAATACAACAAACCAGTGAATGTAACAAAAAAGAAGCAGACTCACAGGTATAGAGAACAAACTAGTGGTTACCAATGAGGAGAGGGAAGTGGGGAGGGACAATATAGAGGTTGGGGAGTAAGAGTATAAATTATTAGGTATAAAATAAGCTATAAGGATATTGTACAACATGGGGAATATAGACAATATTTTATATTAACTATAAATGGAGTATAACCTTAAAAATTGTGAATCACTATATTGTACACTTATAACTGATATAATATTGTACATCAATGATACTTCAATTAAAAAAAATTAAAAAGAGTTGGGAACCATATGTATAGTAATAACCACTACTGGGATTACAATGGGAAACTGAAAAAGGACTTGTATTTTGGGGTCCCAGCCATCTCTGGGAGCACCACTAATATATCACCATCCCCTGCCAGTACTGGCATTTTAACTGGGAAATTGTCACTTTAACCCAAGAAAAATTCATGTGCCTATTTCTGTCTTTAACAAAGGCCTTCTTATTTTAGCTATCCCCCCAACAAAAATAAAACCAAACAAAACAAAGTAGGGATTTCAGGTTAGTAAGATTGAGATTTGGGAATCAGAAAGCCTTAAGACTCCCAAATTACATCATTTAGGTACGTATTACTTTACCTACAAAAAAAAAATCCTCGATGGACATACCTTTAGGATTACATCACTTCCCACATTTTCCCCCCAAATCTATAATCCCAGACGTCACTCAGGATTAGTCCGAAGAGATGGCGACACTCACCACGGAGATCCAACAGCTCTGCTAAAACTGCGTGGATTAACAATGTGCACTCAGTGAGCTGAGGGGAAGGCTGATTTAATTCACTCGGGATTAAATCAGAATTCATTCTGTTTCTCACAGGGGGAAGGTGAGGTGAGAAGCGAAGTGATAAAGGAAAAAATATGTATGTGGTGGCTTAATTGACTTGTACTCATTTATAAGTTACAACCCATTGTTTTTATTATTTTCATATGTTCTTGAACTCTTCGAAATTCTCAAAGGAACAATTCCATATAAGTACAAAACCATGATGATACGCTATTGCTTTTTCCATTCCAGTTCAGCCGGCTCTAATGGTCTTCATGAGACAAGGGGAGATGGTGCTGTTTTTCTTAGCATGGAAACCTTCAAAATATCAAGGAGAGGGTGGCTTAGACAATGTCTCGAAATTTCTTTTTTCAGGAGCTCTGACTTAACAATGTTGTTGCAAAGAACAAAAAACGGAGGAGTGGAGGTAGGGGGTGAGTGAATCTATATGACAAATCTTGTAGTACTAGTGTTTGTGGTTAACCGAGAAACACATTATGAGTCAAACCTTTGGAAAGAGGTGAGTAATTAAAGACAAATGCTATGACATAATCATTTACACACAGCAGAAAGATTTTAGATTAAATCTGGCCTGACCCACTGCTCCGCAAGTGTTATCATGGATTCTTGAGAAGTATTCATTTATTTACTTTCTAATTTGGCCCATATGTTCTATTGAAAACAAAAAATTTCATATTTCCCGGAGGAAATAGCCGGAGTCCAGCGATGGTTAATAAGGCTGGTGTATTTGGGAACAGACCCCCCCGACCCCGCCGCCGTGTGCACCAACAAACCCGATGAGCAACATGTCAGCTGGAAAACACCTCATCTGAAAAAAGCCAAGGAGCTGTGCTATAAGGACTTTTGCTGAAACAAATTCTCTTGTATTTAGGAAGATTACTGTGTGTACCGTGAGGTAATTCAGAGAAACGTCAGTTAAACCCGTCATTTTGCCATGATAATGAAAATCATGTTTACTGAGTTTTTAGCTTTGCTACTCTTCAACCTGCCCCTCAAACACACACACACACACAGACACACACACTTTTTGGCCTCATCCTATTTTCAGTTATCATAAATATCAGTCTGGTGTCGAGAAACCCGTTTTCAGAACAAGAACAGATTCTAGCCTCCCTCCTTTCTTAATCCCAGCCCTATAATATAAAACATGCCATGTAACTCCAGGAGACGGCTTCATGGTTTTCCAAATGCTATTAAATTTTAGCTGCTGCTTTTATTAAATGCAGGAAACAGGAGTGGGGAGGGGGAAGGGAAGACAGAGAAGGCCTGAGTCTCTACCTTTTGTTCTTTTTCTCTGCGTAGATGTACAATTGTTAAGGTAAGGTAGGTTTTCTGCAGAATGAAACAAGAGTCGGTTCTGTTTGGTGAGCTGGCCCAGTTCTTCTAGGAATCTTGGAACATTCTATCGAAGAGCAATACATGTGTCTTCAGGGCAGGAGAAACCATGGTAACACTCATCCCTTCCAGAGAGAAAGAAACTTAGAATTCATGGTCCTAAACCCAAGAGTCACACAGCGAGGATTAAGTATTAGAAACTGGCATGCATTTCCCTTACAGGATGATTATTTCCTAGTAACCACTATGTGGCCACATTCTGTTCTTTGGCAGGGTAAAGCATGAATGTGTATTCCTGGAGAAACACACATTTAGAGTTGGTGGTAAAATAAATTATATATATGATACAACTAAAATAAAATAAAATAAAAATTAGAGTTGGGGGTAAAGACAGCATGCCTCGCTGGCCAGTTACTGTGTTCTTGGAAACTCCACTGATGTGTCCAAACTTGACAGATGTTCAGAAAGGTGAGGAGGCTTATGTCACAGCCTTTGAAAAATTATTGTGTGAATGTATGTAGGTGTGTGTTTGTGTGTGCACAGTCATGGGTATATTTCTTCCCCCAAGTTGAAACCATAATTCCATCAATACTGTTATATGGGAGAAGTAAAAGCCACTGTAGGAATCTACTGTACTTCTCTCTAGGGCTCTTATGATTGTTTTCGCCTTTGCTCTCATCCTTTCTAAATCCCTTTGTTTATTATTGAAGCTTATATTATACATTGTTGAATGAACGCAGGTCCCACGGGAACCACAGTTCTCCCTGTCCATGGGTCACTTTGGTACCTGTTGTGTTTGGAGCAGTGGTAACAAAGCCCGGAGTCAAGGTAGCACACTCACGAGAGCGGTAGGCAGGAATTTCATTACACCACATGACACAGGTGGGATGCTCTTCCCATTTCAACTACTGCCAACCTCATGGGGCACAGACAGATGGGCAGGGATGCTTCACTGCTTGCCTATTTGTCTCAGGACCTTTCCCTCTCACCTCTCCCAAAGCCAACTATTTGGTAGAAGAGGATAAAGCTTCTTGAGAGAGAAGGACTATTGTCAGGCAGTCAGTACAAGGGTCTGAGTCCCACTTAGCTCTCTTATTCTCTTCCCTCCCCACAAGGTATTCTACCCTAGATTTTTTTTCAGCACACTTTCAGTTCCATGACTGACCAAACCTTAATCCATATGTTTTCACCTGCAGCTTTTCACAGTGTACTTTGTGACTTTTCCCCAAACATCTCTGTGTTTCAGGAAAGGACAATCAGCCTTCTGTGTATACATCAAACAGTCAAGCTAGGTCTTGGATTGTTTAGCTAAATAGTTGCACTTGCTTATAGGAGTTAATGAATAAAACAAGGTCTGTATTTCACTAGTATCTTTGAACCTGAAGTCTTGCATTTCACACCAGGAGCCAATTTCATGCAGAACTTTCCTATTATAACACCTAAAATGAAAGAAAAAAAGCATTACTTAAACAAACTGGCATTTAGAACGTAGCATTAAAATCTAAAAACTGAGGCTAATTTCAGAATTTCTATTTTTCCCTTGCTGCAATGTTTATGTGTTTGATTTTTAATTGGAACATGTATCTATGCTGATAAAAGATCAGAAACAATAGAATTCTGAATAACTGGGACAGAGAACAGTCTCAATGAGGAAGAGAAAAATAACACATAGGAACCCTAAGACTCCTGATTTGTTTTTTCTCAGATATAATACAATTTAAACTTGGAGAAGACCTACGTGAAATATCGCCTTCTTTATTTCTCAGAAGTTTCAAGTAAACAATTTTCCCTTGGTTGGCTTGACTTTTGGAAGAATGCTTAAAAGTGTGAAAGATATAAGAATAAGTTGCAAGAAAAGGAAAATACATCCCATTATGTATATCCTAATGTTATCTGATTCCAAAATCACTGCCTGGGGGTTTTTACACCTCATTAAGTTATTCACCTCATTGTCTTCAAGAAAGGCTTTGCTTTTGACTATTATGAACATCTACTGATCTAATGAAGCCAGTAGATTCAACACACCACTACAGCCCCTGCTCCTTTTAAAATCAGCCTGGATAAATTTATCAACTGAGCTAATGAGAGAGCCCAGAGGTTGGGTTTTAGACAGATGTGTTTAAATAACTAATACACTATGGGCAGGTTCTATAATCTTGGGGCTGTATGAGGTTTCCCAATGCGGATAAACACCAGTGAGGGTAAACTTGGACATAATGGTACCAAGGAAAGTCGTACAACAGAAAGAGGAGGATTCTAAGACTCAAAGTTGAAGTGAGGAACTCGGGAAGATGCTTTCTACATAAATATTTCTAGGCCAGTTTTTGTTATTCCACAAAATACAACTTAGATGTGCTAAATAGAATCATCTGTGTTTCTGTTATGCTCCAGATTCTGGCCAATTTTATCCAAGGCATTGGAACTCCAATCCGGCAAGAAATGTTTCTTCTAATTTCCAGTACTGGAGGAACTGCTGCTTTGATCTGGGATATACTACTTCTCAGCCACAATGATGCCATGCCATCATTCCCACTTCACATTATAGTTCTCTTTTTTTTTTGAACTAACACACACGTATTTTATTATAATATTAATGAATAGTAACTGGACTTTACAGTAGGTTCCATTCACCTAAGTCAAGGAACAGATTCTTAGTCTAGCGCATCTAAAGCTTTAATGTAGATGTGTAACCAGTTCATGTCTAATGTTTACAGGCTCTATGCCACAGGTGAGAGCCAACAAAGGTTTTGCTGTTTCATATACAACAAAAATACTAAGCAAAAAATGCTAAAATGTATGCCTATTAGCTTTCAATCCAAATTCAAGAATGATTTTTTGACTGTGTACTTTTTGAATTTTTTTTAAATTGGGGTATAGTTGCATATAGTTTCTCTCTTTCTACTCTCCCTCTTCTTTATCTCTTTGAATGAAGCCTGGCATTCAAAGAGATAAGGCAAACTCCTAGGAGTAGCCCCCAAACCAATCTCCAACACTTGTTGAATGAGTCTGGTTTATGTTCTCCCTACCTCAACCATTTGATGCTACCACTGACCACTTTGGCATCCTCATGCTATTGAACCAACATGCAAAAAAAGGAGCTTACTATTTGCTATCGTGCTTGATCTTGATGACCCAGGGGAAATTGGATGACTCTGTTCACTGGGGACAGGAAGAATTATGTCTGGGTTCCAGAGGATTCTCAGGGCATCTTTCCATGTCTCATGCCAATAGCAAAAGTGAATGGAAAATGGTGGCAACAAAAAGACGGCAGCACCAGTGAGGTCTGAAGGTTTGTGTCACCTTAGCGGATAAAGAACTAAATTTGCTAAGGAGCTGAAGGCTAACAAAACATGGGACAGAGAGTGGAGGGAAGGAATGATAAATATCTACTATGACCTCATGACTACTGACAAATCAAGAGCTATAGCAGGCATGCATATTTACTTCCTTCTTTATTGCGTTGTGTGGCATATATGCTAGTAATTTTCTTCTCTTTTTTTCTTCCTATTATATTATGTAAGGATGGTTGTATTGTCAGGTCATTTTAAAATTTAGTGTTTAGGTTACAGAATATCCTGGTGGGACTGTGACTGGATTATGAAAATAGAGACTGTCACTCAGAGATGGATGCCATGCTCGTTGATCAGGGATGGAGACCTTGACTGTTGGGACTTTATATCTTCTCTTTTTGGTGAGAGGGCAACAGAGTTTTCATTTGTATGAAGGATGGTTGACTCTTATTAGAGAAAAGTATAAAGAGGTTCTTCCTTTCTGAAAGTTTAAATATATGCAGAAGAGTATGTGTCAGTGTAAGAAGACAAAGGGTGTGAACATGTTTTTTATTGAGCTCTTGCCTCTCATTCCAATCAGCCCTTCCATGATCTGTTTTTTGATGTTGGGGCCGGGACTCTGCACAACACACTTCTCCTTTGTCATCTGGCTTCTGCCAATAAGAGATACCAGAGGGAGACTGGGAGACAGGAACAGGGAGAAACGATTTGCTCCTTCCTGCTCCTGAAGCATCCTCCAGAACTAGCCCTTTGCCACCAGGCAGCACAGTTGGCTGCAGTCTCCAGCTCCCTTTAGCACCCCCAGAACCAGTCTCATGAGTCCCCTCAATGTTCCTAATGTAGCACCAAATGTCTGAGTACAACTCCATGGGGACCCTGCCTCCAGCACCAGATCCATGGCACTTTGTGTTCAGGGACCTGAGTCTCAGCTTTCCAAGGTCTTTCCTCTGAGTTCTGAGGGTCGACACAAGCCCGCCTCAGGTCTGAGTCCAGCCCCTCTAAGACCTCCTCTGAGCTTCTAGGTTCTAACTACTAACCTCTTCCTTTGTTTCCCCAGGCCCTACTTCCCGCAGTTGCTGTCTCCATGTTATCTCCATGTTCCCCTTCTGCTTTTTAGTTCTCGAACACCTATTTAACCTATTCCCTGTATTATATTATCTCTGCTGAAACATGGATTCTGTTTTCTAGATTGGACCCTGCCTGGAAAAAAAAAAAAACCTAATTACTATAAAGTGTTCCATTTGAAAAAGGACAGAATGGGAAACAACCTCGAGGGGTCACTGGTCCAAAGCATATACCATATTCCCATGGAAAGGAAGCCAAGGCCCCCTACACTAGCAGTAGACTGAATTCCTTGGCCAACCCACCTGTCAGCCTTCATCTGCCCTCTGGGAATATTTCCCTGTTCATTTTCCCAGGGATGCACTGGGGGTTCTCCACTTCCTCTTGGTGAGTGTGTGAGGACATGGTGATTTCATCAGGGAATGAGCAATCCTAGGACTTCCTTGATTAGCTTTGTCTTTCTCTAAACACACAATTCCCTGATGACCTTGGTCAAATTTTAATCTATTTTATTCATTCAATTCAAGGGCTAGTAAGCAAAACTAGAGCTATTGTAGGCTGTAGTCTTTGAGCCTGGAATTTGGCATGGGCATTTCTCTTTCCAACCAAAGACCTTGGTTCTCTTATTATTAGCAAGTATTTATTAAGTGCATGCTGGGTAGCAGAAATGCATCAGTGAATAACATGCATTCCTTATTTTAGATAAGTTCACAGCTGAGTGGGGAGGGATTAGGATGGGAGAAAAATGAGCAAATTGGGCATTTTAACTTAGGTAGTTCTGGTTGCAATGAATAAAGGTAACACTGATGTCTGTGTGTGGTGGTAAGAGGATGCTTCTCCCAGTCTCAGTGAGGCAGGGAGAACTTCCTGGTGAAATGAACTTGAGCTGAGAGTAAGACGAGGGGAATGAGGAACACTCTAGGCAATGGAAAGTCAGAGAAGTATGACAAGTATTAATTGTTCTTGCAGAACTGGGCAAAGGGAAGGGAGAAATCTACTTTTACTTTTTTAACTCAAAAGAAAACTAGTTCAAGTTCATACACATCAGATTAGCCAAACATTCACTATCTCCACCTTGCAATTCCTCCTTTTTCTGAGTTTCCTAAAACTCCAAAGGCTTACACGGTCCAACAGGAGGTCATCACTCTGACCTAGTCATCCAAGAGTGATGAGCTTGGGGTCAGGTCAGTCTGTTATTGCTTTTGCTTCATGCTGCCACTTGGTGACACTGTTGACAATTGGACCTACAGTCCACAAAGATGATGATGTGCCAGGGACCTGCTGCTATGGACCTTGGAGGTTGGAGAATCCACCTCTCAGGATCAGCCTCAGTGGAGTGAGGGGTGCCTAGGTTCAAAGCTCTTAATCTTTGGTCTCCCATACAGAGCCGTTCTCTGAGATGACAGCTTCAGCAGGAGCGTGACATCAGGACTGAATGAAGGATTTATCCCCTGCAGATCTAGAATTTCTTATCTCTTTCCTTCTCTAAGGACAGATACCAGCAGGGATCAGACAGCTTTCTTCTTCAATTCTGGAAATAGATAAGTTCTTTTTACTCACTCTTCCCTGGACAATTAGAATAGCTGCCTACTTCCTCATGGCCACCTCATCTTCTCCAAAATATGAATATATATAGCTCTCTCTATACTATCCCCTCTTTGGATTGACAGCTCTACATCCAGTGCCTAAAGATTCTTTACTCTTCTGAAGATGATCAAAGTGGTCTCCCAGTATCACTTTCAGAAGAGCAAAAAAGAAAAAATTCCTAGTTTAATATTCATCAGGACATTCCACTACAGAAATATTATAGGGACAGAAAATAGTTTATAGGAATAGAACATAGGAGTTTGGGGGGGATAGTAAAACATGAGATAGTGCAGATGAGAGCCTAGGTACAGAAAGGACTTTGGTGCCATGCTAAGGAGTTCAAGCTTACTTCTGAAGGCAGTGGAGAATCCATGAAGGATTTAAGTGAAGTGGAATGAAGTATTTGAATTTCAGAAAGTTGCTCTTGCACTAGTGAGGAGGACTGACTGCAGAGGGCAGGCAAGCTTGTAAAAATGTAACAAGAGATTGTATCACGACTTTACTATGGTTAGTACAAGTCTTCATCAACTGAGCCACTAGCTATGATCAAAATTTGTAGAAGCATTTAACCCTAAAGAGTGATCTTATTGGATCTTTGATATAGCCTTCTCTGTACGATCACACTGACTGTAGCTTGTCACCAAATTGTCCCGTAATGGAGCTCTTTTAAATCAGAAGTTTTCTTAAAATATTAATCCATCTATATTTGTTTTATCTTTTTCTGAAATAGAAGAAGGAATTTAAATTAGTTCATCAGCTATTAAGGATCAGATAGTTCATCCCTAAGCTTCTGAAGACAGAAACCCAAAGTTTGAACTTATTTCTAAATTTTTACTCTTTCCTCATTTCCGACATTTTGCCAATTTCTGCTAATACTTTTATAATATTTGTAATTACCAGAACTCCCAATAGTTCTATCTTGGAACTAGAGATGGGTGAAACCAGCTGTATTGGGGGTTTGGTGAACATCTGGAACTATTTTTCAAATCGTGTTTGGGGTTCAAGGAAAACCAAAACATATTTTCATATTTTACCAAGAACTTTTTTTCTACCTCAATTTTAAAATGATGTCTATTTTAAGGAAAATTTAATCCATATGTTACTAAATTCCTTACACTTACCTCATCAAAATTTTGTTCTGTAAGAGCTGTTTGATGTGCAAAAAGCCTTGGGAGTTATTTTATGAGATTTTTTTTTAAGAGGAATTTTTTTTCTTAGAAACAGGAAGTCAGATTTGCTAGGTGAAGTGTACATTTTGCCATTCTAATAAGTGTACATTTTGCCATTCTAATAAGTGAAGGTGGAATTCCTAGATTTTGAGAAGGATATTTTAAACACACATCCCAGAAGTTATCAATTCACATGACCGTGTTCTCCAACATTATCACCTCTGCTCTTATTCCAATGATGCTGTGTATCACTTAGGTAATGCCAGCTACTAGCAAACATTACAGAGTAGTCACACTCCCAATATCTCAGTGGCTTAACAAAATAGAAGATTATTTTTCACTCATGTAAAATCTAAAAGGGGTTTTTCTGGTCAGGTCTCCTTCAGTTGGGAGGAGGGACCCGGGTTCCTGCTATCTCACATCACACCATCTTCAATACATAACTGAATCACCACTGAGCAGAGAAGAACATGAGGACTCTTGTGTGGGAGGTATTTATGGGCCATAACTAAAAGGAGTAGATATATTGGAACTCAGTCACACACTGGGCAACTGGGAAAAGTAGTCACGGTGTAGTCTCAGAGACAGGGAGAAATGGACTTGGTGATCGGGTAGTGATCTCTTCCACATACCTTCATTGTTCAAGATCTATTTGGAATTCCCATTTAAAAATTATTTTCAAAGCTAGCTTTCGATCCTTTAAGAAAAATAAGGGGTGAAATATCTATCAGCTACATGTATAGAGCTCATTGTCTTCTAGAAAGTACTAGTAATAGCTGGGACTCTCAGGCTGTCTAAAGATTAGGATACCCTTCATGTATGGAAATAACCTGACCTAATGCAATATCTCTAATCTGGAAATGGGAGAACAGTAGGCATCAACAACCCTAGATTAAATCAGAAAATACTGTATAAACAAAGTGAAATTACGGTAGTACAGTGATGGTAGTGGCGGTGATGGCGGTGCTGTTGAAGGTAAGAGGTTATCATTACCAACAACATATTGTTAATCCTCCTTTCTACCCCAATCGTAGTTTCCTTTCAGCTGAGGAATCAGCCTTGTATTTCTTTCATGTTCTGACAGCATCTGGTTCAGAGCCCAACACATACTGAGTGGTCAAGAACTTTTGTCTGTAAATTTTAGGTTTTACAACAAGCACCTAATGCACTCAACACCACATTCTGTATCGTGTCACTATTCTGCATTACCAAGTTGTGTGCGTCAGTTAAGACATGCACAGTTAAGCACTACTTACAATAGCCAAGACATGGAAGCAACTGAAGTGTCCATTGACAGATGAAGGGATAAAGAAGATAAGGTGTGTATACACACACACACACACACACACACACACACACTGGAATATTACACAGCCATAAAAAATCGGTAAACTAATGCCATTTGCAGCAACATGGGTGGACCTAGAGATTACCATACTAAGTGAAGGAAGTCAGACAGGGAAAGACAAATACCATATGCTATCACTTGTAAGTGGAATCTAAAATATGACACACATGAGCTTATTTATAAAACAGAAAGAGACACAGACGTAGAGAACACACTTATGGTTACCAAGGGGGAAAGGGGGAGGGGAGGGATAAATGAGGAATCTGGGAGTAACAGACACGCACTACTAATGTCTGGGAACCCTCCGGCTGATGTCCTCCTGTGTGGGGACGATTTTTTCACTCTCACAAGTTCTCAGAGTGTCTCTCCTCTAGGAACAACATCTGACACTGGAACTTCCGAAACCTGCAGTACAGTGTCAAGCCAAGCCTCTTCCCTGATAGGAGAAATGAAAGTCAATTTTGCTCTTCGTTCTTCTGACTGATTCATTGTGCTTTGACCTTGTGTGGACCAACCTTTTTTTTTTTTTTTTTCCAATACTCCAATGTCATTTTATTCTCACGACAGAAGGATAGCTCTGTTCTCCTTAGCAGTGATAGAGGTCAAAAGGAAAAGCATAAGATTCATAGACAGAGAATACCCTAAACTGATACAAACTGTGTTAGCTGGAAGAGAATATTTATAAGACTGATTCTTTCTTTTTATTGGGGTATAGTTGCTTTACAATGTTGAGTTAGCCTCTGCTGGACCAGCCTTTGATTCCCTTTGAAGTCTGTGTAGATGATTTGGCACCTCAACGCAGTGCTTGGTGCTTTCATGGCAATCCAGGGTCTGGAAACTTCCCTACGCTCCACAGCCATCATTTAGTGATGACTCCTTCAATTTCTGCCTCGCTTACTTTCATTGCACAACTTAGAATTTAGTTATACACATCTTTATATTTTTGGACTCTTACTTCCCAGTCTAAACTGCTAATTTGCTAAAGGAATGGGCTGTGTTTTGTGTTTCTCCTGAATCCTACTCAAAGCACCTAGTATCCTGTCTGAATAACCTAACAGTCACTCACTAAACAGATGCCATGATGATGAAATCATACTAATTGCTTTTGATGACATCCCAGATCTTATACTTTCACATGAATGCTTTCCTTGTCAAGACTGCCACCTGGGGAGGCTATCCACATATGCCAATGATGTTATCAGTGCTCAACATAATGTTTCAATACTTCTCTCTCTTTGAATGTGTGTCAGAATCTGTGACTTTTATTTAATGCTTGATATTTAGCACAAACTATAATGTAAGACACTGTTTTCAGTGAGTACCCCAAAGATTATTCAGACACAATTCCCACTCACAGACATTTGCCATCTTATGTAGAAGATAAGGCAAATGTGTAAATAGTGATGATACAAGGCAGAATGTGTCAGGTATGACAGTGAGATACAAAGGATGTTAAGGACCAAAAAGAGAAGAAGAGGTATTTAGACCTGAGCCTGCAAGGTACTGTGCAATGCCAATGACTGTAAATCCTTATCCTATAATTGGTTTTGTCTCAGGAAGCAGCTAAAAGCTCCCTGAAACTAGGTCTAGGAATGAATTAGATGAATACACTAGATAATACCATCTGGAGCAATAAGTCATATCCCTAAGTTAGGAAGTGATTTCGAAGGCAACTGTGTCTTCAAACAGAAGAAACTGATGGCCAAATGAGCCTATCAGGTATCAAAAGATTCCTGTGATATGGGTCACACTTGCCTGGCATCTAGCTTTTGATCATTTATCTCTCTGCCCCATCTGTACCTCCGTTTCCTCATTTGTAAAAGAAAATATCATAAACCAGGTCAAAGGTTTCCAATGGAACTGTGAAAATATCCAGACTTTCTGTGAGATTTCACTTGTACAAACAAGTTATATGTTATGTGTTACATGGCAGTGATATAGCATTCGAGAATTGCTGGGCTGTATAACTGTTGAGTCCTCTTCCGGTTTGCACGTTCTACACTCTGTACACAACAGATGAGGGGAAGCCACCAACGCCGTTGGGTGACAGAAAACAGCCATTTGCCAGCTGCAGATCATCTGTCCCGCAGCCAAAAAGCCGAGGGAATTCCAAGACCCTGGGCATAGGCCTGCTTCTCTGTCATCGGTTCTCCTGTCACCCTATTTTATTTCTCTCATAGTATTCACGACTCTTAAATTATTCATTTATTTACCTTTGAATTGTGTGTTTTCCCCACTAGGGAAATGGTAAAAAATAAGTCTGAAATTAATTTGTTGTTGGACTATGCTAAGATCCTTGGATGGAATTCTGTACTATAAGTGAAGATGTGAAAAATTCTTACCAATGGGGTTGACTCTTTGGAAGTGTTAATTTAGGAAATTTCATCTGGATGGATTGAAGGTCAGGGATAGAAACAAGGAGGTCAGTTAATGTTTACTGTAACATCTCTGAGATGAGGGGAATGCAAATGAAGTAGGAAGAAATAGGAACAATGGTGAACCTACCTTTAAGAGTGAGAGAATTCCTGAGTCATCATGGGAACTAAGTCAGAAATAAAATACAACCTTAGTTCTGCTGGCCGTTCTCTACTGCCATGTCCATATCCCCTTTGTCACACCTGTGGTACCTTCTTCTGGTTAGAATCCCTATCCTCAAAACACACACACACACACACACACACACACACACACACACACACAGTCACAGTCACAGTCATAGTTCTTTCTTTGCTTTTGTTTATCCTTATTTTGTAGTTTTTTCTCTAAAACAAATATGGGTTATTGGGGAATAAAAAAGAAATTTAAAAAGAGAAAATAAGTTACTGGCCACTTTTTGCAAATCATAAAAAGAGAGGCATTTAATATTTACCAAGAATGGAAAATGAGAAAGAGAGTTAAATTATATATTTAAGAAATAAAGAGTTATATTAGATTATAAAGAGAAGAGTATAGACGATTTTTTTTTTTTGGAGAGTTGTAAAACTTTAAGGATTTTTACTGAACAGGGAAGTAACTGAAGTTATAATAGACATTCACCTATAAATTAGAAATAATAAAAGTACCTGCCTCTTTCCACTTCCCTGAAACTCTACAAGGTTAATAAAAGGCATAATGCATTTGAAATTGCTTTACATTTTTTGAAGAAATGTTTATTAAAATATATTTTAAAAGAAAGGAGCATGCTCTAAATGGAATAAAAATAAACTTGTATTTTTCGTCACATGCTACCATCACAATTTTCCTATATATTCTAATGCAATTTTTGTTCAGTACAGTTCTGATTTCTAAATATCTGGGAAATTAGAAAGCCCAGTTATGCTCACTGATATGTTTATATATCACACATAATCCTCACTATTTTGTACCATAATTATATGAATTTTTTTACCTGTTTTCCTAGACTACTGTGAATGCCTTGGGGAAGATGTGTTTCTTTATTTTTCTTAACCCTGGTCCTTCGACTAAATGAGTTGCTTAATAAATGGGGTTAATGAATGAAAAGATTAATACAGTACAAATCATTCTATGACATTTCACTGCATAAGAATTAATAATATTGAATTACTATTGGAAAAACAACCTATTTTGATTTCTTGTATAACAACCAGGAAAATATGAATATTCTTGAAAGAAGAAACAAATATTTAAATATCTAAAAGATAATTTCCACCACTGGTTTACTCTCAGAGAAAGTAGAAAATTTTAGATTCAAGAATCTCTTAGGTTCACCAAATCCCTTCTTTTCTTTCTGTTTGTATAAATCTTTTTTCCACCTATTCATGGGTTACAAGTAAAAAAAAAAAAATAGTGTTTAAATAGGAAAGGGAAAGGGAAATTTTCTGTTAAAAATAACAATTACATTCACAGAATAATCTTACCTCTTGACATAAGTGCCCTGAAAAGTACTTATATTTTTCCCTGTGATTATATTTATACACATGTTAGAGGATAAAGATTATATCTAGTATATAGCTATATATTATATATCTATATAGTGTTTTACTTTAAGCTGATTACTTTTGATTACATATACAACTAATTATACATAATATTATTTAAGTTGAAGTAGATGAAGATTTTACAAAAAGTAATGGGAAATGACCACTTTTTCCCTTTGGCTGTTTTGAACCATTAATACACTTTGCACATGTGGCTCTTGTCTTCATGTTTTCCCATCTCCATTTAGGTCAGCCCAAAAAAGAGCAACACACTGCCCTAGGAAGAGAATCAACTTTACAGTCAGGTATTCCTGGACTTGAATTACTCCCACCCACTATTTTAAAGTCATGAGTCCTCCTTGAACAAATCACTTCACCTTTCCGATTCACACTTTCACCATCTGTGCAATGGGGGTGATTCCCCCTCACCCCTCCAACACGCCTTCATACCTGTCACCTATTAAGCCTTCAGTAAATACAAGTATGCATGCTCTTACTTCCCCACACCTAAATCTCTTTCAAAAATATACAGAAATCTCTTTGAATCCATTACCTCACATGATTCTGCCTTTTTTTGTGTTGTTAAACCTTCCCCTATGGTTTCCAAAACCACACATATGCAATAACACATAGTTCATATGACTAAGATGTAATACCCTCTAACAGCTTTTGCTCATCCTGGTAGGTTGAATCTCAAATTGGCGGCCTCCAACTGGTTATCTGTTGAAACACTTTATCCTTTCATAAGGGTGAATCCAGAGTGCACTGAGTAATGCATAATAAAATTAGTTTTGGGAGAAAGGAACCAAGTTTAATAGAAAAAAAAAAAGGGACAGATAAGCACAGTAAAATAATCTCCAATGACTTCATTGTGAAGTAATGACTTTTACCAAATAACTGTATTGTAGTTTTATCTTTCCAACCAAGATTGTGTTAATGCTCTAAAATTAAATCTCTTGTGAAAGTTATCTGGAATTTCTCAACAAGTTTTTAAAGGGGTTTTATTTTTTCATTGGAGGTCATGCCTCAAGAATTTGTAGGAATTCCGCCTGGAAAGTAATAATCAGTGGAAACTGGCAGTCAAAGCTAATTTATATTACTCTTCCAGATAAAAATTCCTTCCGTCTTAGACCTGCATTTCAAAAAAGATTATTATCACTCTGGAGAGAATACATCAGTGTAGAAAAAAAAAAAGGAGAATGACCTCAAAGATGTCTTTGCTGCCTCTGTGCAACTCCAGGTCTGCTTCTTTTTAAAACTCCCTTTTTAATCCTCTCTTTTGAAATGTTTTGAGGCTATTCAAAGTAGGAGGATGTCAGAGGCATGCCTGAGGAGGACTCCCAAAATAATGTTTCCTAGTTTGCCTGCTGTGGGAGTTCATGACACATCTTGGGTGGTGGGAAAAAGGAGGACAGAAGAAGGACATATGGGGGAGAGAGAGGTTCAGCCCCTGGACTAAGAGGAGGAAGGTGTTTTCCCTACAGCAATATATTCTAATCCACTTAGTGGCTAAAGAGATTGGTCCTTCCCAAATCAGATTCTTTGCTCTTCCTTTAGCTGTTTGTATTTCCACATGCATGAGACATTCATGAGGGAGCATGCTGAATGGAAAAGCCTTGGCTATTTTTAAAGACAGACCTAAATTTAAACCTCAGCTCCTCCATTTACAAGTTACTGAAGACTTCCCTGGTGGTCCAGAGGTTAAGACTCCACACTTCCAATGCAGGGGGCAATGGTTTGATCCCTGATGGGAGAACTAAGATCCCACGTGGCATGCATTGTGGTCAAAAAAATCAAAATCAAAAATTTTTTTAATTAAATTAAAATTTAAAAAGTTACTGAACCCCTCAGTGTCAATGTCTCACTCTCCATACCTACAAAATGGGTTTCATAGACGTGTTAGGAGTCAACTAGATGTTATATGTAAATCATTCAGCTCAGCATTTTGTTAGTGCCAAATAAAAGTTTGCTGGAAAAACAAATGGTCAATAAATATTCATTTCCTTCTACTCTCTCCATCCTATCCAGAGAATATGAGGTAGTAATCCAATGTGGATAACTTGTCTATTCAAGGATCCAATCAATGAAACACTAGCGCTCTCTGTGGTGATTCTGAAAATGGAAGCCACCAGGTATTTTTGAATCAATACCAGTGAAAATCCACAAAAGAGATATGACAAATCATAATCTGTATGATCAGACCAGGTATTCAGAAGTTCCACCCACCTCTCAAGACTAGAAGCCTACACAGAGGGGACTAGGAATAACTTTTAAGGGCCATTTTTTATTCATAGGATTTCAATCTGAGATACAGCTAAAAACATATTAGTGTCAAAACCAAACGGCCTGCCTTTTCTATCATCCCAGATGTACGTAACGAATGGATCAGACCTACCAAACTTCCAGCATTCAACAGACCAAAACTGAACAGAGGAAGCATTTCATTTACTAAGAATTCAGTCACTCTTATTGAAATATTTCAGCAGTTAAACCAAAAGTTGCTAGCATCATAAATACAATTTGTACAATTCCACAAAGCATATATTTGGGACAAGGCCATTGTTAATCCTATGTGGTTTTTCAGTGGGTAGGTAATTCTTTAACAGTAGAAACAGAAGACAGATTTGCTTCCAATTGTGAGCTCATTCCTAAGGTCAGAACTGAAAGCTGAAA
Source organism: Monodon monoceros (assembly GCF_005190385.1). Taxonomy (NCBI): domain Eukaryota; kingdom Metazoa; phylum Chordata; class Mammalia; order Artiodactyla; family Monodontidae; genus Monodon; species Monodon monoceros. The sequence goes on along the minus strand of NW_021703774.1, from coordinate 17,301,173 downwards.
GAGAAACAGAGTCCAAAATAAACATCAGTTCGGACTACAAAGCATTTCTCTCTGAGGGTGCCCAGGTTTAGATGAAGGAATTCCACCTCAAACAAGGAGAAATCTAACTCACTTTTCCCAGTTAATAGTGGGCATGCCTCGTGTCTGCCTGTTCACATTGATCCATTCCCCCACCTCAAATCCATTTTCCTAAGACCCTGGCTTAAGAACCACATGAACCCAAAGTCCTCCTGACTCGTTGCTCTTTAGTTGCTCTAGAGGAGCAAAAAATAGAGTTATAAACTATCTGTAGGAATAGTCACTAACATGAGCAGCCAGAAAATCTCGGTAAGAGAGCCAAAAAGTTTAATTTGTTCTAACCTATGATTTCTTAGTAAATATTAACTAATGTGGGAAGCATGCATGGGTTTACTTCTCTAGGCTGTTTGAACATTATAAACCATAATTTTTTAAAACAAAAAGTTTAAGCAAGACCTTAAAAAGTGACTCAGAAAGGATGGATGTTTGGTTTGCTTCCCTCACCTCCGCTAGGCTACACATCTTCGGAGTGATGTTTTCCTTTCATGAGCTTGTCCCTTTCACTATGTGCCTGGTTGATGCATAATTCCCTCTGCAGGTGTCTCCAAGGCCCCAAGTCTCCCTTTGGTTAAGTGCCCAAGCAAACCAACCAATGTGCGCCATGGCACTTACCTTCCTTTACCTCAGTCACGTCTGCCAGTTGGATGCTCAATCACACCAAGACTGAAGACTTAACCATTGACCCAGGTGCAGACTCCCAGGAGCCCTGCACAGAGTCATGACTGAGACATGAACCAGAAACCTACATGTCTCCTAACCACAAAAGTCCTCTTCCTAGCCCAGCCTTCAGAAGTTCAGTTGATCTGTAAATAGCTATCTGTATGGACTGGAGTCTTAGAAGCTATTATTGCTTTATGGTCAATTCATTTACTTATTGATATATTTTCAAGATGTCAGTCAGATGCTGTCTTCCTTAGATCCCATGGACACAGAACTACTCTAGAATTTTGGAAATTTCCAATATGTATACATTAATCTATTATTTATCAGCTATCAATTTAATACCAACTTTATGCCGATTGGAGAAATGATGGAAAGGGCGCACTGAAAAAGAGAAAAGCAAGAAAGACAAAAAAGGTTACATGATATATTGCAGAAAATGAACAGGCCAGTGTGGATGGAGCTTGGCATTCATTCATTGGAGATAAAAGGTACCAACTGGGGACTGGAAAGCTGGGGAAATTTGTGGGGAGGTGTTGAGAGAACCCATTGCAAACATCTTCCAAATGCCATTGAGTTTAGACTTGATTCTGCAAGCTAAAAGAGAACTAAAGGAAGCACATGAAATTCATGATGTGGAATGATAGTGTTAGCTGCAGTTTGGAGAATAGCTAGAGTGAAGGAGTGACCAATGACAAGGATGTTAGTACAAAGGCTCTGGCAATGTGAAAGCCCTGAGTTAAGGGCAGTGAAGAGAAGCTGAAGAGGATGGGACAAATTAAGGAACTTGGCTAAAATTAACATGGCCTCAGGACATTTCTCTTTTGGAACAGACATGTTTTCTGGTAGTGAATGTAGCTGAAAATGAAAAGGTTTCAAAACTAGGGGTTGGGAATCCCTCTTAAATACTGAATTTATAACTATAGCTGGGGGATTTATCTTGTATCTCTCTTTACTAACGCATGACCTCAGAGCTAAACTGAAATCATATCAAATCAAACACATTCACAATGAACTTGTGTGGGAGGAGGGGGGGTGCTACAAAGATCAAAAGATACAATCTCTGCCCTTAGAGATTTTATAGACTAGTTCAATGGCTCTCAGTGGTTATGTGTTATGAACAACTGTGCGGTGGGCCATAATGAAATTTTTAAAATGAAAATATAATGCAGCCTATGTAAGTGTCTAGTAGCAGTGATGATAAATATTATAATATCATTTTTGAGCTCTTTCTTTGAGTCTTGCATTTCATGGATTAGCTATATAATCCTTAGGTAAAAAAGAGAAGTTACTGTTTCCTCCACTGTTTTGAAATAAGCTACAGAGGCATAGAAAAGTTAAGAAACTTACCTGCAATCACACAGCTAGAAGTGGGAGGGCCAGTGTGTACTCACCAGGTCTGTAGTGGATGCTGTGGTGTGCTACCCAGAGCTTCTTTTGGGACCAAGGAAGGCACTCATCCCCCAAGAGCAGGGAAGGAGTGTTGACTACTCATGATTCCTGGTCTCTCCAGGAATTGTCTTTGGCTGAAAGAAGCTGCCTCACCCAAGGTTTAGCCTGGTGGTGGGAGTAGGGTACAAATTGGTCTCAGTTGGAAAACCCTGAGAGGATCATCCCACCTCCAGACCTCCCAGGATTGGCCAAAGCCTCTGCGACAATGGTGCTGCAGTTCAACTTCTCCCTCTGCACAATATTACCTCTTTCCCTCCCCCAAAGATATCGATCCCAAGCCCAACTTGCAATAATTCTCATTGTGACCCAGGAATCTGAGCTGTAAGAAGACTTAGCTCCAAAACCTGTGTGCTTAGCTACCAAGCCGTGCAGTAGAAGAGTCATCACAGCTAATTTGAGCCAAATGTGAAGGAAAGGTAGATTTTGAAAGACGAAGATGCTCCAGGCACAAGGAGTAATAGAAATAAATGAAAGTATACTTGGGGAACAAGGACAAGAGCAGGAGGCTCATGTAGTTATTAGAGGTCAGTAATGAGGGTTGTCCTCAGGCTGCTTCTCAGATGCCAGGGTCAGGAGCTTCTTGCTTGCTCTCTTCTTGAGAAGAACAGAAGGTTGACATGATGTAAATAGTATTTTAAGAAAATCAATCAAGCATCTGTGGACAGGATGAAATAGAACAAGGGTGCCAGACACCAGTGATATTTTGTGTTAAAAAAAAAATCCACAAGAAGTTTTGGCTAATTGAACAAGTGAAGCCAGGGAAAAGTAGGAGTCATAGAGACTTCAAGTCTGGGTGAATGGGAGAAAAGAAGTTGTCCTTCCAGAGAGATGTGATATGGTTGCTCTCCTTGGGATATCTTCACAGTAGACATAAACATATACTATATTACTATAGATATAAATAGCTAAATCTTAGGACATCGCCCTCTTATCAAATAGTTTGTGAAAATTTTCCTCTTTTATGAAATGTCTCTTGATTAACCCTCTCCAGAAAACACTCCATTTCAATGTTTGCCTCAAGAAGATGATAATGAGGAAATAGTTAAGCTGCTTTGGGGATAGTCTGCAGTTTGGGTACTTTTCCAAGAATCAATGTCATAGAGCACACTGCTCTGTGCTGAGCATGTGACATACAGACACTGAAGGCACAGGGAGGGCAGGACAGAGATTGTAACTTCTGAAATGCAAGGCAAGTGTTCATCCTCTTATCCAAGGGCAATTTTTCTCTACTTTGAACCTCAGGTTCTTATTAAGCTCAGCTGCCATATTTGAAATGCAAGCTGCTTTAATAGCTAATAATTTTATTCTGTATATATTATCTATTAAGATACCCACGCTATTAGTTTCTATATATGCACACATCTAGTGGCTTGGTCATAATCAGCTACTAATCACTTGGTGAAATCAAGTAGGAAAGACACACACAAGCACAATTTTGTGCTTTGTAATCAGCCTTCCCAAGATAAGTTCTTTCTGGCTTTCAGCCACAGGAAACAAGACGTTTTATTTCAATGGGAATTTCATGATTCCAAATTTAAATAAAATAACAAAACATGTAACAGCTGAGGAAAGCAATGACCCCAATGATAAGATTGCACTGAATTGCAGAATTGGGGGGAGTGAAGAGACATGGGGAGAGAGAGACTATATTTTCAACTGTGAGCCAGAGGTGTAATAATTAAATTGCAAGTTCGGATAACAGGATTTTTTTATTCAAATCTCTTCTATATAATGTCATAACAAACCCATTACATGGGGGAAATACCCTATACCATTTCATTTTTACTGTCTCTCCCACTTCCTCTGGTTTTTTTGTTTTTTTTTTTTTTTTCGGTTTTTATTTCTCTGTTCAGCTTTTACATAGTTTGCTCAGACCAGAAATGTCAAAACTCTGTGGAGAACAGCTGTTCTCATTGCTGGCTCCTCTGTGACTAAGTGTTCAGAATGTCCTAAAGGAGCATGTCTCCTATGACATGTCCCATTCCAGATGTCAACCAGGAGATTGATTTTTTTATATTCCAAGAAAGAAATAGAGGCAAAGGACTTAACTTCTCTCTTAGGTACCATATGGAAATTATTTGGAGCCAGAGCTCCAAGATGGCAGGGTCCCCAGGAGCTCCCGATGCAGTGGACCCACTAGGATATTAGTAAGACATTAACAACCCGGGCCTTTTGGGTGGAGTCAGAGAAGATTGGCTGACTCTTATTCCAGGAAGCTTCCTCTGAAGCCCCATCTGCCAATCTAGGTCAATAGTCTTTTAATAAGTGACCGGGAATCCTTGCCTCTCTCTCAGTACACTGACACAAAACACATATTTTTATAATAACTCCCTTAAGTGCCCCCTCCCCAGCAGATGAGGAGCAGAGGATGTGTCATGTTTATGTTGTAACCACAGTGTCTGGCATAGTATGCAGCACATTTAAAGTGCTCTGTGAGGGCTTCCCTGGTGGCGCAGTGGTTGAGAGTCCGCCAGCCGATGCAGGGGACATGGGTTCGTGCCCCGGTCCTGGAAGATCCCACATGTCGCAGAGCAGCTGGGCCCGTGAGCCATGGCCGTTGAGCCTGTGTGTCCGGAGCCTGTGCTCCACAACGGGAGAGGCCACAACAGTGAGAGGCCCACGTACCGCAAAAAATAAATAAATAAATAAAGTGCTCTGTGAGTATCCTAAGGATGCAATCAGTTTTAAATCTAGCTGGATGCAGCTAGAAGAGAGTTGAGAAGGTGTAAAAGACAAGCTGTGATGGGGAAATGAAGAGGACAGAAGGGCCTCAGTCCAAATTTCAGGCTGGGGGCTCTGATACAAGAGTTCCCTGCAGGCTCACGGCACCAGCAGAGGAGGGAGCGTCAGTGCTCAAGACGTTGCTCATACAGGCAAAGAGTGAGCTCTTTAGCTTTTTCTAAACCTCTTGATTGGCTCACAGGTAGGGTGGGTAGGACTCAGCAATTCCTACTCATTCCCACTGGAGGATGAAACATTGCTGAGAATCTGAGATTACCAGAGGGGACTACAATGGTTGGTGGAAAACATTCTGAGGTGGAAGACTTCTGGGTAGATTCTCTGGTCTGGGGGACTAAACTGGAGTCACTCTGTGACCTCAGGGGGTCCACACTCCCAGGAGAGGTGTGGAGGTCAGTGCGGGGACAGTTGGGCCCTAATTAATTCAGACTTGGGGATCAGAGAACAGCAGCACAAGGTGGTGTTAGGAGAGAGAAGGGCATTGCTGCAGTACCAAAGGAGCAAGAGGCCAGTTCCTGAGCCCACGCGGGCCTCTTTCACAGGCCAAGGCAGCAGCTGACAAACAGCAAGGAGAACAGAAGAAATGTGTTCATAAACTGCCTGGCATATGTTGGCCGTTTCAGTTATTACTATAACCAGTCCTGGAAAACAAGAAGTAAACTTTTTTTTTGGCTTTACTCTCCAACCCTGTTACCAGTAGGTAGAGCCTTTGGATGACAATGAGATCATTTTGTCACGACACAAAGAAGCTACATTTTCCCTGTGCGTGACAATGGAGTGTGAGAAAATTTGTAATCCTGCAATAGATCATTTCAATTTATCATCTATACAAAACTATATTTTAAAAAAAAAAGCTTGGCTTAACTTGGAACGTAAATAGAGAAGTAAGGACTGGAGGAGAGATCTTATCTTTGAGGTGAAGTAAGATGAATTGGTGACATATACTTAATTATCACCACCTCCATTCCCACCAAGGGTCAGGACCTGGTGAAACCTGATTAGGGAAAAGATGCATTAATGCTTCACTGATGAAACATGGTAAACATTATTCTAAGAGAAGAATCATTAGGGAAGTCAAAAGATAAACGTTCCCAACAGAAGAAAGGACGTAGGATGTAGAGAAGATTGAGAGCCGGCACTTATTTTCACACATCTGTCTACTGTTTACTATTGTACATCCAAATCATCCAGACAAAAGAACAGAGATAAATATTTTCCTCCACATCTAATAGAACCCAGAAGACTGAAACACAAAATGACAATATCTGGATTAGAGATAATTTGGTCTTGTATTATATAAGGTACTAAGAATTTATTAAATACGTATTTTCCTTTTCTTATTTCTTTTTTTCTGACACCAATCATATCATATTAAATTATATATAAAGTAAAGGAATCTAGCACTTACTACTATGTGCCAAGTACTATTTTAAACACTTTATACAAGTTTACTTAGCGTAAACTGTATGAAGTAGGTGCTATTAATTCCCCATATTACAGATAAGGAACCAAAGAAAAGGATATTAAGCAACTCGACTTACAGGTTTTACAGCCAGTAAGTAGCAGACGTGGGATTTGATGTCAGGTTTTCTGCTACCTTAGACTATGTGCTTAACTTTTACACTATAGTGCTCTGTGAATAGAGCAAATCCAGCAAAACTTTATGAGTACCTACCACAGGCAAGGTGCTATGGAAAATACAAAGATAACTCATGCAGCTATGGTCACAGGTAAGATGTAAGCTCTAGAAACACACTATAGGAAGAGACTATAAAAGAAATAGATTTCACCGTCCTTGTGCCTAAGGACCTGACAGATTAAAAGCAGAGAAAACATGGCAAGAAGGCTAGTTCAAGAAAATAACATATCACGTGCATAAAAATCTATACGCCAATGGGCTGTAGAATGTAGGAGTAGTCAGAAAGAAGAATTGTGTTGAGTGAACAGCCTTTGGTTCAAGTAAAGAATCACTCTCAATCCTGGGCCTAGATTTGTTCAGCTGTTTCTTTCTTTTTTGAGCCCCTGGTACTGTCAAGAGCTTTCAAGTGCATTGTTTTCCTTAATGCTCACAATAACTCACATCATCCTCATTTTACAAATGAAGAAAGGGCAGTTCAGAGAAGTTAAGTAAACATTCCCAAGATGACACAATTAAGTGACCAAACTTGGGTTTAAATCCAAGAAAATCTCCCTGATTCTAGAGCCACTTGGTCACCCTACTTCACTTTAGAGAAACGTGTCTAGTCATCAGCTGTTCTTTAATCAAATGAGAAGTAGTATCTTGTGACTAATCTCAGTCACGCAAAATCTTCCATGCCCAGACAACCCTTTGGTTTAGTGAGCACTGCAGATAAACTTGGCTCTGCCTTGCTAATGCCAGATGGCTGAGAGACGCCTACCTACAGGAAATGACAGGTCACCTTGACTGTCTTGCTAGAACTCATCAGAATTGTCAAGTGTGGTGTCTTGGTAATGATGCTCCAAAAAATAATCAAATAAATAACAATTGAGCATGTCTGGGGCTCTGTTGTGCCATGTTATTGTAATAGGGAAGAACAAATCTGACTCCATATTAGATCTGTTCCATTTGCTCTAACCTTTGTGTTTTGTTGCCTGTAGTCATGCTGACTTTGCACTTTTGTAAAAGAATGTTGCCTATAGCCTGAAATATACCGGATAGCCTATTCTCAGGGCTCTGACCTTTAAGAATCTATTCATATAGAGATAAAAATTTGCAGAACAGAGAAAAACATTTGTTTTGTTGGAGGTTTACAGGAACACTGTGTCCTGACCTATGTGGACAGATGCGCTAAAAAAGGATTTCTACATCAAGAAGTTTGCAACTAACCACGCCCCTCCCTCACCTTGCGTGCTTTGCTGAAACGCTTCGAAGAGTTGGGAATTTTTGGGCATGAGCCACCCGTCTCTTTGCATGGCCCTGCAATAAACCTTTTTCTGCTCCAAACTCTGAAGCTTCCATATTGTTTGGCCTCACTGTGGGTGGGGCATACGAACTTTCACTTTCGTCAGGTAACACCATTTGTACAACTATTTTGTTTCTCTTCGCATAGTACCTGATATAATCTTTCCACAGAGCCTGCAATATATGGTAAGAATGCAAATATATGTCACTTGACAATTTACAGCACTATATACTATGCTCTGCAATTTACAAAATATTTTCACATGCATCACCTCATGTGATCTCAGCATACCTCTGAGGCTTTCTTAGTTCTCAGATCACTGTGATTGGGTGGTGGTCAGACTAAGTAATGATCAGGTTTCAGCATGAAGCATGTACTCTGATACTTATCGAATTTTTCTTTGCCACCTCCTTCTTCTCTCTAACCTTGTGCCCTCAGAAATATATCTCAATTACACACCCCCAGGTCCTGTACCTCCAAAAAAGGGTTCAAACAGCCAAAGAAAACCAAAAGATAATGCACTCCAGCACAGTCTTGTACTCCCTCCCTCAAAAGAAAACAGCCTAAGTTTATCACCCAGACTCGTTTTGTTGGAGACTCATTAACATTTTCTGACCCAACTCAAGCAAAATGATTTAAATGAGACCATGTCTCATGGCACTGAACAACAAATGAAGTATTTGAAAAGCATAAGTTGATTTGAAAGCTTAATTCTACTAAAATTCTCACCAATTAAAATGAATGTAATTCTTAAAATCTTCTCCAGGAACCAACTGCACTGGCACCTGTGTAGCACGGGGTAGCAATGGATATCATCCTAAAAAACTATTCTGTGGATTGGTTAACTCTCTGTTAAAATAGTTAAATTATTTACATCTAGGGGAGACTGGGAGGTCTGGGAAGCAAGTCTTTGTCATTCTTCCTCTTTTCTATCCCTGCAGCCACGAGAAAGAAAGGATTGTTGTGGCGTCCACAAGTACAAAAGGTGAGGGCAACAGCATCTCTATAGAAATTCTAAGGTCACAGATCCAAACCTCATACTTCAGAGAGCAAAAGGACGAAACAGCCTTTCTGAGCAAATGCACAGTGGATATGTTTTGCTGTTACATCCTGCCATTCAGCTGAAAAGATGATACTGTGTGTTTTGCTCTCATTTTGTGTCCTCCTTCCTCACCATCTCCTAAATTTAATTCTTTTTCAGATCTATTCAGTGAAGAAGGTGAATGGAAAAAAAAGTGGAAGAAAACTGCTACTGGGAAGTGTACAAAGCAGAGGTGGTGGGCCACGAAAATCCAGACCGGTAGCCAGAACTGTTACCACGTGGAGAAGGACAGGCAAAACTCTTTGGAGAAAAGTATTAACTGTTTTCCTGGAGCTGAAATTTGGCTGAGCAGAGAAAGTAAAGCATGTTTTTCAGAATTCACGATTGAGCTCCTCTTCCTGATAGGAGGGGTGTCACGTGACTTGTTCTGACCAGTAGAATGCAGCAGAGGCCATATGGTCCCAGGCTGTGCTGGAAGAGGCCTGGCAGCCTCTGTTTTCACTCAGGCAAGAGGTACTCCTCAGTTAGGTACAGTGCATTGTGCAGAAGGAAGCTGCAAACTTTAGAGAAAAGGAATTTTTAAGCAAAAACACCTTTGATTTTTTTCCTAGGGACATTGACTTAGCCTCCCAAGCAACATATCCTCCTTGCTCACGTGATAGGTCAACAATCACAATATAATAGCCATTGTTATAAAATTGTGATTGTTGACCTATCACGTGAGCAAGGAGGGTATGTTGCTTGGTTCAAAAGCATAAACTGATTTTGGTTCTAATCAGAGCTGAAATTCAACTAGTGCTATGCTTGTTGTGAAAATATAAAATATTTCATTGACTATTTGTATACAGCTCCTTCCTGTAGCTCTTTGAATGATCTCCAGGTCCCAGGATTCCCAGTTTGTCACTTCAGGGGAGGCCACTAGCCAGCCTACTGCAGCTCTCCTCGACCAGCCCCCTTTCCTGGCTCCCCAGTGCAGGAGACAGCACCCCTGGCTGCAGTATAGACACCCTGGTGGGTGAATCCCCAGTGGATATCTGGCCCCAGTAAGCTTCAGCTACCTGGCTATTTGTGGGAATTGTAGTCTTCCAAGTGCACTGTGCTGGCTGGTTGTATGAGTGTGTCTATCTATGTCTGTCTGTCTATCTACCTATCATCTATCTATCATCTCTATCTTGAGAGAAAGAGAGAGAAATGAAATTCATGTAACATAAAACTGACCATTTAAAGTGTGTAATTCAGTGGTATTTAGTATTTTCACTCACAATGTTGTGCAACGACCAGCTCTAGCTCCAAAACAATTTCTCACCCCAAAAGCAAACCCCTACCCCATAAGTAGTCTCTCCCATTCCTCTCTCTCCCCAGCCCCTAGAAATCACCAATCTACCTTCTGTCCCCATGGGCTTGCCTATTCTTGATATTTCATATAAGTAGAATAATATAATATTCGGCTTTTTGTGTCTGGTTTCTTTTACTTAGTATAATGGTTTTGAGGTTTACTAGCAGGTGTTAGTACTTCGTTCCTTTTTTTTTGCTGAATACATCCAGCAACCATGTTGTCTGGTTTCCAATCCAGACCAAATGGTCTGGATTCCAACACACACTCCCTTATGTATCAGCTATGGTCCAAGACAAGGTCTTCAGTGTCTCTTTGATATAAGTTTCTTCATCTGTGAAATGGAGATAATACAAGTAGTCCCTACCTCATGGGGATATTGTAAAATTAAATGTTACTATATAAACAGCATTAAGAACAGTGCTGGACACGTATTTAGTACATGCATAATTTTTGCTTTTATTATTCATTCTTGTGAATAGGATGAAAGGGACAGAGTGGTCCTTTGGGGTCATCTAATCTCGTAACCAGGAGAGCAATTTGATTCTGAGTCTCTATCTCCTGACTAGTGCCCAAGAAAAGAGCATGTGTGTTTCCCACTGTATCCTCACTCTTATTACATTATGAATGAGATAACAGAACACAAATGCAGCAGGATAAAATTTTAGTTGAAAATGTACAAGAATATACAAGGTAATTTCACAGTTAAACTGTCCTACACTTCCTAGTAAACATTTTTGCCTCTCCCTTGCCCAAAGGCCAGAAAGGTAATTGTCAATCACTACAAAAGTTATTTTTTTAAGTTGTTTTGATTTTGAACAATTGTACCATTACTCTTATTTTAACTAGAATAAAAGGTGTAGAATTTAAAACTCAAAGAGCACAGGACAGCCGATGATAGAAAATGGATTTTTTTTCACTTTCTCTTTCCACACCTCAGTCCTACTCAGGCAAATACCCTCAACAGATTTGTTTCTCGTCTGCCTTTAACTCCATGTGTTTAAATAATTTGTGGGTACTGCTGTTTTTCTCTTGATAATTTTAGGTATGGATTTCGATCTCTGTCCTAACCCTGCTCAACAGTCTCTCTCAACCAAGTTATGCCAGGATTTATATCATATCAACAGTTAGAGTTACATCACAAATGACATGGCAAAGAGCAATGCGCTGTCATCACTTCCTTGTGAGGTCGCGCTGGTTGAGAGCACTGACTCTGGAACCGGACTGCCTGAGTTATAATCCCAGCTCTGTCATTTACCAGACAGGTAACATTGGACAAATTACTCACTCCGTGCTACCTAGTATTATTTCCCAAACATCCCAACATCTCTGCCACAGGCCTATCAATAATCTATTCACTCAAACAGATCAGTCCCATCTGTCTCCCACTCACCTCTTTCTTGGAGCCCCACTTCCTCTCATTCTTGTACAGGCAACTCATTTTCTAGCGCCACTCTGCAGTCATCATGGGACTTCCCGCAACCTCTTTCCTGTGTTTGGTAACAATTTCTGCATCTTCTTAGCAGAAGCTGCTGTGAAAGAATATAAAGGGGACTTTAAAAAAAGTTTTTCCTGCATGACAAAATTTAAAACAGCAAATGTTTTATCTTTATGATTAATTGATAGTTTGGAAGGAAATAGAATTTTAAGTTTAAGATCACGGTCACTCAGAATTTTTCAGGCTTTGTTCCACTGCCTTCTAAGATCCAGTTGCTGTTAAGAAACTCAAAACCATTCCTGTATATTTGACTGGGTTCCCCCCACCCCCGCCAGCTCCTTTGGAAGCTGTTGGGATTCTTCTTGATCTCAAGTGTCCTCAGTTTTACCATGCCCTCCTTGAGGCATGTGCCCTTTCAATAGGGAGACACATAAGTTTCAGTTCCGGAAACTTAAAAAATTACTTCTTTAATTATATCACCTCTTCATTTTCTCTCCTCTCTTTCTGGAATTCCTAGTTATTAGCTGCTGAATTCTGGAGAATGATTCTTTAATTTTCCTTTTCTTTTTCTCTTTGTTCTATTTTTGAGAGTTTCTTGACCTTATCTTACAACTTTCTATTTAAGTTTTTAATTTCAGTTTTTTAAAAACTTTTAAAGGATAGGAATTATTTCTTATTCTCTGATCCCTTTTCGTAATGATCTGTATCTATATTATGGACTCACTGTTTTTGTGCATATTTTTGAGGACATACTTTAACTTTTTTAAGGTTTACTTCTTATTTCTACATTGACGCTAATCCATCTAGATCTTCTTTGTCTGTTTGTTTTTTTATTTGTTTTGTTGGTTTTGGTCTCCATGGTGCACATTTTCCTCAAATGTCTCTGACTCCTGTCTGTTCGTTTACATCTAAGACTGAGTTGCTGAAACTGCTGGAACTACTGTATGCGTGGGCAGGGGTGGTGACTGGCAGGGCCACTGTAGTGTCCTTGTTGGGGGAATGACCTACCCTTTCCATGGAGGAGCCTTAAATGTTTATCTAGAGACATTTTTCCTGCAGCTGTTCAGAAAAAAAAAATAATTTCTGCCAGGGATGGAGCAGGAGGGTAGGTGTGGACAGAGCAGCATAAGTTTGACCTGGCCCCCCTGGAAGCACGTAGAGAATGAGAAGCTGAGGGAAGAAGTTCCCCGCCCTCCATTTTTCCTGGTACTACACGTTAAGAGCCTCTCCTCTTTCATTTCTCTAGAGAATAAACTTCCTTTGGTCCCGTCTGTTCATCCTTGTGTGTGTGTGTGTGTGTGTGTGTGTGTGTGTGTGTGTTGGGGGGAGGGTGGTATTATTGAAGGTACACGGTTGTATGGAGTGCGGGCAGAGACTTGGGACACTTGGATCCAACATCGCCTGAATTCCACCTTCTGTTGAACCTACATCTTCCAAGTTCTGAGCTTTTCTGGGGTTCTGCAGGGTGAATTAGCTCAATTCTTGTCATTTCCCTGATAACAGATGCTTATGTTTTATATTATCTCTCTGTTTTCACTACTGTTTTCCAGTTTTTTAAATTGCATCAAAATATTTTATCCACTGTTGTCTTTTTTTCCAGCTCTCTTTATTTTTATGAGCTACTGATTACCTTTTCTTCTCTCTTGTATTATTATTTTTTACTGACACGGGACTGGGGGTTGTATAGCAAAGTGGGAGGAGGGCATAAGGTATTAAAAGCCTCGGTCTATATGCTAGTTCCTGCTGAAAGGAAAAGATGCTGCACATGCTTTTTGCATAACATCCTATGAATCAAACTGCCAACCCCATCCTGATCAAGGAGATCCCAGTGGAATGTCCTCTCACCCACCCTGGGTAGTTCCTTAAATTTAATTAATAAAGCCTCATTCACTTCTTTACTATTTACCTTTTTTAACTGTTGGAGTTTCTTTGCACTCAGTCCTCAAAATGGTAGACAAGTTTTATCAAGTTGGCAAGAAATGGATGCATATGAGAATGGATTGTGTTCAGCAATTAACTGTATTTTGATGCTATGGAAATTAATTTGTGTGCTTTTCTCAAATTAAACATATGCATTGTTCAGTAAAGTAGTAATAAGCAACTCATTAATGTGATTCCAATAACTGTGAAAAAATTAGTCATCTTTTGAGATGTGTATACACCTCAAAACAATAGGCGAAGTTGTAGCTTGACAGGATGAATAAAAATAGAGCTTCAAATCCTGGAAAAACAGATATCCACTTGTCTAAGTGAGTTGTCATAAGGATATTAGGGATAATAATATGATAATAGCGTCTATCTTTTGAGTGCCCAGTTGAGGTAGTTTGCTAAATTTTAAAATATCCTTTTTGAATCATCAGAAAGCTTTATGTAATAGTTATCATCTACACATTTACATATGGAAATGAGGCTCAGGGAAGTTATGAGGATCAGAGAAGTTCCAGCGGGTTTGAACAACTGTCTGAACATCTCTGAAGCCCACAATATGGGATACCATATTGCAGTAGTGAATGATGAAAAATAACATCCATTTATAAACTTTTTAAAACTGGTTGGTGACTCCCCTTGGGAATCATCTGTCTCAGTAGTTTTTATTCTATTCTGCCACCACCTCACCTCAGGGAAAGAAGTTAAGATGTTTGGTACATTTGTAATCAGATTTTCAAATATCTTGAGCTCTCTTAAAAGTGCAATCCTATCTGTAATTTCTTCTCTCCTTTTTTTTGCTTTATCTGATGCGATTTTTATAAATGTCTATGGAGATTTGGGAGTCTTTTCTGACATAACAATGAAAATTTGACTTAGAAAGTCTTCATTCAAAGGAAATATAAATCTCACAGTGAAAAATTCTCTTGACTTTGGTTTTCTCTACACAGTTGGAAATACTGTTTATGATAGGATGGCTATGCCACAATTAAACATCCTATAAAGAAATTCAACTTGTCAAAACTGGCTTGTTAAATAAGCTTGGAATCATTACTTGAATAACAAACTCGATCTGAACTTGGATACCAAACTTTAGTTTTATGGGTCTTCCAATGACCTCATTGTTATTGTAAATGAGTACATCAGGTTTCCTTATCCATTAGGAAAGCCCTACACTCTGTGTGTCAGATGACTCAGAAAACACACAGATGTCTCCCATGCTGAAAGATAAGCAGGTTCTGGGTTTTCTCCATCCGACACCACTTACAGCTACGTTAAAGCAACATCATCTCAAAGTCAACTCCTAACTGGGGGAGGAGCCTCAGTTCACCTGGGTATCAGATCTGTTACTGCACAGTGAGACTCATTCCTTTCTTTTCAGGAAGATGCTATAGGCACAGGCATGTGGTCCGATAGGAGCATCAGCACCACCATTAAATCTGTTCTCCATCAGAGATCCCTGAACCACCCACCATCCTCTCCCTAATACAGTTGGAATATTGCCTAGATTCAAGGATGTCATCCCAACAGGCACTATCTCCCAGCTGCTGGGAGAGAAGGCAAAGACACACAAGGCCCTCCATTCTCTTTCCAAGGCTGTATTGAGAAAAGGTAGTCAAGTGGGAGCATCCTTGAAATGGGATTCCTAGAAAGGCCCAATCAGCCATATTCCCCTTCAAGACTGTACCTCCTTTTTATGCCCTTGGCCAGGACTTCTCAATCTGGGGGTGATTGGAATATCACCCCTACCCCCCTTGGATATTTGGCAATATCTGGAGACTTTTTTTTTTTTTTTTTTTTTTGCGGTACGCAGACCTCTCACTGTTGTGGCCTCTCCCGTTGCAGAGCACAGGCTCCGGACGCGCAGGCTCAGCGGCCATGGCTCACGGGCCCAGCCGCTCCGCGGCATGTGGGATCCTCCCGGACCGGGGCACAAACCCGCGTCCCCCGCATCGGCAGGCGGACTCCCAATCACTGCACCACCAGGGAAGCCCTGGAGACATTTTTGATAATCACATTGGAGCACACTACTGGCATATAGTACGTAGAGGCCAGGGATGCTGCTAAACCTGCTACAAGGCACAGAAAGGCCTCCAACATCAATAAGGCAGAGTTTGGAAAGCCCAGCCCCAGGCCCAGAGGCAAGTAGACAAAAGTGTATCATCCTTTCTTTCCCAATCCGTAACTCACTTATTAAGTGTTTTTCAAGTGGTGAAGATTGTGTTCAATATCAAGGGAGATAAAAAGGAGCTGGACTGAATATAGAAAGCAAATAAAGTTTGGTGGGTAAGAGCACTGACTCAGGTGCAAGCATCCCTGAGTTAAAACCCCAGCTCTGTCACTTAGGAGCTGTGTGAACTTGGGAAAATTCCTTATCCTCCTTGAGCATCATTTTCTCATCTGTAAAATACCACAAGCAATAGTACATATGTTATAAGTTTGTTGTGATGATTAAATGAATTGTTACATATAAAAGTGCTTTGAACAGGCCTGACACTTTTTTTCCTCTCCCTTCCTACCACTTAAGAGGACTAGGACACATTAGGAGTCCATTGGACAAAAAGAGGCCGGTTCCCCTTCAAACAGGTGAGACCTGGCAGCAATGTAGTTTATGCAAAAGAGCCTAGGGTTATGCTCTGTTCTAGTTCTACTTTCTTAGCAGTCTTGGCAAAATGACTCACGCAACCCAGGCCTCTATTTCCTTATGTGCAAAAGGGGAGTGTTGGCACCTGTCAAATCATAAGGTAGCTGGGAAGATAAAATGAGATAATAAATGTGAAAACAATTTGAAAATTTGTTATCACAGATTTAAACTTTGGGAGAATAATGTTTCATGCTATATATGTTGCATCTTTCTGCCTTCTCACATCTTCTCCAAAACTATATATATGTATATATATATATTTTTTTCTTTTTCTTGAAAATAGTAGAACTGGAAGACTTTAACTTATTCAAAGTCCCTAAATTTGTTCCTGGATATAGACCAGTGAATTGAGTTAATTTTCAAAGCTTTGCTAAAATATTTTTTAAAAAACATGGTGATAACTTTCTGGTTTTAAAAGATGAGGTTAGATAAAATATATCGATTACTGAAACCATTTTGTTAAATGCCTTCAAGTGCATAGTCATCTGAACATGAGTCATTTAGTGAGTAACAGTCAAGCAACCGAGGAATCACATCAGATACAGCGTATGAGGCTCTGTTCTTTTGTTTTGCAGTTTCTGAGCCTAAAAGCCTGTGCTTCTCCTGAATCTCTTAGTTCTGACTGGAATTGCTGATCCTAGTGTGACATCCTACCTCGAACCCACTGTGCTTCTCACCTCAGTTCCTGTCTACCTCAGCTGTATGGAACAAAGCCCAGGTTTAGACAAGTGGAATGATTTCTAAATCTGCAGCCTCACTCTCCCTTTCTCCCTCCCTCCCTAAGCCCATGCTGTTTTCTGTGATCTGTGATCAAGGGAACACTGCAGCTACACTCCATTTACAACACCAAAATGTACTGACCAAAATCAATGAATATTCTCAACAGTAGGTGAAAGGAGCTGTCAAAATGTATCATAATGGACACATGTCCACCTCATAAAGCTCTCAATAGAAATACCAGAGAAAAGGAGCTTGACCCCCTTGTAAAATTAATTGTTCCAATTGGGGATTACAGAGGATTAGGGGGAAGGAAGTCTTATGCTCTTCTGTGCTGTCACTATTCTGCCAGGGTAGAAAGAGCCTCTGCCTCCAAGGACCAATGCCCTTCTCAGATGTTAGATTTATTTTAACCAGACCTTTTATATGTACCACCTGAAGTCCTCCAATTTGCCTGGTTATCAGAGTTCATTTTCCCTGGGGAACTGGACAGGAACAAATATGATAGTCATTTCACAAGTCCACGGTGCGACTTGGTATTGGTGGGATAAAAGCCATTCACCACCAACCCCACCATCAGGACAACAACTGGGGTGTGACATCTCAGTTTCTCTACCTGAGCACTTGTAATTCTTCATAGTGAAGGCTGCTATGTCCTGGATATGTCCTCTAGGGCACTGCCTTCCACATTCCTCTCCGTCTTTACTTCTTTTGCGAACTGATCTGTCTAGGTGTTACGGAAACGTGAGGCTGAACTGAATTTCCCATCCAATAGGCAACATGATCCTCACTCAGAACAAAACCAGTCTTTATTTGTCATTTCCCTCCGAGGCCTTGAAGACTGTATCAGTACATTTGTGCAAATATGGTAATTTACACATGGTCCCACCCCCTGGGGCAAGAAGCTATGTCGTGTGCTGTAAGTCCACAACCTCTCAGAGTTTTCATTATGATACTGGAAGGGTTTTCGCTGAATTTATCCTCTGGCTGACTCAATTCTATGTCTTAGACAATGGATGCTTTTATAAAGAAAATGTTCTTGGCATTTAAATCGTTTTTTTTGAGTCCACCGCAAATGTAAAAATTGATTTCCTTCACTGCTTTTTCTTAATTCCAAATAACGCTGCGTGTACTGCTGCTGCCTCAAGAAGCAGGAAGGGCATAATTTACCAGATGTGAGGCTATTAGGCCTTCATTTCCTGAAGCAATGAATTAGCAGCTGTTTTTCCCTGTCACAGAAAATTGTCACCAAAATAGCCCAAGACACAATGGCAAGTCCAATTAATGTTTTGTTTCTTCAAGAGGGCCCAGCTGAAAGATGAATTGACTGAGTGAGAGGCAAATTGGGGAGGAAAATACTCAGCTCCAAAGGGGGGAGGGGGGCTGCAGTAAACATTATTTTATATATTCTATAATGTAAATGTTTCAAAAATTACATAAGGATTATTCTTTTCTACTAGTTAAGATGAAAGATCACAGGCGATATCTTTGATTTTGCTTGCTCCAATTCTCTGATGGAAAACACCCAATTTCACTTTTTAAAATGTAGCAGCTGAAAGATAAGTTTCAAGTGTGCAAAATTCTGTTTTAGTTGGAGTAGTGTCTTGGGGGCAAAGAGTAAAGCTAGATTCTGGGATCCTGAGCCTTAAGATGAGTTTAGTATTTTTCATATTATTTTTAATTTACAATATATTCAATGCTATATTTTCATATGTTGAATTTTATATTAATATTTTAATATTTATAATGGTTAATAACTTGAGAAGAAGCATATAATTTTATTTACCTGTAGCTTACCTTAATAGGTAGTATATTCTTGACCTACTCTATGGAAATATCTGTAAGATTTATGAAATATTAATAATTTGCTTTTAGAAGAAAATGTTCTCTGAAATTGACTTTGCTGCATTCATTTAATAATGGAAAATCTACTTAAATCTGATGAGAAGAATAGAGGTAAAAGTTAATACAATATAGTCCATGTTTCTGAATATGTAGAAAATTATAGATGCTTTTCCCTTGTTGGTGCACTTGTTTAATAATCATGTTGAAACCATATGAGATTACATTGGATACACATAAGAAGTGGAGGACACAGTCCTTGCCCTTGAGGAACATGGGACACAATAGGAGACTGAAAGTATGTCCCTGAAACATTTGGAGAATAATTACCCAGCAGCCCACAAGGAAAGCTGAGTCAGTGTGGTAGAGTTACAGACATTGGAGCCAAGGACATTTGAAATTAGGGAAAGCTTGCTGTGGGTAAGAGCAGTCAGGAAAGTCTGGCATTCCTTTTCCTAAGAAATTTTCCAAAAGTAAGAAGAGAAGTGTGGGTGGAGTCAGGGAAGGGCATTGGGGTCCAAATAGAGAACATATGCTGAAAACCATTTTTGAAAATCCCAGTATTTTCCTTTAGATTTATGTAAAGGTTTTCACGAGACTGAAGGGGCAATAGGAATGATTTAGGAAAAATAACTTATTGATGGGACAATACTGAAGAAAGGAGAGTAACCCTGTGAAGAATAGTATGTAAAACTCATAATAATGATTAAAATCATTTTTTAAAACCTGATATAAGAGGAGGGCATGTGAACTTTTAGAGAGTCCTTATGGATCATCTCACCTAATAATGTCAGGAAAATCCATCCCTTGGCCTGCTCTGGAAGACCATGTATTCTTGAAATGCAACATAGGGAATAGAACGCACCTCCTGAAAGATGCTGATTAATTCCACTTAGGTCCTAAAACATACAAAACTAAGTCTTTCGTGCTTCAAGTTTTCCTCAGGTAAATGGTGAGAACCACTTTTTCTATTTTATAATTTCCGGGTCTTTTCGTGTACCCCACTCTCTGATGGATCAGTCAGGCTGCTGATCCCCTAGGTAACCTGTCTGCTTTCCTTCTGGCATCTGTTTGGGCATGCTGCTTTCAGTGCCTGTTATCACTGACTTCACTATCCCACTTCATTGCATTTTCATTCAAAATCCTTCCATTCTCTAGATCTGGGTCAAATTCTACACCTACATTCCCCCCCCCCCCCCACATCTCTTTTCAGCTAGTCAGTCAGCAGTGCTTGTAAAACACATTCAAAAAGCACAGAAAGGGAGTGTGGAGAATGTCCTTCTCTTTCTCACAGAGAAAGAACTCTGTTTTAGAATAAAGAACATACACAGGGAAGAATACTTTGGAACACATGTTCAGTGGCACATCATGCACCCAAAATAAGAGCATAAATACTAAAGGAATTAGGTCTGTTAGTTTAGAATTGAAAATGTCCCACCTCCTGTCATTAGTCATTTAAATTCTATCACAACAGTAAAGTGAATCTTCCTAAGCTGTCGTCATCAGGTGCCTAAGAAAAACAAATAAATCAAAGTCAACACAATTTTATTTATTTATTTATTCAGAGTTTAGGGGGAAAATGATATCACAACGTGGGTGCTGGTTTGGAATGAAGTATATTGAAAAAGTCTTACATCAGAAAAGTGTATGTTGGCAGTTCTACATGACATCATACGATAGGTACAAGAAGGATTTTATGCTGATACAAACTACTACTTTATTGCAGTTGAATCAAATAAGTTAGGCCTCCTCTGATGGACTTTAACAAATGTTTACCTTTTCTAGGCAATTACTTAACCTTCCAATTATCCAGAAAGTGAGCTCATGTGGAGAGCAAAATATACTAAATAATCTGAACACATGGTATTAAAAATCAGAGAACTTTGCTCTTTGTTTGCTTGTTAATATTGAACAAGGAGATACAGACTTGACCTTGAGCATTTTGTTAATTCCAAAGCTTCTCTTTTTATTTGAAACCAGCTGTACACTTTGCTCTCATATTCCATCCACCCATTTAGATGCAGGTTTTCAACTTCCAGGGTCATTAAACTCTAACAACACGGGGAAAAGTGTGGCTATACTCTTCTTACCTGTTTAGACCATCCAGAATTGATAGTTTTCTATTATTGTCATCTGTGGGAGAATAGGATGCCTGTGGTTACCAGGACGTCCTTCCTAGGATTCTCATACAGCTCTTGATAGAATTTTCACTCCTTAGAATATTGCTAAAATAATCAGCATTGTTGGTATTGATCAGGTTTCTTGATCAAGTTGGATATAGCCTTTATCATTAATCCATTTTTCAAATATATCCAAGGATATATATAGAACCGTTACTCAAAGGTTTGCATCAAAGTATTGGAATGAAAGGTGGGACTCCAAGTCTTCACTTGTATTTAGTGCAAAGTCTGGGTAAACAGTTTCACAAAGTGAGATCCACCCCAGCCTCCTTGATCGATGATGCATCTGCTAGGCATTTAAGCTTCTGACACTAGAGTTGTTTTCCTCTCTATGTTCTCTTTTTCTTTGGCTTTCAACATTTTGACCATGTTGTACGTAGGTAAGGACCTTTTTATGTTTACCCTATTTGGGATTCATTGAACTTCTTAGATCTATTAATAAATATTTTTTCATAAAGTTTGGGGAATTTTCAGCCATTATTTTTTCAAGTATTTGTTCTGTCCCTTTTTCTCTTCTTCCACTGGGACTCCTCACTACACATAGGTTGATATGATTGGTGGTGGCTCTCAGGTCTCTGAGGCACTGTTCAGCTTACCTTCAAATTTTTTTCTCTCTGTTCTTCAGACTGGATAAACTATTGATTCATCTTCAAGTTCAATGATTCTATTTTCATTCAACTGAAATCTGCTGTGGAGCTCATCTATTGAATATTTCATTTTGGCTACTGTATTTTTCAACTCTAGAATTTTCATCTGGTATTTTTAAATAGATCTGACTTCTTTATCAATGGTCCCTATATACTGAGTCATTGTCAGCATATTCTCTGTCAGTTCCTTAATATATTCTTTGAACATATTAATAATTGACCCTTTGAAGTCTTTGTCTGCTAAGTCTAACTTATATAGGGCTTCTCAGAGTTTGTTTTCATTGACTGCTTTTTTTCCATTCTGAGTATGGGTCATATTTTCTACTTTTTTGCATGTCACATAATTTTTTAATTGAAAATTGGACATTTTAGGTAATATAACACAACTCTGGTTCTAATGTTTTGTTGTTTTTTTTTCTCCTGAGGGTTTTTTTTTCTTGCTGAGTTTTTAATTTTCACTTCCTTTTAAACTAAATTAAATTAAATTTTTCTTAACTAGCCTAGACTTAATCAGCAGAAACTATCATCCCTGTAGTGTGTGGTTACTGTCTGTCTCTGCTCAGATTTTTTTTGTTCACTGTTTAATTCCATTTTCAGACTGGTTTCCTAGAGGTAACCCCTGTATCTGCACAGCTTAGTGGTCAGTCAATAATTGTTCACAAATTGTGCCCAAACACCTCAAGTCTATAAGGCTTCTACTCTCTGTTAGTGGATCTGTGTTTGGTTTGGGGAGTGCATTCCAAATACAGGCCGTTTTCAAGTCTGCCCCAGTTCTTACTTTCTGCAGGGCATTCTCAGGTGTCCACTTCACAAGTACACAAGCTTCCAGCCTGGGATGTATGGAATGTTTATCAAGGTCTTCCATGGCTGTCTCATTTCTGGGATCTCCCTGTATAGTCCTCTGGTATTCCACTCACATCCCAACAAAGGCTTCAACCTCAGATTAGGAGAGCTGCAGGCTTTTCTCATTTGCTTCTGGTTGTGGGTCTTCCTCCTTTCACTCTAAATAAAGTCAGCGCCTCCAACAGCAAAGCTGCTGGTTTTCACAGACTGCTTTGGTAGATTTCCAGATCACTAGAATGATTGTTTTTGTCAAATTTGTTTAGCTTTATAGTTGTTTTAGGGAGAGAGAGTTTGCTGATCTCTTCATTCCTCCACGCCTGAAGTTCAACCTCGTTCTTAACACTAGAATCATGCTCTTTTTAAGAGATTTTAGAAGTTTAGCACTGGTTTACTTGTGGCCCTGGGCATCATTTCTTGGCAGGTGGCCACACATTACTACACTGGGACAAATGGTCCGATCAGGCCAGTGTGATCTTAATACGCGTCTAGTAAGGGAAGAAAGGGACTAGCATTTCAGTTTTATAAACTGTTAAAGACAAACATTGGCTAATCAAATTCCATATTTCTAAATTACGTGTATGGTCTTTTAATTGACAATATTTTTCAAATGCTTTTTAACATACAGTCAGAAAGTCAAATAGAAAAAGACTATAATCTTTTAATCTCATGGAACTGGCTTCCTAGCTAGGAATATAGAAAGTGCCTAAGGAAAAATGCCTTCAGAAGAGAAACGCTTTAACAAGCATGAATCAGTGAACCTAAATTCAACCCCACTCATGCTGTGGGGATTAGCAGAGGTTAGTTCTCAAGAGGAAACTCTTCAAGGTCTCACTGTTTCTGGAAAAGTCAACAGAATCTTTATAAAATGTTATTTAAAATTGCCTAATATATGAACAAAGGGTAGCCGCAAGTATACCGAGACAGGGTGAGCTTTTCTTTTTTGTTTATTTTTCCTTATTGCGCCCCTGCCCAGCACCTGTGGCTGAGAGAAGGGTCGGTTTTGGTTCTACGTTGCTGCTCCTCCATTGGGACCCAGCTGGTGACTTGAGGGAGGTCTAAATTTAGCCTTTGTGTTCCATTTTCCATCAGCAATATGTAAGCTTGAGACTTATACGCTATTGGACTTAAACCCTCAACCAAGCATTATGAGATAGGAATCTAAGTCATTTTTAAAAAAATAATCATGTATACCTTTGCCACTTCAGGAAGATAGTAGTTTGGTACCTTTATGATTTTTAGTTGCATCTCTATTTTTCTCTATTCTTGAAAATAAAATGGCAAGAACACATTTAGAAAATGATGACTTCTATATCAGAGAGATTTTCTGCTTGTTCATAGTATGATATATTTATAATTATGATGTGTGATATATTTATAATCAAGATCCCTTGTAAAAAGTAAAAATTCCATTTATCAGCTTAAATTCTTAGGAATAAAAAATTGAATGGGGAGGTAGGATGTATTCCAATCATCCCTTAGGCTGATGTATTTATGAAACAAAATAATTATGCCATAAGGTTAGCATAGCATAGCATTGGCCTGGAGGTAAAGCACTAAGAAAAATCTCTTAAATTTGGCCCCTAAAATGTCCTTGTATTAAAGTATAGTTAAGATATTAATCAGATTTTTGATTCCTGTCCATTTTTCCCTCCTGAGTAAGAAAGTTGATGTGACTACCATTCTGTGATGTTGTGCATTACCACACTATTTCCACTACCTGTGAAGTCTGCAAGCTGAATCATCTGAAAAGAATTAGTCACCATGTTCAGCTTTTTTTTCTTTGGCATGTCTTCGTTCTACGTTTTGCTATTCCTCCAAAGCATTTTCCCTTTCGATGGCGATAAGTTTAAAATATATACTATGTATGTAAAAGCAACCACTTTGACTAATGTTTCGCCTCTAATCCCCAAAATCTCTGAGCAGCACCTTCTCCATCTCCCCCACCTTCAACCCCAGGAAACAAGAGAAAGTTCTCACCTTCTACTGCCCTTGCCCTCCAATTTCTGATACTCCTACTTCTCTGCCAATAATCTCCAGTCTTCCCATTAAGATAAACTTGTGCATACAACACATTTCCTTCCCTATAAAACTTTGGAAGAGACTGCCAGCCATAGTTTGTCACAGACACAGAACTGGTGACCATTTTGACTGATGACATCACCTACTGACAAACAGCCAAAGGGGGTTTAACTGCAATGGAAGTAATTATGTTGGGAATAAACAATTGCTTCACAAGCAGCTTGGACCACATACACTGCTACTGAGGACTGTGAGCATAAATCCATGAAGCCCTCTGCACTTAGCATAGCACCTCACACAGGGCAGGCTGTGAATTTAATAAATCTTTAGCTAATGAATGGTTGAATAGAGCGGTTAGGTGACTAAAGAATAATGAAGCCTCGCAGAGAACTATACTCAGTATCTAGTAATAACTTATAAGCAAAAGAATCTGAAAAGGAATATATACATATGTATATGTATATATACATACACACACACACATATATAACTGAATCACTTGGTTGCATACCTGAAACTAACACAACATTGTACACCAACTATACTTCAATAAAAAAAAGAAAAGAAAAGAAAAAAGAAGAGTAATGAAGCCTCCTTTCATGTGAACTTGTAACCATTTTCCTGGAATAACGTAGAAAAGCACCTGCCTTTTCAATGTAGTCTGCACTACAGAACTTTCCAAATATTTTTCTGGCCTTTGCAAACAGAATTCTTTGTTTTTCATTTATCAATTTATATAACTTTTTTGTCCCAAACCTGACAATTGTTTCCCATTTCATTTAGAGTGAAAGCACTTAACAGTGACCTGTAAGACCCAATACAAGTTCACCTGGTCCTTCCCCTCCTTGCGTTTCTGACTTCAAATTTTACTCCTCTCTCTTGCTCCCTCCCTCTACCCACACTGGCCTCCTTGGTATTTCTTGGATGCCCCTGGCACATACCTCTCCTAGGGCCTCTGTACTAGCTGTTCCATGTGCCTGGTTAATATTCACAGAGATGCACATGGCTCATTCCTCATCACCTTTAAATGTCGTCTTGACGGGGAAAACAACCCTGTCCTACCCCTCACTGATCCCCTTACACTTCGCTACTATTTTCCTTAGCCCTTACCATCTCGTCATATAACACGTAATTTGCTTCTTGGTCATGTTTCTGTCGTCTCCTGTGACCTCCCTCTACACCCACACTAGAATGGAAGCTTCATGAGAGCTGGAATTTTTGCAACTGCCATGCCTATAACAACGTCAAAGACATAGTAGATTCTTAATAAATATTTGTCAAATGAATGACTATTTATTAAGCGTTTTGGACCAGTTACTGTATTATGAGTTGGAAAACTAGTGTGTTGTGTTTTAGTTATTCCTAACCTAGCTACATGTCAAAAATCACGTGGAACCCTTGTTAAAATAGATTCCTGGGCCCCAGCACAAAAAATTCTTTTTTAAATAATCCAGAATGGAATTCAGAAATATATATGGGGACCCCAGATGATTCTGATGGAGCTTAGGTTTCAGAGCCTCAGAATGGTTGAAAGAACATGAGTTTGGAGTCATATCCGTCTAGCTTCAAATCTCTTCTTTACAACTTATTAGCTGGCTGGGTGATCTCAGGCAAATGACTTGTTGAAGCTTATTCTCCAGGAGCCTGCTTCCTCGTCTGTAAAATGGGAGCAAATATTTAGTGAATGAATGATTGAATGAATGGACGAGAGGCCCTCAAAAGGATATTCTATAAATGACATACCACAAGTAAAGGAGGTAGACTTTAACATGAGGCATTTAAGGGATTTTAATTTCCTAGTTGCCTCTAGGCATAGTTACATTTAACAAATAAACAGAGGCATATCTTGTCCACTTTTCAGCCTTCTTGGTTTGGCAAAGGCTGAACTTGCTGGGGCTTCATCCAAGCTTGAACTATTTAATTTCCGTACTTAAGAAGAAAAGGGTTGACTCAGGCTGGCAGGCTATTTTGTTGTTGTTATTGACTTTGGCCAGAACTTCTATGTCATTAGCTCTTTGGAGAATGTCCTAAGTTTATGTGATGGGTACACTTTGATATCAATAAGAAAGTGGTTTGTTGCTGGGGTCTTAATGAAGGCTGTGTTTGCAACGATCCTGTGTTTTCTTGACTCAGATTGTGTCACCCCAGAAGATTCCTCTGAGTTTGGGAAATACAAAAAAAGAATTCATGCACTGGTTTAAGAAGAAATGCCAAGGTTTATGAATGCTCATAGGTAACTTCATAAAAAAAATAGTTTTCTTGCAACTTTGAAGTTTATTTTCAAAGAATAGTTGGGGTAGTATTTTTCTAGCATTAAGTAATTCATCATAAATCTACTTTGAGCCTTCTCTGACACAACCAATAATAGATACCATGTTCACACAATTATTTATCTTCTACACACTTTTAATTTTATCCCAATACTTGCATATGCAGTTTATTTAACGATCAGGCACTGCTTTGCACAAAATTATTTTTGTCATTTTACAATAGACTATTGTATATCTATTTTACCACAACTTAACACTTATTGGTTTATGATTCATCTCTTCAAAAACTCCTTGATGTAGCAATAGGTATCATGTTCTTCATTTCAAGGCTTTCATGAGACCTGGATCCCAGACTTCAACATAAGAAGAATGTAATAAGCCTCTGCTGTTTGAGTGATTGGCTTGCTGTGTTTAATCCATGTAATCAGGAAAGGGACATGAGCTAGAAAATCATAGAAAGCGTGATGTATATCCCAGGGCCACACCCATGCTGCATCAGCCTGCCAGGCATCCCTTTGCCTAATTTATTGCCATTAACACTCTTTATTTA
This sequence comes from Monodon monoceros, assembly GCF_005190385.1. Classification (NCBI taxonomy): domain Eukaryota; kingdom Metazoa; phylum Chordata; class Mammalia; order Artiodactyla; family Monodontidae; genus Monodon; species Monodon monoceros. The sequence continues at coordinate 17,273,869 of NW_021703774.1, read as the reverse complement.
AGAACAAAACACATAAAATTAGCAAAAGTGAATTGAAACTTTCAATATTAACTTTTAACACAAAGACAACAGGCTGATTAAGAAAAAATATTGTTTAATATGCCCACCCAAGCAAACAATAAATTATATATTTTTTAAAATGCTGTTGGCAAAGTAACGGGGCTAAGGGACTGAAATCATAATTGACACCACTGTTTTGGCCCCATGACCAGTTTTACTTCAGGCACTTGTTTTCCAGTTTTTTTCCTCTGAGTTGTTGTAATCATTTGCTCTAGGAGAATCTAAATTGGATGGCATGCACAATAAACGTGCTCCCTTCTGGAGCTCACACAGGCATTGTAAAATGCAAAGGAAAACAGTGGGAGGCATTAAAGTGGATCACACACTGACCTTTAAAAAAATGAATAGGAGAAAAGAACATCTAAAAGCCCGGGTTTGTTCAGGATCCCACCCGCACTACTCCAGACTGTCTACACCCCAACCCAATCAAACATTCATATCCAGTGTTACAAAGGAGACAGACCCAAAGACAATGGGGTCAGGCTGGAGCTATAGGTATAAAACCATCAGGTGAGGATGAATTCTACTTTGGAGAGTCTATGAAGTGATTTTGCCAAAGTTAGTAAGTATAGTTAATATTTGTCTTGGCAATGTAAATCTAAGTTAAATAAAAGGACTAACTAATCAAAAGTTTTTTCTAGCTGCTTTTACAGGACTTTCCAGGAAAAAAATATATTTTCAACTGACCAGAAACGCTGTCAGATGTGCCCGGGGGAAAAAAAAAATGGTGATGTATCTAAATCTTTCTCTCTCCACCCAACTGGTGGTCTGAAAATGCAGTTTCTCTTTCTGACACCATTGCCAATAATAAATGTTCTGCTGTTAGAGCTGACCCTTTTGTCAATAACTGTGATGGCGACCTGGATATAGGCTGGCTTTTGAAAGATTCTGGCTCTGGAGATACATGCAGCAGTGATTAAAAGGAAAGAAAAATATGGAAGACAACTCAATGAAACAAAGTAGCTGATATACATAAATGATCATTTTCACTTAAAAATTGGAATATGTGAAAACTAATGAATATGACTAAAACTAGCTTGATTAATTAAATCAGTGACCTTATAACTTTTAAAGAATATTCACAATTTAAAGTTTACTCTAACTTAAATCTCAGAAATGGTCCCACTACCATGTCCCTACCACTATCCACATCTTTTTCTTCCTGAGGTAGTAGATAGTATCATAGTAATTTCCTAACACATTTTTCCCTGGATCAACTCCAGAAATGAAGCCAACTAACTATAATAGTTCTCAAATTATGACTCCTGTCCTGGAGTCCTAGCTAGCAACACAGTCGAAAATTCTCCCCATTGATATCTAAGCCTGAGCAGATAATCACTACCAAGTGGTGACAAGTCATAAACAGGACCATGAGGAATTTACATTTTATTGCTGGACCATAACTGATGTATAGGCTCATCCAGGTCATTTCAATAATTATGTAAGAATGTAATTGAATGTTTTGAACCTTACTTACCATGTTATGGTGGGGTTTGATGATAACTAATTTCTTAATTTTTCATCTTTTTTTCCTCTAATGAGGAAGACATTTAAAGCTATTCCTTTTCCTCTGAATACAGTATTACTGAGCTTCATGGACTCTGATATAATGTATTCTCCTTTCCATCACTTTCTATCTTGTTTTATAGTCTTTTTTGATGTTTTCTTTTTTATCCAAGGATTCCTGAAGGGCATGTTTCTTAATTTTTAAGTTTTATGACTTAAAATCTTAATTATTTTACAGAGAAGAGAATCACCTTTTAATTATTTTAATTATTATGATCAAAGAATGTGGCAACTCTTTGTGGCTTTAATTAGCATTCCTTGATGGCTGGTAAGCTCCTTTTGCTTGGAAGCTTGGAATATTTTTCTTTATAACCTTTGAGTTCAGAAATTCTGTTCCATATATGACAAGATAGGCCTTGTCTCATCCCATCCTGGAATACAATGAGTGTGTCTAAGCTTTAGAGTCAGCTCTTTCTTCAATATAGAGAAAATCATTTTTTCCTTTATGAATTTCCCATATTAAATCATTTTCCCTCCTTCATGGGTTTTATTTATTCCTCTGAAACATATTCTTACCTTAGGCTTTCTATTTTCAAATTTCTTCATGTTAAATCTTATAATATCATTCTTTTTGCATTTTTTCTGTGCTTTGAAGTATTTCATTAATTCTTTTTTTTTTTTTTTTGGTACGCGGGCCTCTTACTGTTGCGGCCTCTCCTGTTGTGGAGCACAGGCTCCGGATGCGCAGGCCCAGCGGCCATGGCTCACGGGCCCAGCCACTCTGCTGCATGTGGGATCTTCCCGGACCAGGGCACAAACCTGTGTCCCCTGCATCGGCAGGCGGACTCTCAACGACTGCGCCACCAGGGAAGCCCCATTCATATTTTAAAACATAGTAATAGCTTATGGCAGCACAACCATCCATCTGAGAACAACTAGAAACACTGGACAAATTTAAATGTTAGTTCTAAAACACTGGAGGACTACCAAGGCAGAGGAATGTGACGAGCCAAGATACAATACAGAAGGGAGAGGCAGAGAAATGAGTGCAACATTTATCTACACGTCTCCTCTTAAGATGTTTGCTAATTTGAAAGACATGAGTGAAGAAGCCACTAAAGTGAACAAAGCTTCTTTCAATCTTCCTGGGTTTGGGAATAAAACTTTTAGTTTAGAAACTACCATGGAGGTAGGGCTTTTTTGAACATATAAAATTGCCATTTAGATCCTTGAAGGGATCCACACTAGTGCTAGGAATCAACTCTCTGTAGATGAAGCCTCAGAAAGGCTGAGAACTCTAATATTTAATATTTGACATAATTAAATATCCTTAATATATGATTTAATTATGATACTATTGCCCTAGATTAACTGCCAATTAGAATAAGGTTAACCCTCTGAACAAAGATAACATCATCCAAAGTTTGAAATTATTTCTCAAGTTTTTCCATGAAATAAAAGGCATTACAAGAGACAAAACCAAACAAGTGAAAATCAAGAGAAAAAATTGACAGTAGAAACAGAGGCACAAGAGAAAATTGGAGTTTTCGGGTATCACTGTTGAATTAGTTGTAATTACAAGATCAAGAATACTAGCAGAGAACTGCTATATATATATGTATATATATATATATATATATATATATACATATATAAAGAAAATTTAAATTCCCAAACTGAAAAAATCATACCCCAAATTAAAAATTTGATAAATGTGTTTAAAAGGAGATTCAATGCAGCTGTAAAAGTGTTGGCAAACTGGAAGATGGTCAGTAGAAAATATCCAAACTGAAGCATAGGGACAAAAATAATAATAACACAGAAAAGAAGGTAAAATGTATGGCACACAGTGAAAAGGATTAACCTGTGTAAAAATGGAATTCCAGAAGATAAAACTGAGAAAACAAGACAGAAATAAGTGTTGAAGAGACGAGAGCTGAGAAAGACATCAATACAGAAATTCAAGAAGCACTATGAACACCAAGCAGAATGGCAGAAATTCACAACTAACACTGTCATATTAAAACAGCTGAAAACAAAATATGAAGAGAAAAATCTTAATAGAAGTTAGGGGAGAAAATACTCATTATTGTTAAAAAAAAACAATGAAATTAAAATTGACTTCTCAACAGAAATAACAGAATATAAAAGTCAATGGAATTATACAAAGTGCTGAAAGAAAAGAAGTGCCAACCTAGAATTATATATGCAGTATATGTATTCTTAAACATAAAAGCAAAATAAAGACATTTTCAGACCATCTACCATACTCCCCTCCCAAGTGAGAAACTTAAAGAAATTGTCATCAGTTAACTAGCTTGAAAGCAACAATTTAAAAAAGGTTTTAAAGGGGAAACTTAAAGATGGTGGAGGAGTAAGATGTGGAGATCACCTTCCTCCCCACAAGTACATCAAAAATACATCTACATGTGGAACAACTCCTACAGAACACCTACTGAATGCTGGCAGAAGACCTCAGACTTTCCAAAAGGCAAGAAAATCCCCATGTACCTGGGTAGAGCAAAAGAAAAATGAGAGACAAAAGAATAGGGACGGGACCTGCACCTCTGGGAGGGAGCTGTGAAGGAGGAAAAGTTTCCACACACTTGGAAGCTCCTTCACTGGTGGAGACAGGGGGTGGGCGGAGGGGGGGCTTTGAAGCCAACGGGGAGAGCTCAGCAACAGGGATGCAGAGGGAAAAGTGGAGAGATTCCCGCAGAGAGGAGCGGTGCTGACCAACACTCACCAGCCCAAGAGGCTTGTCTGCTCACCTGCCGGGGCGGGTGGGGGTTGGGAGCTGAGGCTACAGAGTTCAAATCCCAAGGAGAGGACTGGGGTTGGCTGCGTGAACACAGCCCGAGGGTGCTAGTACAACACAGCTAGCCAGGAGGGAGTCCAGGAAAATCTCTGGACCTGCCGAAGAGGCAAGAGACCATTGTCTCAGGGTACGTGAGGAGAGGGGATTCCTTCCCCATCTGCCCACAGAAGGTGAAGGACCACCTAAACAAGCTCCAGAGATGGGCACGAGCCACAGACCCCAGAGATGGGCATGAAACACTAACGCTGCTGCTGCAGCCACCAAGAATCCTGTGTGCAAGCACAGGTCACTATCCACACCCCTACTCCAGGAGCCTGTGCAGCCCACCACTGCCAGGGTCCCGTGATCCAGGGACAACATCCCCAGGAGAACACATAGTGCACCTCAGGCTGTTGCAACGTCACGCAGGCCTCTGCCACCCCAGGATCGCCACACATTCCAATTATGACTACCATACCCCTCTCTCCCCCGGTCTGAGTGAGCAAGAGCCCCCTAATCAGCCGTTGCTTTAACCCCCTCCTGTCTGGGCAGGAACAGAAGCCTGAGGTCAACCTACATGCAGAGGCAGGGCCAAAACCAAAGCTGAATGCCAGGAGCTCTGCGAACAAAGAGAAAGGAAATTTCTCCATGTAGCTTCAGGAGCAGCAGATTAAATCCCTACAATCAACTTGATGTCCCCTGCATCTGTGGAATACCTGAATAGACAACAAATCATCCCAAACTTGAGGCAGTGGACTTTGGGAGCAACTGTAGACTTGGGGTTTGCTTTCTGTGATTGATCTGTCTTTGATTTTTATGTTTATCTTAGTTTAGTTCTTAGCACTTGTTATCATTGGTGGATTTGTTTATTGGTTTTGTTGCTCTCTTCTTTTTTTATTATTATTTTTCTATTTTAATACTTTTTATTTTTATTGCTATTTATTTTCCTATCTTTTCTCCCTTTCTTCTGAGTCGTGTGGCTGACAGGGTCTTGGTGCTCCAGCTTGGTGTCACGCCTGAGCCTCTGAGGTGGGAGAGCTAAGTTCAGGACATTGGACCACCAGAGACCTCCCAGCTCCACGTAATATCAGTCAGCAAGTGCTCTCCCAGAGATCTCCATCTCAATGCTAAGATCCAGCTCCACCCAACGGCCAGCAAGCTCCAGTGCTAGATTCCCCATACCAAAACAGGAACACAGCCACACCCATTAGAAGAGAGGCTGTGTAAAATCATAATAAGTTCACAGACACCCTAAAACACACAACCAGACGCAGCCCTGCCCACAGAAAGATAAGATTCCGCCCCACCAACCAGAACACAGGAGCCAGTACCCTCCACCAGGAAGCCTACACAACCCACTGAACCAACCTGACCCACTGGGGACAGACACCAAAAACAACAGGAACTACAAACCTGCAGCCTGTGAAAAGGAGACCCCAAACACAGTAAGTTAAGCAAAATAAGAAGACAGAGAAATATGCAGCAGATGAAGGAGAAAGGTAAAAAGCCACTGGAGCAAACAAATGAAGAGGAAATAGGCATCTACCTGAAAAAGAATTCAGAGGAATGATAGTAAAGATGATCCAAAATCTTGGAAATAGAATGGAGAAAATACAAGAAACGTTTAACAAGGACCTAAAAGAACTAAAGAGCAAACAAACAATGATGAACAACACAATAAATGATACTAAAAATTCTCTAGAAGGAATCAATAGCAGAATAACAGACGCAGAATAATGGATAAACGACCTGGAAGATAAAACAGTGGAAATAACTACCACAGAACAGAATAAAGAAAAAAGAATGAAAAGAATTGAGGACAGTCTCAGAGACCACTGGGACAACACTGAACACATCAACATTCAAATTATAGGGGTCCCAGAAGAAGAGAAAAAGAAAGGGTCTGAGAATATATTTGAAGAGATTATAGTTGAAAACTTCCCTAACATACAAAAAGAAATAGTCAATCATGTCCAAGAAGCACAGAGAGTCCTACAGAATAAATACAAGGAGAATAAATAAATAAATAAATACAAGGAGAAACATGCAAAGACACATATTAATCAAGCTATCAAAAATTAAATACAAAGAAAAAGTATTAAAAACAGCAAGGGAAAAACAACAAAAAATATAAAAGGGAATCCCCGTAAGGTTAACAGCTGATCTTTCAGCAGAAACTCTGCAAGCCAGAAGGGAGAGGCAGGACATATTTAAAGTGATGAAAGGGAAAAACCTGCAACCAAGATTACTCTACCCAGCAAGGATCTCATTCAGAATCGATGGAGAAATTAAAAACTTTACAGACAAGCAAAAGCTAAGAGAATTCAGCACCACCAAACCAGCTCTACAACAAATGCTAAAGGAACTTCTCTAGGCAGGAAACACAAGAGAAGGAAAAGACCTACAATAACAAAACCAAAACAATTAAGAAAATGATAATAGGAACATACACATCAATAACTACCTTAAATGAATTAAATGCTCCAACCAAACGACATAGACTGGCTGAATGGACACAAAAAGAAGACCTGTATATATGCTGTTTACAAGAGAACAACTTCAGACCTAGGAACACATACAGACTGAAAGTGAGGGGATGGAAAAAGGTATTCCATGCAAATGGAAATCAAAAGAAAGATGGAGTAGCAATTCTCATATAAGACAAAATAAACTTTAAAATAAAGACTATTACAAGAGACAAAGAAGGACACTACACTCCATAAGAAGGATGGAAAAAGGTATTCCATGCAAATGGAAATCAAAAGAAAGATGGAATAGCAATTCTCATATAAGACAAAATAGATTTTAAAATAAAGAGTATTACAAGAGACAAAGAAGGACACTACATAATGATCAAGGGATCAATGCAAGAAATAACAACTGTAAATATTTATGCACCCAACATAGGAGCACCTCAATACATAAGGCATATGCTAACAGCCATGAAAGGGGAAATCGACAGTAACACAATAATAGTATGGGACTTTTAACACCTCACTTTCACTAATGGACAGATCATCCAAAGTGAAAATAAATAAGGAAACACAAGCTTTAAATGACACATTAAACAAGATGGACTTATGGATATTTATAAGACAATCCATCCAAAACAACAGAATACACTTTATTCTCAAGGACTCATGGAACATTCTCCAGGATAGATCATATCTTCAGTCACAAATCAAGCCTTGGTAAATTTTAGAAAATTGAATAGCATCAAGTATCTTTTCTGACCACAACACTATAAGACTAGATATCAATTACAGGAAAAAAACTGTAAAAATACAAACACATGGAGGCTAAAAAATACACTACTAAATAGCCAAGAGATCACTGAAGAAATCAAAGAGGAAATCAAGAAATACCTAGAAACAAATAACAATGAAAACACGATGACACGAAACCTATGGGATACAGCAAAAGCAGTTCTAAGAGGGAAGTTTATAGCAATACAATCCTACCTTAAGAAACAGGAAACATCTCAAATAACAACCTAAACTTACACCTAAAGCAATTAGAGAAAGAAGAGCAAAAACACAACCAAAGTTAGCAAAAGGAAAGAAACCATAAAGATCAGATCAGAAAGAAATGAAAAAGAAAAGAAGGAAATGATAGCAAAGATGAATAAAACTGAAAGCTAGTTCTTTGAGAAGATAAACAAAATTGATAAACCATTAGCCAGGCTGATCAAGAAAAAAACAGAGAAGACTCAAATCAACAGAATTAGAAATGAAAAAGGAGAGGTAAAAACTGACTGCAGAAATACAAAGGATCATGAGAGATTACTACAAGCAACTATATACCAATAAATTGGACAACTGGGAAGAAATGGACAAATTCTTAGAAAAGCACAACCTCTGAGACTGAAGCAGGAAGAAATAGAAAATATAAACAGACCAATCACAATCACTGAAATTGAAACTGTGATTAAAAATCTTCCAACAAACAAAAGCCCAGGACCAGGGACTTCCCTGGTGGCGCAGTGGTTGAGAGTCCGCCTGCTGATGCAGGGGACGCGGGTTCGTGCCCCGGTCCAGGAGGATCCCACATGCTGTGGAGCAGCTGGGCCCGTGAGCCGTGGCCACTGAGCCTGCGCGTCCGGAGCCTGTGCTCTGCAGCGGGAGAGACCACGACAGTGAGAGGCCCACGTACCACAAAAAAAAAAAAAGCCCAGGACCAGATGGCTTCACAGGTTAGTTCTATCAAACATTTAGAGAAAAGCTAACACCTATCCCTCTCAAACTCTTCCACAAGAGAGCAGAGGGTGGAACACTCCCAAACTCATTGTACAAAGCCACCATCACCCTGATACCAAAACCGGACAAAGAAGTCACAAAAAAAGAAAATGACAGGCCAATAACACTGATGAACATAGACGCAAAATTCCTCAACAAAATACTAGCAAACAGAAGCCAACAGCACATTAAAAGGGTCATACACCATGATCAAGTGGCATTTATCCCAGGAGTGCAAGGATTCTTCAATATGTGCAAATCAATCAATGCGATACACCATATTAACAAATTGAAAGAGAAAAAACATATGATAATCTCAATAGATGCAGAAAAAGCTTTTGACAAAATTCAACACTGATTTATAACATCTCTCCAGAAAGCAGGCATAGAGGAAACCTACCTCAATATAATAAAGGCCATATATGACAAACCCACAGCCAACATCACTCTCAATGGTGAAAAACTGAAACCATTTCCTCTAAAATCAGGAACAAGACAAAGTTGCCCGGTCTCATCACTATTATTAAACATAGTTTTGGAATTTTTAGCCACAGGAATCAGAGAAGAAAAAGAAATAAAAGGAATCCAAATCAGAAAAGAAGAAGTAAAACTGTCACTGTTTGCAGAAGACATGATACTATACACAGAGACTCCTAAATATGCTACTAGAAAACTACTAGAGCTAATCAATGAATCTGGTAAAGTAGCAGGATACAAAATTAATGCACAGAAATCTCTTGCATTCCTATACACTAACGATGAAAAAATCTGAAAGAGAAATTAAGGAAACACTTCCATTTACCACTGCAACAAAAAGAATAAAAAACCTAGGAATAAACCTACCTAAGGAGACAAAAGACCTGTATGCAGAAAACTATAAGGCGCTGATGAAAGAAATTAAAGATGATACAAACAGATGGAGAAGTATGCCATGTTCTTGGATTGGAAGAATCAACATTGTGAAAATGACTCTACTACGCAAAGCAATCTACAGATTCAGTGCAATCCCTATCAAACTACCAATGGCATTTTTCAAAGAACTAGAACAAAAAATTGCACAATTTGTATGGAAACACAAAAGACCCCGAATAGCTAAAGCAATCTTGAGAAACAAAAGAGGAGCTGGAGGAATCAGGCTCCCTTTCTTCAGACTATACTACAAAGCTACTCTAATTAAGACAGTATGGTGCTGGCACAAAAACAGAAATATAGATCAATGGAACAGGATAGAAAGCCCAGAGATAAACCCAACCATGTGATAAACCCACCCACCCATCTATGACAAAGGAGGCAAGGATATACAATGGAAGTGGTGCTGGGAAAACTGGACAGCTACATGTAAAAGAATGAAATTAGAACACTCCCTAACACCATACACAAAAATAAGCTCAAAATGGATTAAAGACCTAAAAGTAAGGCCAGACACTCTAAGACTCTTAAAGGACATAGGCAGAACACTCTATGACATAAATCACAGCAAGATCCTTTTTGACCCACCCCCTAGAGTAACGGAAACAAAAACAAAAATAAACAGAAGGGACCTAATGACACCTAAAAGCTTTTGCACAGGAAAGGAAACTACAAACAAGACGAAAAGACAACCCTCACAATGGGAGAAAGTATTTGCACACGAAGCAACTTGACAAAGGATTAATCTCCAAAATATGTAAGGAGCTCATCCAGCTCAATATCAAGAAGACAAACAACCCAATCCAAAAATGGTCAGAAGACGTAAACAGACATTTCTCCAGAGAAGATATACAGACTGTCAACAAACACATGAAAGGATGCTCAACATCACTAATTATTAGAGAAATGCACATCAAAACTACAATGAGGCATCACCTCATACCGGACAGAGTGGCTGTCATCAAAAAATCTACAAACAATAGATGATGGAGGGGGTGTGGAGAAAAGGGAAACCTCTTGCACTGCTGGTGGGAATATAAATTGATACAGCCACTATGGAGAACAGTATGGAGGTTCCTTAAAACACTAAAAATAGAACTACCATATGACCCAGCAATCCCACTACTGGGCATATACCCTGAGAAAACCATAATTCAAAAAGAGTCATGTACCACAATATTCATTGCAGCACTATTTGCAATAGCCAGAACATGGAAGCAACCTAAGTGTCCATCAACAGATGAATGGATAAAGAGGATGAGGCACATATACACAATGGAATATTACTCAGCCATAAAAAGAAACGAAATTGAGTTATTTGTAGCAAGGTGGATGGACCTAGAGTCTGTCATACAGAGTGAAGTAAGTCAGAAATAGAAAAAAAAAATTCCATATGCTAACACATACATATGGCATTAAAAAAAAAAAAGGTTCTAATGAACCTAGGGGCAGGACAGAAATAAAGATGCAGACGTAGAGAATGGACTTGAGGACATGGGGAGGGGGAAGGGTAACCTGGGACGAAGTGAGAGAGTAGCAGTGACATATATACACTACCAAATGTAAAATAGCTAGTGGGAAGCAGCCGCATAGCACAGGGAGATCAGGTCAGTGCTTTGTTACCACCAAGAGGGGTGGGATAGGGAAGATGGGAGGGAGACGCAACAGGGCGGGCATATGGGGATATACATATATCTGATATAGCTGCTTCACTTTGTTACACAGCAGAAACTAACACACCATTGTAAAGCAATTATACTCCAATAAAGATGTTGAAGAAAAGAGATATAAATGTATAAAGATGTGGTATATATATACAAGTGAATGTTACTCAGCTATGAAAAAGAATGAAATTTTGCCATTTTCAATAACATGGATGGTCATGGAGGGTATCATGCTTAGTGAAATAAGTCAGACAGAGGAAGACAAATACTATATATTAACACTGTGGAATCTAAAAAATAAGACAAATGATTATAACAAAACAGAAACAGACTCGCAGATACAGAGAATAAACTAGTGGTTACCAGTGGGGAGAGGGAAGGAGGGAGGGGCAAGATAGGGGTAGGGGATTAAGAGGTACAAAATACTATGCATAAAATAAATAAGACACAAGGATATATTGTACAGCACAGAAAATATAGCCAATATTTTATAATAACTTTAAATGGAGTATAATCTAAAAAAAATTATTGAATCAGTATGTTACTTCATCTTTAAATGCTTTAATATAATTTTTAAAAAGATAAAGTAGAACAAGCAGATCAAACAAAAATATCAGCAAATATATAGAACATCTGAAAAAACAATTAAGAAACTTGATCTAATGGATAAACTAGTAACTAATAACAAAATATACATTTGTTTGCAGTGCACATAGAACATTTACTAAAGTCAACAGTATGCTGGACCTTAAGGCATGTCTCAATCAGTTTTAAAAGCAGGGAGAGAGAAAGAGAGAGAGAGAGAGTGAGAGCAAAAGAGAGAAAGGGCTCAAATTAGCCTCTAGTAAAAGAGGCCATCACTACATTTTGTACAGATATTCAAAACATAATGAGAAAATTATTAATAATTATATGCTAATAAATCTGAAATATTTAAATAATATTAAATAATCTCCACCAAAAGAAAACTCTAAGCCCAGATAGTTTCACTTGTGAATTCTCCCAGACATTTAAGGAAGCAATAAAACCAATATTATAAAAACTCTTCTAGAGAATAGGAAAAAAGGAACACTTCCTAACTTATTTTATAATGTAATTAAACTTTGATAGAAAAACCTGATAAGAACATTATAAATAGGAAAATTACAGGCAGATTTATCTTAGGAACAGAGATTTAAAAATTCTAAACAAAATATTAACAAACCAAATCCAGCAATACATAAAAGGAATAGAGCATCATGACCAAATGGGGTTCAAAATTCAAAACTCAATCAATGTGATCCACCACATGAAGAGAAAAGGGGAGAAAAATCATGTGGATTTTCTTTTATCTTCATCATCTTTATAGTTACAGAAAAATAAAATTCAATATCCGTTCATGATAAACACTCAGAATCTAAGAATAGAAGGAAACTTCCTTAATCTGATGAAAGGTATCTACAAAATATCTACATTATATTTAGTTGTGATTTGTTGAAAGATTTCCCGATGCTGGTAATGGAAACAAGGTTGTCCACTCTTGTTACTTTTATTCAATATTGGAATAGAGGTTCTCCTCTGTGCAACAAGGCAAGAAGAAGAAATGAAGAGAGGAAGAAATACAAGCACAATTTTTGCAGATAAAATGATTTTAAACATAGAAAACCCAAATGATTTACAGCCAAACTATTAGAATTAATAAGTGAATTTAGCTAGTTTGCTGCATCCCAGATTGATAAAAACAAATTGTATTTCTATACACTAGAATAAACTAATAGAAAAGTAAATTTTAAAACTACTTTTACAACAGCAGCAACAAAAAGCACATATAATAAACATAGTAAAAGATGTACACTACCCCTACATTAAAAGCCAAAAACAATGAAAGAAACCAGAAACATTACTGAGAGAAACTAAAATTATCCTAAATAAATGGAATGATATATAACATGTTCATGTATAGTAAAAGTCATTGTAATGGTGTCAATTCTCCCCAAATTGATCTATAGTTTCAATAAAGTTTCAATCAAAATGTCAATTGTTTTTTTGGATAATGACATCCTGATTCTAAAATTTGTAAGGAAATCCAGGGGACCTATACTAGTCAAGTCCATTTTTAAGAAGAAATAAAAACTGGAAGACTTATGCTACCAGACCTCAAGTCCTATTATAAAAATGATAATAATTAATACTTTGAGGCACTGATGTAAGAAGAGGCCAGTGGAACAGAGGGAGAGAAACAGGCTCAAATATATATGGTCACCAGAGTATAACAAAGATAACACAGCAGTGTGGGAGGAAATAATAGTTACTTCAGTTGATGGGATTAGGTAAATTGAATACCCATATGGAAAAAAAGTGAATCTTGAGTCCTATCACACCATACACAAAAATCAGTTTTAAACAAAACACAGGTCTAACTGGTTTACTTCTGGAAATAAACATAGGAAAATATCTTTGTGACTTTAGAGTAGGCAAAAATATTTCTTGAACACAGTTGGTATTACACAAAAGGTACTAGTCATGAAGGGGACAATTTTTAAATTGGACTAAATTAAAATCAAAGAGTTTCTATTCATCAAAAGGCACCACACAGAGAGTAAAATGGTAGGACAGAGAATGGAAGAAAATATTAGCCACTCAGTTATTCAGCAACAAACTTAGAATGTGTTATTTTAAATTCCTGCAATTAAATAAACAAAAGAAAAAACCCAGGGGAAAATGAATAAAAGATATGAGCAGTATCATTATAATACTCCTCCATGTCAAGAATATGGAGCAACTAGTACTTTCATGCACTTTTGTGTACTTTGGGTGGGAGCATAATTGGCACAATCCACTTTGGAAAATAATTTGACATTTTATCATACAGGCAAATATTAGCATAATCTATGACCCAGTATTTTCATTCCTTGATGTTTTTGCTCATGTGTCAGGACACATGCACATGAATATTCACATCGGTGGTGTTTATAAGAGCAACACACACACACACACACACACACACATTCCTAACACAAATGTCCATCAACATTAGAATGGATAAATAGGAATATTTCAACACTGTGGAATATTACACAGGAATTAATTACATTCAGTAATATGGATGAATCCTAAAACATTCATAATGCTAAGGGACAAAGAAAGCCACAAACAAGATGATCCTATTTTTACAAAGGCCAAATAGCAGAGAAAATAGGCCACATATTGTACCCTCTCATGCACGTGTGTGTGTGTGCGTGTGTGTGTGTGTGTATAGTTTGTTTTTTAAAAAGGAAGAGAATGATAGAAACCCAGAAACTTAATGATAGTGGTTTCTTTTGGTGGGAGGGAAAGGAAATAAAATAGGAGAGAAGCTTGAGGGTCTACATAAATCACTGATGATCATCTAGTTATTTGGCTGGGTGATGGTTTCTTTTTTTTTAATTAAAGTTTTTTATTTAACATTCAAAAGTAAAATGGCCAGCATCAGCCTCTAGCCCAGTCTGGCTCATGATTTGTGGTGCAATTTGCTGACTCATTAGATTTTTTAAAAATACGATTTATTTTATGGAAGTATAGTTGATTTACAATGTTGTGTCAATTTCTGCTGTGGTTTATTAGATTTTGGTTGCTGAAAGCAGTGCAGGGAAGACAGGTCTGGCCTTTCTTTTAGAAAGAGATGGTACCCATCCATATAATTGAACATTATGTAATCATTAAAATGAATATAAACACACACACTACAGAAAGTGCGAGAGGGAGAGAGAGAAATAGATTGATTGAATGATGGTCCTAACATATTATGTGACAAAACCACTATCTTAAACAATATTACAAAATAACATGGAGTCCATGTTATGTAAGAGAAATCAATGTATGCCAAAAGTGGTTATTTCTAGATGGTGAAGTTCACTTCCTTTTTGTTTATCTATGATATATAAAGGTTATATAGTGAACATATAATGCAATTTTTTAAAAGATGTGTGCTACTTTTAGGTGTCTAATTTATCATTACAGTACTCCTCCATGTCGAGAAAGATATCCATTTTCACTATAGCTTTCATGCTCTGAAGCAGCTCTGAAAGAGAACATTCTACATGGAACACATTCTCTGTGCAAATCAACCAGTCCCCACGGTGGCTGAAATAATTGTACCAACTATCTCAAAATCCATAAGCCATGATGACACGGCCTCAGTAACTGTCATAATATTTCCGCAGCCTTTGCTCCTTGCAACTTTTACAATTTGGGGTCTTCTGAGAATATTTGTACTGAATGTAAAGAAAATAAAGACACTTAGGTCAGCACCTAAACCTGAAGCTGTATGTTAATTTGGATTTTAAAACTTGCCACTCTCATCGCACGGAGAACCAGGTGTGGGAAACAGATCCTCCTGCCTAAGTCTATAAAAGCAGACCTCATCACTGAGTGTGTCAGAGCCCAGAGATTTATTATAAAGTGATATATTTTCAAAGAGCAGCTCAAAGAGCCTTTTAACACTGAATTTGTCAGAGACCTTGCCTACATCAAACAGATGCTTTTCACTTGGAGCATCTGACTCTTAAACTTCAATGTTTCATATGTTAAGTGATTGGAAACTTGGGAACCATGAAGTAATACTTTTCCAGAGAAAAAAAAATTTGGAAAATTTGACTCTTTAACAACGAAACTTGAGATGCATATTAAGAAATACTTTGAGAAGTGGTAGACTGTTTTCTTTATAGAGAGACTATCATTTGGTCCAGTAATATCACTTTTCCAAAGATTAAAAAGTCTCTGAAATTGATTTCATGTTAACAAGTTTTTTTTAACCCTCTCTGCACTTTCCCCCTTTACTCACCAACATTTCTTGTGATTTCTCCTAAAAATCAAATAAGCACTACATGCCTGAGGCTTTCATAAAAGACTTCTAACGTGGGTCATTTGATTTCTGGCCTTAAGAAATGTATCATATGCCAGGAACTGGATTAATATCATGCCATATTCTTGAATAAACATGATGCCTCTCCTCAGCTGAGGCTGCTGCCAGTGTTTATAATTTTGCATACATTTTAACCCAGATGCAATGAGCTGGTTATATTGAGCTTTCCTGGTTACCAATCACATTATAAACCACAGAAAGCATGCAAACTGGAAGAAGAAAAGCCCAGCTTTGGTTTATGGCCCTACTCAACTTTTGGTCCAACTGACTGTAACATCTTCTGAGTTGGATCATAAGGGAAAGAGCTATTGCTCTTGGATTTAAGAAGTGCCTGACATTCCTAATGCACAGGAGGAACAGCTGGGCCACCCAACATGATCCTAAACCTGCACCATAAATAACAGGGCACAAATGAGAACTTTCCCAAGTAGGGAAACTTATGAATTTCATTTGACAGATGTTTCTTTATAAGATTTTTACATTGCACTTTTCTATTTAAAAAATAAAGCAAAACTTCTTTAGTTTGGATTCTATTACTCATTCTTCAGGGGCAAAGTCTGAACTAAAAGGAATTAATATTAACTATCCAGACAGAGGAAGACAAATTGTGTATGCTATCACTTATATGTGGAATCTAAAAAATACAAGAAACCAGTGAATATAACAAAAAAGAAGCAGACTCATAGATACAGAGAACAAACTAGCAGTTACCAGTCAGGAGAGGGAAAGGGGAGGGGCAATATAGGGGAGTAAGAGGTACATACTATTGTCGACAGAAAAATGCACAACGTGAGAGTATTAAGTTTTACTGGGGGCGAATGAGGATTACAGCCCAGGAGGCAGCATCTCAGATAGCTCTGAGAAACTGCTCCAAAGAGGTAGGGGGGAAGGTCAGTATGTATGTGATTTTGGTGAAGGAGGAGTCCATGAAATCAGGCACATATATTTTGCAGAGGTTTCTGCTAGTCTCACGCAGGTTACTGCTAGTCACCAGGAGCAGACGTCACCATGAAGGATTCTAGTGCTTTTCTAGATAAGAGGACATGCAAGAACTGGGCTCATAAAATCTTCTGAAAATATCTAACTATCTGAAGACCTGTTCTGCCAGTTTTTCCCAGAGCACAGAGTGCCTTATTCCTGATCTCCACCCTGAACTCCTTTCAGGGGGTGTTGAAGGTCAGCAGCTGCAGTGAGTCATGATTTAATCCTTACAGAGGTAGATGGCAAGTGCCAATTTGTAGTTGTCACTATTAGGTATAAAATCAGCTCCAAGGATATGTTGTACAACATGGGGAATATAGCCAATATTTTATAGTAACTATAAATGGAGTATAACCTTTAAAAATTGTGAATCACTATATTGTACACCTGCATTTATATAATATTGTACAGTAACCATACTTCAATAAAGAATATTTATTGATTATCATGTACTAGAAATGGTGACACATTATCTCAAAAATTTGCTTTTGCTTAATAAGCCATTACCAATACTAGCAAAAATAATCTATGGTTGGACAACTCCTGTACTGGCCATAGTATTAGGTGCTTTTTTTAATATGCCTAATTTAATACTCAAGATAGTTCTGCCAGAGAGAAAAAAAGTTCAGAGAAGAGGGTTTCTTGTGCTCATATTCAAGTCATGATGAACCTAGAGTTCTAATCTTAAGTTTCTGGCTTTTCTACTACATGTTGTTCCTTAACTTTCTGGAAAATGGAAATTTGGGTTAAATCTACTCATAAGTTAGGCATTTGTTTGTCATAAAGGGAGGAAGTTCTGGTGTCAGTCACTCCAAGGCAAGAGGTATAAAGAGCTCTTTGAGGCTTTGAGGCTTCCGGGAAGATGGCGGAAGAGTGAGACGCGGACATCACCTTCCTCCCCACAGATACAACAGAAATACATCTACAAATGGAACAACTCCTACAGAACACCTACTGAAGGCTGGCAGAAGACCTCAGACCTCCCAAAAGCCAAGAAACCCCCCACGTACCGGGGTAGGGCAAAAGAAAAAAGAATAAACAGAGACAAAAGAATAGGGACGGGACCTGCACCAGTGGGAGGGAGCTGTGAAGGAGGAAAGGTTTCCACACACTAGGAAGCCCCTTCGCGGGTGGAGAATGCGGGTGGCGGAGGGGGAAAGCTTCAGAGCCGCAGAGGAGAGCGCAGCAACAGGGGTGCGGGGGGCAAAGCGGCGAGATTCCCACACAGAGGATCAGGGCTGACCGGCCCTCACCAGCCCGAGAGGCTTGTCTGCTCACCCTCCAGGGCGGGCGGGGCTGGGAGTTGAGGCTCGGGCTTCGGGAGAGGACTGGGGTTGGCGGCGTGAACATCAGCCTGCAGGGGGTTAGTGCACCATGGCTAGCCGGGAGGGAGTCCGGGGAAAAGTCTGGACCTGCCGAAGAGGCAAGAGACTTTTTCTTACCTCTTTGTTTCCTGGTGTGCAAGGAGAAGGGATTAAGAGCGCTGCTTAAAGGAGCTTCAGAGACGGGCGCGAGCAGTGGCTAAAAGCGCGGACCCCAGAGACGGGCATGAGCAGCTAAGGCTGCTGCTGCCGCCACCAAGAAGCCTGTGTGTGAGCACAGGTCACTATCCACATCCCCCTTCTGGGGAGCCTGTGCAGCCCGCCACTGCCAGCGTCCTGGGATCCAGGGTCAACTCCTCCAGGAGAACGCACAGCACACCTCAGGCTGGTGCAACGTCATGCCAGCCTCTGCCGCCGCAGGCTCGCCCCGCACTCCGTGCCCCTCCCTCACCCCGGCCTGCATGAGCCAGAGCCCCTGAATCAGCGGCTCCTTTAACTCTGTCCTGTATGAGCCAAAAACAGACGCCCTCCAGCGACCTACATGCAGAGGTGGGGCCAAATCCAAAGCTGAGCCCCTGGGAGCTGTAAGAACAAAGAAGAGAAAGGGAAATCTCTCCCAGCAGCCTCAGACGCAGCGGATTAAAGCTCCACAATCAACTTGATGTACCCTGCATCTGTGGAATACATGAATAGACAACGAATCATCCCAAATTGAGGAGGTGGAATCTGAGAGCAAGATTTATGATTTTTTCCCCTTTTCCTCTTTTTGTGAGTGTGTATGTGTATGCTTCTGTGTGAGATTTTGTCTGTATAGCTTTGCTTCCACCATTAGTCCTAGGGTTCTATCCGTCCATTTTTTTGTTTCTTAAACTTTTTTTCCTTTTTTTCTCTTAATAATAATTTTTTTATTTTAATAACTATTATATTTTATCTTACTTTATTTTATTTTACTTTATCTCCTTTCTTTTTTTCCTTCCTTCCCGCCTTCCTCCCTCCCTCCCTCCCTCCTTTCTTTCTTTCTTTCTTTCTTTCTTTCTCCTTTCTTTCTCTCTACTTCTACTAATTTTTTCTTTCTACTTTTTCTCCCTTTTATTCTGAGCCATGTGGATGAAAGGCTCTTGGTGCACCAGCCAGGAGTCAGTGCTGTGCCTCTGAGGAGGGAGAGCCAACTTCAGGACACTGGTCCACAAGAGACCTCCCAGCTCCACATAATATCAAATGGCGAAAATCTCCCAGAGATCTCCATCTCAACACCAGCATCCAGCTTCACTCAACAACCAGCAAGCTACAGTGCTGGACATCCTATGCCAAACAACTAGCAAGACAGGAACACAACCGCACCCATTAGCAGAAAGGCTGCCTAAAATCATAATAAGTCCACAGACACCCCAAAACACACCACCAGACATGAACCTGCCCACCAGAAAGACAAGATCCAGCATCATCCACCAGAACACAGGCACTAGGCCCCTCCACCAGGAAGCCTACACAACCCACTGAACCAACCTTAGCCACTGGGGACAGACACCAAAAACAATGGGAACTACGAACCTGCAGCCTGCAAAAAGGAGACCCCAAACAAGGTAAGATAAGCAAAATTGGAATACAGAAAAACACACTGCAGATGAAGGAGCAAGATAAAAACCCACCAGACCTAACAAATGAAGAGGAAATAGGCAGGCTACCTGAAAAAGAATTCAGAATAATGATAGTAAAGATGACCCAAAATCTTGGAAATAGAATAGACAAAATGCAAGAAACATTTAACGAGGACCTAGAAGAACTAAAGAGGAAACAAACAACAATGAACAACACAATAAATGAAATTAAAAATACTCTAGATGGGATCAATAGCAGAATAACTGAGGCAGAAGAAAGCATAGGTGACCTGGAAGATAAAATTGTGGAAATAACTACTGCAGAGCAGTATAAAGAAAAAAGAATGAAAAGACCTGAGGACACTCTCAGAGACCTCTGGGACCAACGCACCAACATTCAAATTATAGGGGTTCCAGAAGAAGAAGAGAAAAAGAAAGGGACTGAGAAAATATTTGAAGAGAGTATAGTTGAAAACTTCCCTAATATGGGAAAGGAAATAGGTAATCAAGTCCAAGAAGCACAGAGAGTCCCATACAGGATAAATCCAAGGAGAAATACGCCAAGACACATATTAATCAAACTGTCAAAAATTAAATACAAAGAAAACATATTAAAAGCAGCAGGGGAAAAACAACAAATAACAAACAAGGGAATCCCCATAAGGTTAACAGCTGATCTTTCAGCAGAAACTCTGCAAGCCAGAAGGTACTGGCAGGACATAATTAAAGTGATGAAGGAGAAAAACCTGCAACCAAGATTACTCTACCCAGCAAGGATCTCATTCAGATTTGATGGAGAAATTAAAACCTTTACAGACAAGCAAATCTGAGAGAGTTCAGCACCACCAAACCAGCATTACAACAAATGCTAAAGGAACTTCTTTAGGCAAGAAACACAAGAGAAGGAAAAGACCTACAATAACGAACCCAAAACAATTTAGAAAACGGGAATAGGAACATACATATCGATAATTACATTAAATGTAAATGGACTAAATGCTCCCACCAAAAGACACAGACTGGCTGAATGGATACAAAAACAAGACCCATGTACTTGCTGTCTACAAGAGACCCACTTCAGACCTAGAGACGCATACAGACTGAAAGTAAGGGGATGGAAAAAGATATTTCATGAAAATGGAAACCAAAAGAAAGCTGGAGTAGCAATGCTCATATCAGACCAAATAGACTTTAAAATAAAGACTATTAGAAGAGACAAAGAAGGACACTACATAATGATCAAGGGATCGATCCAAGAAGAAGATGTAACAATTGTAAATATTTATGCACCTAACATAGGAGCACCTCAATACATAAGGCAAATACTAACAGCCATAAAAGGGGAAATCGACAGTAACACATTCGTAGTAGGGGACTTTAACACCCCACTTTCACCAATGGACAGATCATCCAAAATGAAAATAAATAAGGAAACACAAGCTTTAAATGATACATTAAACAAGATGGACTTAATTGGTATTTATAGGACACTCCATCCAAAAACAACAGAATACACATTCTTCTCAAGTGCTCATGGAACGTTCTCCAGGATAGATCATATCTTGGGTCACAAATCAAGTCTTGGTAAATTTAAGAAAATTCAATTTGTATCAAGGATCTTTTCCGACCACAAAGCTATGAGACTAGATATCAATTACAGGAAAAGATCTGTAAAAAATACAAACACATGGAGGCTAAACAATACACTACTTAATAACGAAGTGATCACTGAAGAAATCAAAGAGGAAATCAAAAAATACCTAGAAACAAATGACAATGGAGACATGACGACCCAAAACCTATGGGATGCAGCAAAAGCAGTTCTAAGAGGGAAGTTTATAGCCATACAAGCCCACCTTAAGAAACAGGAAACATCTCGAATAAACAACCTAACCTTGCACCTAAAGCCATTAGAGAAAGAAGAACAAAAAAAACCCAAAGTTAGCAGAAGGAAAGAAATCATAAAGATCAGATCAGAAATAAATGAAAAAGAAATGAAGGAAACAATAGCAAAGATCAATAAATCTAAAAGCTGGTTCTTTGAAAAGATAAACAAAATAGATAAACCATTAGCCAGACTCATCAAGAAAAAGAGGGAGAGGACTCAAATCAATTAGAAATGAAAAAGGAGAAGTGACAATGGACACTCCAGAAATACAAAAGATCATGAGAGATTACTAAAAGCAATTCTATGCCAATAAAATGGACAACCTGGAAGAAATGGACAAATTCTTAGAAATGCACAACCTGCCAAGACTGAATCAGGAAGAAATAGAAAATACGAACAGACCAATCACAAGCACTGAAATTGAGACTGTGATTAAAAATCTTCCAACAAACAAAAGCCCAGGACAAGATGGCTTCACAGGTGAATTCTATCAAACATTTAGAGAAGAGCTAACACCTATCCTTCTCAAACTCTTCCAAAATATAGCAGAAGGAGGAACACTCCCAAATTCATTCTACGAGGCCACCATCACCTTGATACCTAAACCAGACAAGGATGTCACAAAGAAAGAAAACTACAGGCCAATATCACTGATGAACATAGATGCAAAAATCCTCAACGAAATACTAGCAAACAGAATCCACCAGCACATCAAAAGGATCATACACCATGATCAAGTGGGGTTTATTCCAGGAATGCAAGGGTTATTCAATATACACAAATCAATCAATGTGATACACCATATTAACAAATTGAAGGAGAAAAACCATATGATCATCTCAATAGATGCAGAAAAAGCTTTTGACAAAATTCAACACCAATTTATGATAAAAACCCTGCAGAAAGTAGGCATAGAGGGAACTTTCCTCAACATAATAAAGGCCATATATGACAAACCCACAGCCAACATCGTCCTCAATGGTGAAAAACTGAAAGCATTTCCACTAAGATCAGGAACAAGACAAGGTTGCCCACTCTCACTGCTCTTATTCGACATAGTTTTGGAAGTTTTAGCCACAGCAATCAGAGAAGAAAACGAAATAAAAGGAATCCAAATCGGAAAAGAAGAAGTAAAGCTGTCACTGTTTGCAGATGACATGATACTATATGTAGAGAATCCTAAAGATGCTACCAAAAACTACTAGAGCTAATCAATGAATTTGGTAAAGTTGCAGGATACAAAATTAATGCACAGAAATCTCTGGCATTCCTATACACTAATGATGAAAAATCTGAAAGTGGAATCAAGAAAACACTCCCATTTACCATTGCAACAAAAAGAATAAAATATCTAGGAATAAACCTACCTAAGGAGACAAAAGATCTGTATGCAGAAAATTATAAGACACTGATGAAAGAAATTAAAGATGATACAAATAGATGGAGAGATATACCATGTTCTTGGATTGGAAGAATCAACATTGTGAAAATGACTGTACTACCCAAAGCAATCTACAGATTCAATGCAATCCCTATCAAACTACCACTGGCATTTTCCACAGAACTAGAACAAAAAATTTCACAATTTGTATGGAAACACAAAAGACCCTGCATAGCCAAAGCAATCTTGAGAAAGAAAAACGGAGCTGGAGGAATCAGGCTCCCTGACTTCAGACTATACTACAAAGCTACAGTAATCAAGACAGTATGGTCCTGGCACAAAAACAGAAAGATCAATGGAACAGGATAGAAAGCTCAGAGATAAACCCATGCACATATGGTCACCTTATTTTTGATAAAGGAGGCAGGAATGTACAGTGGAGAAAGGACAGCCTCTTCAGTAAGTGGTGCTGGGAAAACTGGACAGGTACATGTAAAACTATGAGATTAGATCACTCCCTAACACCATACACAAAAATAAGCTCAAAATGGATTAAAGACCTAAATGTAAGGCCAGAAACTATCAAACTCTTAGGGGAAAACATAGGCGGAACACTCTATGACATAAATCACAGCAAGATCCTTTTTGACCCACCTCCTAGAGAAATGGAAATAAAAACAAAAATAAACAAATGGGACCTAATGAAACTTCAAAGCTTTTGCACAGCAAAGGAAACCATAAACAAGACGAATAGACAGCCCTCAGAATGGGAGAAAATATTTGCAAATGAAGCAACTGACAAAGGATTAATTTCCAAAATTTACAAGCAGCTCATGCAGCTCAATAACAAAAAAACAAACAACCCAATCCAAAAATGGGCAGAAGACCTAAATAGACATTTCTCCAAAGAGAATATACAGACTGCCAACAAACACATGAAAGAATGCTCAACATCATTAATCATTAGAGAAATGCAAATCAAAACTACAATGAGATATCATCTCACACCAGTCAGAATGGCCATCATCCAAAAATCTAGAAACAATAAATGCTGGAGGGGGCGTGGAGAAAAGGGAACCCTCTTGCACTGCTGGTGGGAATGTGAATTGGTACAGCCACTATGGAGAAGAGTATGGAGGTTCCTTAAAAAAGTACAAATAGAGCTACCATATGAACCAGCAATCCCACTACTGGGCATATACGCTGAGAAAACCATAATTCAAAAAGAGCCACGTACCAAAATGTTCATTGCAGCTCTATTTACAATAGCCCAGAGATGGAAACAACCTAAGCGTCCATCATTGGATGAATGGATAAAGAAGATGTGGCACATATATACAATGGAATATTACTCAGCCATAAAAAGAAACGAAATTGAGTTATTTGCAGTGAGGTGGATAGACCTACAGCCTGTCATACAGAGTGAAGTAAGTCAGAAAGAGAAAGACAAATACCGTATGCTAACACATATACATGGAATTTAAGGGAAAAAAAATGTCATGAAGTACCTAGGGGTAAGAGAGGAATAAAGGCACAAACTTACGAGAGAACGGACTTGAGGATACGGGAAGGGGGAAGGGTGAGCTGTGACAAAGTGAGAGAGAGGCATGGACATATATACACTACCAAATGTAAGGTAGATAGCTAGTGGGAAGCAGCCGCGTAGCCCAGGGAGATCAGCCCGGTGCTTCGTGACCGCTTGGAGGGGTGGGATAGGGAGAGTGGGAGGGAGGGAGACGCAAGAGGGAAGAGATATGGGAACATATGTATATGTATAACTGATTCACTTTGTTATAAAGCAGAAACTAACACACCATTATAAAGCAATTATACCCCAATAAAGATGTTTAAAAAAAAAGAAAGCATAGTATACTGGCCCCATATAGCTGAGGTGCATATCAAAGGTATGATGTCAGTGAGCCCAGACTCTTGCATCTTCCCATACATAGAAAAGCGCTAAATTCCTTAACTTGAGATATCTGGTTTCTCTTATTAACAGTAATTTTTTGATGTTCTGACTACTTGGTCCCTGTTGCAAAACCTCCTATGTATCCTGGCTCCCTGTTTGCCTCTTCAGAGCCGTCCCTCAGATTTATCTGAGATGCTGTGTCCCAGGCTTAAGTCCTCAGTTTTGTCTACTGAATAAAACATAACTGTAAAAAAAAAAAATGAAATTACCATCTGTGTTTAAGACTGATTTAACTATTTTCTTGACTGAAGGCCAAAGCAGTAGCAGGAAGAATCCTTGAAGCACCTTCTAACATTGCATTTCCTTCCATATTTAAGGCATTTTGGCAAAGCATCACCTTGTTCGTACACAATGGCAGTGAATATTGGTATCACTTATCATTGATTAGTAGACTGTTCCTTGAGATCTTGGTAGCAATTACATTTTACTGATAGTATTAGAAGACCAAGGATGAAAGGAAGTCATTCAGATGTCTAGACAGTGAGTTACAGAAGTTAGGGTCCCTGGGAGAATGTGAATTAAAGATTAGCGAAGAGAATGAGTATAGTATGCAAAGAAAGTCATCAGTTTGCCCTTGAAAAGAGGAGATGAAACAAAAATTACAAAACAAGCACCGTAACTGTCTAAATTCAATTTTCTCATTTTTTCTGGGCAGATCAGGTCTGTATACTGGTCAAATCTTTGTCCTGCTTTATAGCAGTTTTTAAAACAAATTTTAAAGAGTCAAAAAAAAAAAAAGAGCTCTTTGCTGGAGGCCCCTTTTGTCTCCTCGCTTTAGCAAAGTTATATTGTAACTAACCTCCAGCCCAAGCACAATTTTCAAATCTGGATCACACAAAGCCTTGCCTAACCTGTTGGTTCTCTCCTTAGATTTATCAAAGAAATATAAATGAAGAATAAGTAATTAACAGATGGCCAGATCTATTCCGCAGCTTCCCCTTCAGTAATCTCACGAGCAAACTGTGTGAACAACACAGGATGCATAGGGAGGAGTGTCGATGTTCAGGGAAGCAGTAAACAATATCCTTTTCCTCTCTTCTCATGTTCAGATACATTTGAGAAATTAGACCCAGATGGAGATGAACATGTCAGCTGTATTACTGCTAAAGCCAATTGGATAACATGACTTTAGATCTGTTGATGAAAGGGTCTTCCTTCTGCATTTCAAGTCTGGACCTTGGGCCAGCCTGCCTACAGGAACATTCAGAGCTAGAGAATAGAATTCCTCCCTCTCATTCATCTCTCATTGCCATCTTTGGATCAACTGAGAAATATGAACCATGGGCTCCATCTACCAATCAGATAACTCAATTCTCTCTTGGAGCAAGTAAAAGGTGGGGCAAGCAGCTGGGCCTGCTATGCTGGCAGAAGTTTTTTAGAGAGTCGGGAGGCAAGGCAAAAAGCAGTGCTCTCCTAATATCCTCCAGCATCTTCGCTTTCTTTTTTTTAACTTTTAAAAAATTTTTATTGGAGTATAGTTGATTTAAAATGTTGTGTTAGTTTCAGGTGTACAGTAAAGTGAATCAGTTATACACACAAATATATCCATTCTTTTTTTTTTTTTTCTGATTCTTTTCCCATATAGGACATTACAGAGTATTGAGTAGAGTTCCCTGTGCTATACAGCAGGTTCTGATTAGTTATCTATTTTATATATAGTAGTGTGTATATGTCGATCCCAATCTCCCAACTTATCCCTGCCACCACTTATCCCCTGGTAACCATAAGTTTGTTTTCTACATCCACGACTCTTTTTCTGTTTTGTAAGTAAGTTCATTTGTACCCTTTTCTTTAGATTCCATATAAGCAATATATGATATTTGTCTTTGTCTGACTTACTTCACTCAGTATGACAATCTCTAGGTTCATCCATGTTGCTGCAAATGGCATTATTTCGTTCTATTTTATGGCTGAGTAATATTCCATTGTATATATGCACCACATCTTCTTTATCCCTTCCTCCATCAATGGACACTTAGGTTGCTTCCATGTCCTGGCTATTGTAAATCGTGCTGCAGTGAACATTGGGTGCATGTATCTTTTTGAATTATGGTTTCTTCTGGGTATATGCCCAGCATCTTTGCTTCTTAACCATTAAACTTAAATTAAACCAGAGGTATGGCTCGCTGCCTCCCCTCCCCTTCCCGGAACTCCCCACCATGCACACACAGAGGATATTCCCTCAGGATAGTTCAGCTTCTCTCCTCATCAAGGCTTCACCCCTCTTTTGTTTATCCGCCTCAATCCAGAGTGTGCAGTTTAAATCATGTCATCCTAAGGTGCTGAAATGGGTCAAACTTTATACTAATCGAATCCACTCCAAGGCTGCTTCTATCCTAGGATACAAGTTCTCTCCTTACTCTACTTCCTATTTCAAATCATGTTGGCACATGTACCTCAACAAAATTTACCAGAACAAGTGCATAAACAAAATGACATAATCCAGATTCTCCAGTTGTAAATAGTGAATCAACATAGAGAGGCCTCCAATTTAATTAAAGAGTCCCTTTCATTATCAAATAAGTGAATAATTAAGGTAAAAATTCCCTTGTTCTGAGTTAAACTGCAGTAAAATGTAAGTTCACAATCACTGAGATCTGAAAACCATCCTCCCCAATTTATCATTGTCCATTCAATGTCTTGGTAGAGCTATTCCTTCAACAACTGTAGCTCAGAATGGATGAAGTTCCTTTAGGGCTCCGGAAGCTGAGCAGTCTAAAATATCCTGAGATGCTAATCTTCTCTACCCGGTGTCTTCAAATGCTTCCAAGTTGTAACTTCATTCCTCCTTTATATCCTGTAATGCTGAAACTGTAAAATGATACTGAAGATGAGCTCTCCTAAACATTTAAACTTGAATGAATGAATGAATGAATGAGTGAGTGAAAAATTCATGGCAAATAGGCCTCTTAAGGCCTGTTTCATGGTTGCTACCATGGCCTCTGGCTGTGGAGTTGTAGGAATGATAAAATCTGACTCTCCAGGACTTTTTCTACAGGTGGATCAGTTGGAGGAGCCCCTTTGGCACATTCCTCACTGAAAGCTATTGATGCTTTGAGGCCTGTTTCTCTTATTAGGCACTATACCTCCACCTTGTGCTCTACAAAGCAGAATCCCTCCTTCACCTTAGAAATTTTTCAGGTCTTAAATAACTTATGCTATCTCAAATGGCAGGAGTTGGGTAATTCTCCTACCAGGCCAACATCTAACCCAGAGCCACTCTATTAACCATTGTCCTACCTGGTTCTCCTTTAGGAATTTTAACTTCCCTGTGTCTTCCTTTATATTTCTTATTGGACATGCTTCCTCATAGCATAGGCAATAACCGTATCGCCCACGCACCGTATCAGCGTCACTACAAAGGTCACCTAGTAATTAATGCTCAGTCTTCAAGGGCTGATTTTCCAATCACACTTACTGACTCTACCAGTAACTTTGAAATCATCCATGTCAATAGTTTCCTATTGATGGTTCCTCTGGGGGGGACTATTTCAGTCTGCTCTCTGAGGTCTTGACTGCCTACCTCTGGGAGATTTCTTTGAGCTTGGTCAGAGAAAGGAAAAACCTCTTCCTCCACTCCACATCATTTTATTTTAAAGTAGCTACACATGGGTAGCTTTTCCTTTTCCAAAATTCTAGCCTATCCTATTAGATCTCATTTTCTTTGTCTTATCTGATCAGTCTGCCTAAAATGTCAACATTTCTAAGGAAATCCCTATCTCCCTTCAGCTTAATAAAGTTGGTCTTCTTCTGGCTTTCATTCTTACTACTCCTTTTTTCCCTTCTGATATTAAGATTAAAACATATACCTCAAAACACCCTAATTCCTCATTCATTTTCTGATCACAATTGATTCCTGGAGACAGTGTTCCAGATATAGTTCTTTTATATTTTCTCCTTTGCTTTTGGGTTTGCAAATATTTAATTGTGTTGTTTCTTTACTTCATTTCTGAAAAATAAAGCATTTCCATTTCTTTTGTTTATAAATGGTGTCCATCACCTTTTTGATGGTTGTCTTAGTCAGCTCGGGCTGCTGTAAAAAATTGCATAAATTAAGCCATAGGTGGCTTAAACAACAAAAATTTATTTCTTGCTGTTCTGGAGGCTGAAAGTCCAAGATCAGAGTGCTAGCGCCATCAGGTTCTGGTGACGAATCTCTTCCTGGCTTGTACATGGCTGGCTGCCTTCTTACTGTATCCTCACATGACAGACAGGGAGAGGGGTCTGGCTTCTTTCTCTTATAAGGGCACTAATCCCATCATTGTGCTCCACCCTCATGACCTCATCTAAACATAATTATCTCCCAAAGGCTCCACCTCCAAATACCATCACACTGGGGATGAAGTCTCCAACATATGAATGTGGGGGAGATTTAAACATTCAGTGTATTGCAGTGGATGAAGCCAATGTCTGGCCCTCTGGAATCTGAAGCCATGATCAGAACTTATGTAATTAATGAATGTAAGGCCATATTGAGACCACATGTTTAGGGAACATAAAACCTGTGATCAAGCTATGCGAATCCAAGAGGCTAGCAGTCTCTCCCACCAATTCTCTTCCCTGTCCTTGACTGCAGTATAGAGGGGTCTAAAATTTAAGACAGTTGATTTAGCATAACCTGCAGATGCCTGGTTTGATACACACTGGTGCTCTGTAGTCTACACGGGACTGGGATGCTGTAACAGTTTAAAGCCCCAAACTGCAGATCTGGCTGAGAAAAACTGTCAATGCAACAACAACAAAAAGCTCTGCCAAACTCTCTTTTAATTTCCACTGCTGCTTGTGCATCTCCAAATATCTTGTGAGTATCATGAGATTTCAGTTCTAGAACTGTGTTAATTTATTTTTATAAATATACTTATTTAGTTTTAATAACAAATCCTTACCAGTTTATTTCCTCACTTTTTTTGTATCCCTCTTTTTCTTCTTGGTTGTATATTTTTTCCTAGAGTATTATTCTCTAATAATTCTTACAGAGAAACTCATTGGGGGTCAATGTTGTGGGGACTAAGTGCCCTCAAACAATGTACAGCTATGGAGCAAGGACGGATAAACCCTAATTAAATCTCCCATTCAGAAAAAGAAAGAGTGGAAGCACATGCTGTCATAACAAACCATCTCCAAATCTCAACGGATAATACAATAAAACTGTACTTCTCACTCATGTCTCAGTCTTATGTAGGCTGGATGAGTTCTCTGATTGTTTTCCGCCAAGTGGGAAGTCAGGGATATGGGATCCTTCTATCCTGTGGCTTTGCCATTGTGGCTATTTTCACTTGTAGTTATGTCAACAGGAAAAACACCATAGAAGATCCCATGGGACATTTTAAGGACCAGGCCTAGAGATGATAAACACCATTTGTGCCCACATTCCATAAGGGTAATGAAGTCTTCTTGTATGCACAGGAAGAAAGAACAGAGTTGGAAACATCTAAGCCCATCTAAGCAGATATTTTTGTTGTTGTTATCTCTGAGTAGTGTTTATTTTTGTTTTTGCTTTTTATTTCTTAAAGTCCTATGTACTTTCTAAGTTTTCTACAAGGAATATGTGCAACAATTTTCAAAGTTAAGCTTTTTCATGTAAATGAGTTTATCCATGAACAAGAAAGAAAATATAAGAGAAATATCATCTAAGAGTATCAGAGACAATGGCAGCTCTTAGAGTTTTAGTATATACATTTTTCCCACAGTGTGCCTCAAATGAGTATTGAATCGGTTTTTATAAGCATGTTTGAATTTTATAAACTCCACACTGCATAGACCAAGAAGTCAACCTCAGCTGATACTTTGTAGAGCAAGTCTTACTTTGGAAGAAAGGTGTTTCTTTACAATGGAATCTTACTCTAGTGATTAGGAAACAGATGAGCAAGTTTCACTTATAGGGTTTTTGAAAGCTACTGTTGCTTTAAGTATAATCTTTACTGTCTAGTAATAATATCTAAAAACAAAAAATGGATATGACTTCAAATTTCAAGTTTGTGACAGCTTTTCCAATTTAAATCTATCTCATTCTCTGAATAGAATACAAATAACACTGCAGTATATGCAAAGCATCGATGAAAAAAAGCAAGTATTACTAAGAAGGAACCATGATCATACAAAGTCATATACTGAGAATTAAGAAATAATTTCCCACTTTCATTTTGCTTCACAGGGGCCTTGTTAATACATATTCCCTGCTTATACCAGATAAGACTATTCATTTTTGTAAGTTCTTGGAGGTCAACTCAGTTTCCTTTCTGTACCTAATAAATATTACTTGAACTATTGAATAGAATTTCATTAGAAAACAATAGAATTGATAAGAACTTAGGTCTGCAATACTCAGTTTGGGGAATTTGGCTTCCATAATTTAAAATCAGAGAGCAACATGTTATTTCCACTTAATTTCTTGATATTATAAGGCTATTTATATTTTAATAGTATTTTAAAAGAACTCTAAATAAAAAGGATAAGTAGCCCATATGCAAATAGACTTAAGGATCTCTAGATATCCCAGTTTAAGCATTTGGGTCATAATTGTGCATTTTTAATCCAATGCATCTTGTAGAAAATCTTTTAAAATGGTGTAAAACCCTAGGTCTATCATTATGTCCTAGACAGTTTCGCTGAAGTTATGCCTTGATAATTCTAAGAGTTTTTCATGCTTGTTTAAAAACATGTAGTTTCAATATGTACACATTTATAAATTCTATTTTTTAAGCTATTTCCACGGTACATACACTAATTTACTCACATTCCTGTTCTTAGGTCCAGAAAGATGGACAACTAGTATTATATGTATATATATATATATGTGTGTGTATATATATATATATATTTGTAAATATCTTCCAGCAGTGATTCTTTCACAACTGCATTATGAAAACCACACAAACATACAACTGCTAGTGCAGTACGCTACAGAATCCAGTTTTTATTTTTCCATATGTTTTATAACCAGGACCTCCAGATTTCAGACTAAATCAAATTGTCTTTTCCCATTTGGAGTCATTGTTTGACAAATATTTAATGATAGTGGAAATACTGTGATCCTTTCTTTGTCCCAGTTTAAAATATTTCATCTTAATGAGTCTTTTGCAAATCCATCGATCAGTGTCTGATGAGTAGGGAAAAGTTCAATGATCACTTCAAAATGAGCAGCCAAGCCAAACAGATTCAATTATAATTATTGGATTAAATGTCTTAAGGGAAAATGCCATAACTTAACTTTATTCCAGGCCTAAATACGAAGAGTTAAAATATTATGATGTATTTCTAGAAGCATACTTGAGGAACTGCCAAGATTTCCATTATAATCCTTCCTTGTCAGGAGTTTATATTCTGTCACATTTAGTTTGGCTATAAATTAGAATATAATACCTAAATTTCACTTTTAAGGTTAGGCGTTATCATATGCTAACACAAGAAAACACACACACACATACACACACACATATTGTGAATCACACAGATATTTCTGACAAAATCCTTTCTCTATATCTTAGGATAGTGTTTCTTTCATAAAGGGAATTCCACTGTCATCTTGACCAACTCCCCAGACTATCTTCACATTTCTGGGCTCCCCAGCTACTTCTGGAATCCTACCTATTTAACTATTTATTCGTTTATTAATTCAGCAAACATAAACTGAGCACTTACTATGTGCCAGGAACTAGGTTGTATGCTGGAAATACCAGCAGACCAAGCAGGTGGCAGAGATAACACACAGTAACAACATGTTTGGTCTTTATTCATATAGCCCACATTCAAATCTCAGTACTCCCATTTATTTTATAATTACCTAATCTGTAAACTAGAGATAATAATACATTTCCTGTCACAGTGCCTGACAGATAGCAAACTCTGAATGAATGCTATTATTATCTGACAGTCTCTTTGGCTGGGCCAGGGACAGAGTGGTTAAGACAGATAAATAAGAAGTTAATTAAAGAAATTTCTCCTGATGTACAGATTTCCTGGGACAGACCCTTATCAGTACATAATCTACACAGATTTGAACATCTTCTCAAGGTCATTCACTCTATACCCAAGATAACATCTGCCATATTCTTCCCCTCTTTCTCTTTTCTAGTTAGTTTCTGATTGAATGCATATAGACAATGGACAAAACATATTTATCTGCATAGTGGTAGTGAGATTGTATGTTCATTTTCATACTCTAATTGTCATTTTATATTAAGTTTATTGTTTAAATGGGTAAATGTAAATTTTAAATAAGATGAGGTTTATATCGTTCTTTATCTGTGCTAGTATAGGTAAAATAAGGTCCTATTTTATTTTATTATCTATTGTTTGATTTTCTATGATAGTCTCAACACTATACAGCAGATGGTATGTACAAAGTCTGCAATAAAGACTCTGCCTCAAAGGCTAAACAAATGCTCCATATTTAAGTTATTAGCTACAAATTTGCTTATGGAAGCAATTCTCCCTCAACATGGCATATGAAGTATTTCTGAAGTTTTTCCCCAGGCAAATGAAATGGTACTCTGAAGAAAGGGTTATTCTGAAGGGTTCATCACAGAAGCATATACATTGTGATTTGTAAAGTTTTAGAAATCATCTTGCCCACACCTCATTTTAAACTTGAGGAAACTAAGACAGAGAGATGTGAGTGATTTGCCAAAAGCCATACAGACAGTTAATGGCAAGTCTAGAAGCCAAGTCTACAGATTCTCATTCATACATTTCTTCATTGATTTTTCATTCACTCATTATGTCATTAATTCAATAAGTATACACTGGACAAATTTTATGTGCCAGGGACTGTGCTAGTTGCTGGGGATAAAGTGGTAGATGAGATAGTTCTGCCCTAGTAGAGCATACCAGGGAGGGGGCAGCTAGGCCGGGACAGACTATTAAGCAAGGAATTATAATATAGGGGAAACAAAAGAGGAAGTATAAGGAGCTATGAGAAAACCTATGGGAAGCCCAACTCAGCCTTGATACTCCCAGAAAGCTTCCTGGAAGAAGAGAAGCCTAAGCTGAAAACTGAAAAAAGAACAGACGAAAACCAGACAAAGAGAAGAGAGAAAACAGAGATAGTAGAAAGTTTATGATCAAACTGGACCCAGCGGTAAGATAACTAATATAACTCTTTATACAAAATGAAGACATCACTGCTGCTTTGAGAATGCCATATGTTGTAATTACTAATACTGCCTTGAAGCTTAGTATCACATTACCCAATACAATGTGTTGACAAAATCTTTGTTAACCATTGGAAACTTCTCCCTACCACTTTTTTCTCCCTCACACAGGGTCTGAATCTTTGTTATGAGCCATAGTTTGGTCAATATGATCCCCCAAATAATGTTACTTGAAGAAAAAAGATAATTTTCTGTTGTACTGAAAAGAAAGTACAAAACATTTAAACAATGAAATTTTATTCTGCTGATGATTGAGTTAACACAATAGCTCACTCAAAAATTTCTCAACGGGCTTCTCTTTGCAGTGCCTTCTCTTGTTGCAGAGCACGGGCTCTAGGCACGCAGGCTTCAGTAGTTGTGGTGCATGGGCTTTGTTGCTCCGTGGCATGCGGGATCTGCCTGGACCAAGGCTCGAACCTGTGTCCCCTGCGTTGGCAGAAGGATTCTTAACCACTGCGCCACCAGGGAAGCCCCTGACCTGACTTTTTATGTTGCTTTAGCCATTAATTTCCTGATTATCAATATGCTCAGTTAACAGCATTAGTTTCTTGTTAGCATTTTCTATGAACCCATACAGTCTTAAGGTTTTAAAACTAAAAAGTTCTTTCTCTTATATTCAACTGGCATTTACCTGAAAATTCATAAAAAGTTCAAATGGATTATTTAACTGTAATTAAGTCCATTATTTCAGTACTTTACACTTTCACAGAAGACTAGGGAAGCTCTGGGGTATGTAAAAAGGATTGTTACTTGGGTTATTTGAATGAATGGACTGTTTAGGTAGAGATACATAAAGTTATTATACATTTTTGTTTATTAGGAGACTCTTTTATTGACAGGTG
The DNA here is from genome assembly GCF_005190385.1 of Monodon monoceros. Taxonomy (NCBI): domain Eukaryota; kingdom Metazoa; phylum Chordata; class Mammalia; order Artiodactyla; family Monodontidae; genus Monodon; species Monodon monoceros. The sequence continues at coordinate 17,238,683 of NW_021703774.1, read as the reverse complement.
TTTGATAAAGGTTTTAAATGAATGAATGTCTGAAACTATAAGTGAATGTATGAAATTAACATGAAGTCTGATGTAGACAACCAGGCAGGTTTTTGTAAGATAACTTTTTTTTTCTGTAAGATAACTTTTTTTTTTGTAAGATAACTTTTGTAAAATAACAAAAACCATGCAGGTATTTGTAAGGTAACTTCACACAAAATAGAGGCACCATTAGTTGCTTTGAGATAATAGTGAATGCTATAATTGTTAATACTTCCTATGCCCTGAATCTCAGTATCCCATTACCCAATAAAACGTGTTGAACAAAACTGTGGTAACTGTTGAAAACTTTGCCCCACCCCTTTTTCCCTCCACAGGAAACCACATCTTCTCACTTGCAACACCCCCAGACAGTAAGAGCGGTCCCCTGCCTGAAAGGATCTTGCACTCCTAAGTGGATAGAATCCAGACACACATGTTAGTGGATGACTTCAATCATCCCACATGGGACCCATATAGTGCACATTTTCCTTTTTAAAATTTTTAATGTCCATATGTTTGTTTGGCTGGAAATCAAGTTTCATTACATGCTCCTATTATTCCACTGTATAACAATTTTATTTATAGGCCATTCACATAAGGACTAATTTCTTTGATAGAAAGACTGTTAATACTTACTTAAGCTCACTATAATGAAAACAATCTTGTTGGAACTCCAAACAAATGCCGAACCTTAAAGCCACGTCCTTGGTCCTTTCCCTGAAAATGGAACTTCACAATGTCAACCTATTCTCTTGGCTCCATACACAAACGTGCCAAGGGTAGACAAGGACTTTAGGAAATGCTGGCAATTTGCGTAAATCTTACATAAAATAAGCATGGTGTGCTTAACCTCCATACTGGCTTTGAGAAGTCTTCCTGATGCCAAGACTATGCTTGAATTCGGAGGCTCACATACGTAATGAATATGTCTTAGAAAACCATGTAGGAAGTAGGTAATTTTATTTTTGAATACACTCTGTATGTGTATGCATGCATAGTAGAAGGGGCAAGCTTGATTTCTGTGCTACTCTGTAAAAACATTTTTGGTCAAGTCACACACTCACTCCAAGGCTGAATGTAAAATAGATTGTCTGAAATATTAAAAGCGCATTGATGTCAAGTCAGATCCTGGCCCATTTTACCACACTGATCCTTAGGTAATTAGATTATGCTCTGTAAACAAAGGCTTGGCTTGACAACCTCACTTTCTCAGGCAGCGTGGTCTGGTAGTAATCAAAGATGCCTCAGTATTAACTTTAGAAAGTGTATGTTCTCAGTGAAAGAAGTTTTCTGTTTCAAGAATGTCACCTTTATGTTTCAGATGTTTACTTTTGCTTACTGATGTAGCCGTGAGCAAGTACACCGGTTAGTGTGTGATTTAATGGTGTGGTTATTTCAACCTCTGCAAAGTGTCTTGTCAGCCATCAAAACCCATATGTTCAGCAGTCAAAGCCAAATAATATGTTAATCAAATTAATCTTTTCTTTTCCTCAAGACATTTTGGTCAAAGTGAATTATGATATACACAGATGAGATATCAGATTACATTATATAAGAAGTACATAGAAAGCCAGTGTGAAAAATTAGTACTTTTAAAAAATCACTTTGAGTGACTTTGATCTTTGTTGTATTCTTATTTACATCAAGTAGAAGGATAAAGAAATAAGTAATCTTCAACATTTAGAGGAAAGATATAACCCTCATTCTACCTCCGACCTAGAGGCTGCATGTACATTATCCACCATCTGTTTGCAGATAGAACTTCCTTAGGGCCTCCACAATGTGGACTCAATAAATATTTCTAAGTGATACAAATACCAAGTCAGCAGTAATCAAATGCTGTGTTTTATAAAGGAACCAAATACAAGATATTTCAAAAATTAGTAAGAATTCTACAGTAAGAAGATGTCTGCAGCCTCTAGTTGTTTTGTAGCAGTAGGTAGGAAAGAAAGCCCATGGAGTTATGGACAGTTACTAACATAGAAGCAATTGTTTTCTTCTTGTTCAATGTGTAGATTTTCATTATTATTTTTATAACTTTCAATATTCTCTAATTTCAAATTTATAACGTCTCTGATTATCTTTAGTTTATTCTTTGTGCCTAAGTAAATGTGAGACACTTTACACTTAGAATTCTATGAGTATTTGTTATTTGATTAGGGAAAGATACTATTATTTAAGGAAGTTATCTAATATCTTATACATTTTTAGACTCATCAATAATTTATCAATTTAATAACTTAGGCATAAGATTCTATCTATTAAATATAAGCTCTGGTATGTTATTTATTTTCCAAAGTTCAAAACAATGTTTACTTGAAGCAAAACATTTTGATTTGAAGAACAGTGATAATGATAGTAAAAGCAACAACAATGTATTCGTATTTTCCTTGTTCCAGGATAGAACAAGCTCACATATATCAATTAATCTTCAAAATAATCTTATAAGGTTTGTATATTTGCCATATATATAAGAGAACCCAGGATCAGAACACTTAGTGACCTTGGCTCAACATAACAATACTTAGCATGGTCAAGTCCTAGTATGACTGACCCCAGGTGTGACAGTCTTTCCACTGTATTATTTACTGCTTTCCCCACAATTATGTCACATCTCTTCTTTAAAATGCCTTTCACAGCCTGTTCCCCTTTTACGTGGCAGTGCTTATAGGCAGAGATTATCACTCACTTGGAAAGCATCTTCCATTGTTTTATCTAGCTACATTTTGTTACACTTTTTTAATCTACCATCTTAAACATTTTAGTGTACAGTTTAGTAGAGTTAAGTATGTTCACACTGTTGTGCAACCAATCTCCAGAAATTTTTAATCTTGCAAAATTGAAAATATATATCCTTTAAACCAGCAGTCCCCAAACTTTTTAGCACCAGGGACTGGTTTCGCGGAAGACAATTTTCCACGGACCGGTGGTGGGGGCATGGTTTCGGGATGATTCAAGCGCATTACATTTATTGTGCACTTTATTTCTATTATTATTACATTGTAATATATAATGAAATAATTATACAACTCATCATAATGCAGAATCAGTGGGAGCCCTGAGCTTGTTTTCACTTGCCATTCACTGATAGGGTTTTGATATGAGTCTGCAAGCAATTGATTTATTATGGTCTCTGTGCAGTTAAACCTCTCTGTTAATGATAATCTGTATTTGCAGCCACTCCCCAGCGCTAGCATCACCGCCTCAGCTCCACCTCAGATCATCAGGCATTAGATTCTCAGAAGAAGCCTGTGACCTAGATCCCTTGCAAGCTCAGTTCACAGTAGGGTTCGCGCTCCTATGAGAATCTAATGCCACCGCTGATCTGACAGGAGGTGGAGCTCAGGAGGTAATGCGAGCGATGGGGAGCGGCTGTAAATACAGGTGAAGATTTACTCGCTCACCTGCCACTCACCGCCTGCTGTGTGGCCCAGTTCCTAACAGGCCACGGACCAGTACCGGTCTGTAGCCCGGGGGTTGGAGACCTCTGCTTTAAACAACAACTCCTCAATACACTCTCTCTCGGTCCTGGGAAAACCACCATCCTAATTTCTGTTTCTATGAGTCTGACTACTCTAGATTCTTCACTTAAGAGGAATCATACAGTATTTACTGTTTGGTGACTGACATTTCCTTAGTATAATGTCCTCAAAGTTCATTCATATTGTAGCATATATGTCAGAATTTCCTTCCCTTTTAAAGCTGAATAATATTCCATTGTACATATATACCATATTTTATTCATCCATCAAGGGACAATTGGGTTGCTTCATCTTTTTGGGTATTGTGAACAATGCTGCTGTGAACATGAATGTACAAATATCTCTTTGAGACCCTGCTTTCAATTCTTTTGGATATATACCCAGAAGGGAAATTGCTGGATCATAAAGTAATTCTATTTTTCATTTTCTAAGGAACTGTCATACTGTTTTCCATAGCAGCTGCACCATTTTACATTTACACCAAGTGTACACAAAGATTCCAGTTTCTCCACATCCTTGCCAACACTTGCCTCCCTTTTTTTTCTTTTTTTGGTGATAGCAGCCATCCTACTGGGTGTGAGGTGATTGCTCGCTGTGGTTTTAATTTGCATTTCTTTAATGACTAGTGATGTTGAGTATCTTTTCGTATGCTTTTTGGCCATTTCTATAGCTTCCTTGGAGAAATGTCTACTTAAGTAAGTCCTTTGTCCATTTTTTAATGTTTTTATTATTGTTGTTGAGTTGTAGTTCTTTATATATTCTGGATATTAACCCCTTATCAGGTATATAATTTGCAAATATTTTCTCCCATTTCATAGGTTGCCTTTTCACTCTGTTGTGTCCTTCAGTGTACAGAAGTTTTTGATTTTGATATAATCCAGTTCATCTATATTTACTTTTTAACCTGTGCTTTTGGTGTCATATTCAAGAAATCATTGCCAAATGAAATGTCATGAAGGTTTTCTCTATGTTTTCTTCTAAGAATTTTATAGTTTAGCTATTATGTTTAGGTCTTTGATCCATTTTGAGTTAATTTTTGTGTATAATGTAAGATAAGGGTCCAACTTCATGCTATACTGTATTTTAAAAAATGTGTGTGTGTGTGTGTGTGTGTGTGTGTGTGTGTGTGTGTGTGCTTAAGTGAACAGCAATCAGGTCACCTGAGCTTCGGCATTACTGTTGAGTTAGCAAAGGGTAAAAAATACCACTTTATTCCAAGTCAGTGTAATAAATATCTCCCTAAAACCTCACAGATTTTAGCTGATATGGGTAATCCTTGCTTATATAAAAGAAAAAGTTATGTTTCTGAAACAAACATCATGACAGAGAAGAAATAAAAATTTAGAATTTCAAGAGAAAATTTGTCTCCTGAAAGCTGACAGCCAGTTTCATGGAAATAACTGTGGTAGAAACATACAGAATTTCAATTACATATATATGGACAGCTTCTACAGTATCATGAAAATTCTGTACTAAGTATTCTCTGTGTATGTGTTATGGGGAACATCAGAAAAATCTCTATTTCTGAGACAGCTTAGTATTTAGTGAAAATAAGGCAGCTAGTATATGGCACATAGAAATACTTACATATACATATTTATTGGTGATTGTTTGACATAGCCTTTACCCTTATGAGAATATATATGTAGTTGCCCATAGACATTGATGCTCAACAAGGAAGGGAAGCATGCCAAGCTTGTCAAGGAATGCCAGATAGTCTGCAAAGAAACTGATGCAGACAAAACATCAGTCTGGTTGTACTTCCCCAGAGAGTATATTTCCCATCTGTTTAAAAAAAATGAAGATCCTTTTTATTTTTATATTTTCTTGCTTTGGTGGTGGTGTTAAGAAAATAAGAAAATAAAGGTTTGAAAATGAACATTTTCCATCAATTACCAGTGACATATGTCCTCTAAAAATCCTCCATACATATGAATACATGCAAACATATATATACACACATACATGCAATGTATGTAATATATGTAACATATTGCATAAATGTGTTTATTAACGTGCATGTTTGTCTGAATATATTTATATATTCAAGTTTCATCTCTTCTTGAAAGGAGACACAAATATTTTTACTCCAGAGAAAGACTAAATGAAGATGCCATGGGTTTTGATATCTTCATATTCTTGCATTGTTTCAGAGTTAGGACAGTTGCTTACAATCACAGTGTTTGATGTTTTCAATGTTCTCCTCTAATATGTTTCAAACAACCCTTTCTATGTTCTCGTCATCTGGATCTCATCCTCATGCATGCAAGATATTCACCCACGTGGCCCTCCATCTGTACAAAATTGTTAAGGGATCTTAAGGATGATTTACTTAAAATTCCAAGCATTTCAATATACTGGCAAGAGGGACTAATTTAAAAGTAGAATTATATTTCTTTAGAAATGCCTTCTACAAGTTAGCTGTCATTGTTAGTAGTTTTATGAGCTATTTTCAGGGATTTATACAACTAAATTTTGACAAGTAATTTTTTAAAAGGGCCTCTAAAATAACTTCTGAATCAGAACAATGTCCATTTGGGTGAGTGACCAAGTGTGAGTCTGGCATAAAGATTGGATTGAGACTTGCCCTGGCATGGTTTTCCCACAGAATTAAACTTTTCATCTAGAACAGCCTGAGTGAAAACAACTTTGCACCAGCACCCTAAAAAGCTTCTTTGCACCAATTATTGGGGATTTAAAGTGAACAAATGCGGATCTCAGCTGAACATTCAGATAATGTCTCAGGCATTAAAAACCAACTGAGGTAATAGAATAAGGTTAAAGGAGACACAAATGGAGACAGATGATTTCATTTGGGGATTGGAGGTTGTCTGCTAAACTTTAATTGCGATTACACCTAAGATTTTTTTTTTTTTTTTTTGCGTTACGCGGGCCTCTCACTGTTGTGGCCTCTCCCATTGCGGAGCACAGGCTCCGGACGCGCAGGCTCAGCAGCCATGGCTCACGGGCCCAGCCGCTCCACGGCATGTGGGATCCTCCCGGACCGGGGCACGAACCCGTGTCCCCTGCATTGGCAGGCGGACTCTCAACCACTGCACCACCAGGGAAGCCCAAGATTTTTTAAATGACATGAGATTCACTTCATACATATTTTGCTTGTATTTTGCTTTTAGACACTATTGAAAACATATGGTCAGGACAATACAATCCTAGTTAAACTAATTTTCTTTTGACCAATGGATTGACATTGCTAAACCAATCAAATAGCAGCGAGAACCCACTCGGTGGTTATTAAGTGGTCACTTCTTCAGCATCCATTTCCTCTCCTTCCAGCTTCTTCTTCCCTAGCAGAATCCAATTTCATTCAGGTATCTGCGCTCCACAAAGCGTGTCATGAGAAGATGATCCAGTCCCCAGTGCTGGGAAATGGACCCTGATTTAAGCAAATCAGGAGAACCCCACTTCTTGCCAGCAACTGGTTTAGAAATGGCCATATGACCCAAGTCTGGTCAGTAACATGTGAGATGGGGTCTTCTGGGGACCTTTAGGGAAGTTTTCTCACTTCCAAAAAAGAATCAGAAAAAAGGGTGGTTCTTCTTCTTCCTCTTGATGATGCTGCATCTGAATGGAATGCCTGGAACTTCTGAGGCCATCACTCGACCAGAGAGGAGTTGGCCTGAGAGCACAGTCAGCCCTCTTGGGATGGCGGTGCCATGAGATGGAATGAATCTGTGTCCCTAACAGCCTGGCTGCACGGTGGAGGAGCCTGCGCAACTTCTGGACTTCTTGTTTTGTGAAGTAATACATTTATTTCTTTACTCAGTTTAAAAATATGCTATAGGCTAAATGTTTTTGCTTCCCCCGTCACCCCCATTCCTGGTGCAATCAAACTCATATTTGGAAATCCTAATGCCCTACATAATGATAATAGGAGGTGGGGTCTTTGGGGGTGATTAGGTCATGAGGGAGGAGCACTCATGAATGGGATTAATGACCTTATAAAAGAGACCCTAGAGAGCTCCCTCGCCCTTTCCATCATGTGAGGACATAGTGAGAAGTCGTCACAACCCAGAAGAGGACCTTCACCAGAACCCCGTCATGCTGGCACCTTGATCTTGGACTTTTAGCCTTCAGAACTGTGAGAAATAAATTTCTGTTCTTTATAAGCCACCCAGCCTGTGGTATTTTGTTACAACAGCCCAAATGGACTAAGACAGAGTCTGTGTTTTCTATTTCGTGCTGTTCCAAAGCACCAAAACTGATAATATGTCCTTTTAAAATAGACATTAAGCAGTAAGTTATTATTTAGTTAAACATATACTGTTCTCTTCTAAGAAAAGCATATCATGGAGAAAGAGTGATATAATAACATTCCCTCTTTTCTTCTCTAAGGTGTCAAAATCCGAGGATTATTTTTTAATGTCATTCTTTAACCAATTATTTTCATTGCCAAGTCCTATACAATCAAAAAACATTCCTGTGGCAATTTTCCAAAGCCATATTGTACAGCAAAAGTTTCCATTTAAAGTATGAGTTTCTTCCCAAGTGGGACACACTAAATTTAAGGAAGAGTGGCTGTTCAAAGAGCAGGACTACAGAATTCTCAACACTATAATTGACCAAAATGAACAAAAAGATGCAAAAATAGCATTGCAAATGTTAGTACTTAAAAGTAGGAAGAAGCCCAAATTCATTTCACAAACTCAGAAATATCAGCCAGGAAAAATATAATTTAGGTCAGAGTCAAATATACACCAGAAATGAACAGCCGACTTCTGTTTTTGAAAGAGTAAAGCAGAGTGATAGGAAGTAAGTAAAGGTAATTCTGAAAAGTCTTTTGATCTCCTCTGATCTGGATTTAGATTTCCTCTAATGGAGCACGCCACTAGAATGCAAGCTCCTTCAGGGCAGGAATTTCATATTCTAGCGTTTACAATACTATCCAGTGAATACTCATTGAATTAATAAATACATATTCTGTCACCTTGGTGGAACTGGGTCCCTGCATTGGAGTGTCAACAAGTTTAGAAAGCACACAAGTGGTTTTCTCTACATATTCACCCAGCAGAAAGACAGAAGAGTTAGTGTAAACTTCAAACTAAAGATGTGTGTATATATATATATATTGTTAACAAAGTCAGAAAACTTTGGCTAAGCATGACTTTTTTTCTAAGGGATCTGGGGCCATGTAGCATAGTTCTGAAAACTAGTATGGAAGGAGGAGACAGTTGGGAGATTTCTGGGAAAGACTATGTTGCTTGAAAAAAGACAGACAAGTGATGAAGTCTTTCTCGCCATGCCTTCTCTTTCTTCTTGCATTGAATGTTGCACTGTGAGGATGCACTGTTTGGTTCCCTGGCAGCCATTTTGTGACCATAGGATAACAAGTGTCAGGAAAAAGGCCAACATGCTGGGGATGACAGCGTGAATAAATGGAAAAGTCTGGGTCCTTAATGACAGCATTGGACAGCTATACCAAACCAGAGAGCACTTCTCCAACTTTTCTTTCTGAGATTTATAACTGTTTTTACTGTTTAAGTCATAGTTGATCAGGATTTCTGCAGCTAAAGTCACTCTGTACTGATTACTTTAACTTTTAATACGTTTCAGAAAAGTCAGAAGGTATTCCATTATCATACACTATCTCTCATTCATGTATGAACTCATTCCATATATGCATATATGTATTTATACAACATAAATACATGTAAAGGTATGTCTATTGTATAACTCATATATATGTATACATATAATATGGAACATACATATACCTAAATATCATTGTTAATGTGTGTGTGTGTGTGTATATATATATATATATATACACACACACATTTATCCCCAGTTCTTTCCACTAAGGGCCTGGGAACAGCAATACCCTAATAGAATGAGTCTACTTAGTGCCCAGATCTTGGTTTCTAAATTTCATGTTTCACTAAATAGGAACCAGGAGTCTTTGGAGAAATGATTGATTCAGTGGCTTGGGCAAGAAAAGTGCAAGATGCACCTGAAACATCTTTGTGAGCTGTAAAATAACACAATGTTCAAAGAATGAAAGGGACCTGTGAAAAGACCATTGAAGCCAACTCAAAAAAGGCACTAACTGGCCAATTCTGGGAAAATTTTGGTATCAAAAGGAAATGACAGAAGCATATTACAATCCATTGAATAAAATAGGAAGCCATGAGTTGATTCTGATATAATAAACAAATGAAAATTTTAATGAGGAATATGATACTGCCATAGTCTCAAAGTATGTCCTCACAAAATACTTATTAACTGCCAAAGGGAAAGGAGTAACTTTACAGTGAATAACACTTATGTTACTATCCTTACTGATAAAATGATCAAAATGAACATTTCTAGTACTGGGATATATTGAATCCATGAGCCACTTGATAGGATACAATGAGGAGTATACACCATCACTTCTATATTTCTGCACAAGAGGAACTAACCCAAATGTAATTGTGAGGAAACATCAGAATAATTCAGTTTACAAAACTAACTGGCCTAAAAGTTTCAAGAGTATCAAAGTGATAGAAATCAAGGAAAAAGTGAGGAACTGTTCCAGACCAAAGGCAATTAAACAGACATAACAAATAAATGTAACGTGTGATCTGGTGTGGATTTTTTTTCTATAAATGATATAATTGAACACTTGGTGAAACTTGAATGAGGGTCTAGTCTAATGAGGATTAAACTGTAGTAATGTATTATTTTGAACTCCTTGATGACTGTGGTTGTACTATGGACGTGCAGAATGTTCTTGTCTGTAGAAAATATGCACCAAAGTATTCTGGATGACGGGGCATTCTGTTGGCAGCTTACTCTCGAATAGTTCAGGAAAAAAAAGTTCTTTGTACGGTATTTGCAATTGATTTTTATATAAATTTTAAATTGTTTTAAAACATACACTGGTCTAGCCTACCTTCCTACTTGTTATTAACTAAACCAGAAGACACTAAATTAGTTTTACAAGTTAACTACCTCATCATATATAATATTTTAACTTAACAAAGTTAAGGGCAGGAGATGAAGCTGAAATAGTAGGTAGGGACTAAATTGCAAAGGGATTTGCTGCTTAAAAATTTTTAATTTTTTCCTGAAGACAGTGGGAAGCCCACCCAGACAGTGAGGTTGTTAGGTAGTAGAGAAGGCCATCCTGGAGAATGAACAGACAAAAGAGGCCAGAGGCAGACAGGTCCAAAGGTACAATGAGACCAGAACTAAGGCAGAGACGATTTAGAGGTTTAGAGGCGAAAACAGAAAGATGTTTCACTGATAGAACATCAAAAGGAATTGTTAACTGACATAATGAAAAGATGAGAGGTGGAGAAGAGTAGGGTATGACACAAAGACATTGTTATGTGGAGGGAAGGTCATTGAAAACAGACCACAACAGGAGAAGTAGATTCTGGAGTGGACAACAAAGCAATAACTCTCCACTTGCTCTGCTGGGCTCTTCACATTTAATCTCATAACAAATCCATTGTACAGGTGAGGGAACAGGAACTTGGAGAGATCAGTTTTTTTTTTTTAACCCAAATCACACTTGGTAAGTGTGAAAATTTTGCAATGTTGTGAATATATGACATGTATCTTGGTTGTCTGACAACCAGGTGGGAAGCTTCAGCAGGAAGTATAAAATGCAGATGTGGAGCAACAAAGAGAGCTTGGGGCCAGAGGTGTAGATAGGAAGCCAGTTTTCTGAAGCCATAAAAGTGGAAGATCACCCAGAGAGAGAATAAAGACAAAAATAAAACCAAAAGGAGTCTCCACATTAAGGCACTAACAGTAAAGAAACCATTGAAGGAGATAGAGAAATCATAGTCCAGAGATATTAGAAAAACCAGGCTGGAAGAGCTGTTTCCAGAATGAGGGGTTAATCAGCGTGTCACATTCTATAAAGATACCGAGTAAGATAAGGACTGAAGCAGGTTATGGGATTCAGAAATTAGAATTCTGATAGAAATGGTTCATAATCTTTAAAAACTCTTAAATCTGTACCATTACTTAAAAATGAGGCTGGGCCTACTATTACATTGAGGCAAAGGGAGAGACCACTACATTCATTTAGCAAAACAGTACAAATGGAGCCAAACGGAGCATGAATATAAAATGTCTACAAAGGTTTAAATCTAAGACATTTGAAATTTATGTGAATATTTCGCTATACTTTCTGAACAGTTACTGCTACGGCAATGTGGCATAGTGAAAAAAGCATCAGAAAGGGAAATTATGTTTTAGCCCTGCTTGTTCAGGACTATGGGTACATCACTGTCTCTGAATCTCAGTTTCCATATGTGTAAAATGATCATCTCTGAATTCCCTCCAGCAGTAAAAATTGTTTGATTATATGGCAGAACTAAGACAATGTTAACCAGATGCCCTAAAGCACACTTGACATTTCACAGGATAATTAAGAAACGTTAAAAAAAAAAAAAAAAAAAAGGATTTCAGCTACTATTTGAAATTGGTATATTTTTCATTTGCCATTTAAAAATCCTGTTTTTAAGTTTAACTAGAGATTTATTGCTCTTGAAGTTACATTTTTAAAGAGAACCATTTATTTGCCTCTGCCAATTGCATGCCATGAACTTTGGTTTTAACACTTCTCTCTTGTTACATGGTAGAGAAACTGGCTTAATACTTAATGCCTAAGGGAAAGACTTCCATTTCTCATAGAGACCCGCACGCAAATTTTCAATTGCAATAATTTCATTGGCAAAAGAAAGCATACCAGAAGTGGCCAAAATTAATACGTCAAGTAACTAATATGTCAAGTGTTTCTCTAGTTTCAATTGGACAAGCCACCAACTGACTAGAAAAAATTGAGGTGGGAAGAAAGAGAGAAACAGAAAATGAAAACAGAGTGATTTCCTTTTCTAATATTTATTTATTTATATAGGCTGCACCGGGTCTTAGTTGCAGCATGCAGCGTCTTTTTTAGTTGTGGCACGCGGGCTTCTTAGTTGTGGCATGCAAACTCTTAGCTGTGGCATGCATGTGGGATCTAGTTCCCCGAACAGGGATTGAACCCAGGCCCCCTGCATTGGGAGCATGGAGTCTCAGCCACTGGACCACCAGGGAAGTCCCCAGAGTGATTTTTAATTAAAGTAATAATCTGCCCTTAAGTGTAGGTAGTGAAACACCAAAATAAAACAAAACAAAACAAAAAAAGTATGAATTTGTTACAATAACAAAAAATGAAGTAACAAGTTGTTTTGAAATCTCCCCTAAAACGAATTTAAAATAGAATGCAAAAGCATCAAACTTTCTCATTTCTTTAAAAAAAAAAGAAAGAAAGAAAAGATCCCTGAGGCTCTGCACTAAACTATTGGCAAAAACATGTCTCTTATGGGCATTTTGCCCAAAATATGATTTCTTCAAAACAGGATGTCCACTATTCATCATAGACTCATTAATTCTATTCCCAATATAAAAATCACATATGGCTTTTGCAACCAATCCAAGACAAAAAGGCCTAAGTAAAATCACGAAGGTAATGCACATAATAACTTGAGGATAGCACAAAGAAAATGTATTTTAAGATAATATTTTACATTTTTGTAAAAGTGCACTCAATATTTCAAATTAAATTTCACACTCATTTTCTAAAATGCTGAAGTATGAGAAAGGAAAGAATGAAGGCTTTGCAGGATGATGAACAGAATTTGAGGGAAGTCCATGGGAAATGGCAGCAAACACATTGAAGAAATTGTATGTCAACTGGGCAATAAATGGTCTTCCAGTGTGTTTATTCTTAATGAAAAGAAATTATGTAATAGAGAATAACAAATCTGATTCCATATTAGATCTGTTTTGTTGCCTGTGCTTAGTCATGCTGGCTCTGCACCTTTTGCAAAACAATGTTGCCTGAAATACACAGGATAGACTATTCTCAGGGCTCTGATCTTTGAGTCCATTCATATAGAGATAAAAAGTTGCAGAACAGAGAATAATATTTGTCTTGTTGCAGGGTTACAGGAACATCGTGACCTGACAAACACGGACAGCTGCAAGAACAAAGGAATCCTACCCCAAGAAGTCTGCAACAACTAACCATGCCCCTCCCTCACCTTGCCTTTAAAAGTGCTTTGCTGAAACCCTTCAAGAAGCTCGCAGTTTTTTGGGCACGAGCCACCCATCTCCTTGCATGACCTTGCAATAAACCTTTCTCTGATCCAAACTCCAACATTTCAGTTTGTTTGGCTGTGCATCGGGCACACAAACTTGTGTTCAGTAACAATTGGGGGGGGCATTGCAGGCTAAGGAACGGGATCCAGACAACTATCCAATTGGTACCCTATCCATTGCTAATTCTCCTTCAGTGGAAGGACCTCAGTCAACCTCAGCTTCGGGCCCACCCCTCTAGAATAACTGATACTAACATTCATTCTGTATGGGTAGAAGTATCTTTTCTCTTTCAGACAACAGTTACAGAGACACATATCTGCCTTGAGTGTGAAAGGAGCGAAATTCACAATCCCTAAGAGGAGAGACCAGGCAAATCTTTAGAACGTTCTCTGGTTCACCTGGTAGATAGAGAGCATCGTGCAAGGATGCTCCTTAAGGAAGAACAGAACAGCTGGGTTGGCTTATGGACAGAACAGCTGGGTTGGCTTATGGCTCAGACCCTCCTGTAGTCTGTTATGCCAACCTTAGATCCATTTGAAGATGGCAGTAAAAAGTCTCAGAGCTTTGTCTTATTTTTTTGCAGTGGGTCCTGCCTGCTTTCAGGGAGTTTTGGCCCCCTGGGAAAACTACCCTGAGACAATTTCCCATGGGAAGCCACAGAGAGGGCATTGACTGGTATTCAGGCTTTTAGTGTCCTAGGTTTGGTTTACAATGCTGTTGAGGCGGATCCCCTGAAGAATGAGAAACTGACTCCAACAATCTAAATAAATTATTGCTTGCTGCTGACATGCCTCCCCAAACTGAAATGTGACTTGCTTACTGCGTGGAGTCACCCTCCCTCTCCATACCCCTGTGACCCATCCTGTCTCCTTTTGCTGACCTCAGCTGGTTTAAGGAGTAAGATGGTTGGGGCTAGGCGACATTGCTGTGTTCCCAAAAGGGATGAGAAGCCATAATCTATCAAAGGGGTTAGGGAATGTCGGGAAGAGAAAGGATTGAAACTTTTGTGGCTCTGGTGGATACTGGCACCTGAGTTACCATCCAACTGGGTCCCATTAGTGAGTTTATGCCCAAATTCAACTGCTGGGGTCGGGACAGAGTTCACAGTAAGAAAGGAATGTTAACGTGACCAGGGAGTGGAGTCCTCTGTGTTAATGCAATCCATTGTTCTGGCTTCCACTGCTGAATGTGTAATTGGTATTTATGTTCTATATTCTTATACTGTAAATGCCCATAAGATCCAAAAGGGAGTCTCCTGTTTGGGAAGAGCTGCACGTAGAGAGGTACTGATGCTTCTGGGGCTTACATCCTCAATGATCCCTTTGAGCTACAAGTCTCTGTGAGTAATGATGCTACCAGTTGGAGCTTCTGGCAAAGGGAGATGGCCTTCTATTTGGAGGTGCCCCTTAGGGTTTAGACTCCTTGACTCCTTGACACAGCTACCAGTTTTACTTCTTTTGAAAGCAGCTCTTAGCTCACTATTGGGCTCTTACTGAAACTGAGTGCCTGACCCCTGGAGCAACTGTGACTCTCTGGCCTGGTATTTCCATTTTGGGATGGATCAATTCAGACTCAATGACTAACAAAGTGAAAAAGGATCTGGTAATGGAAATGGTACATTCAAGAATGTAGCCAGCCTGGCCCCAGAAGCATCTTGGCTCTACATGAAAAAATGGCAGCTATTCCACTCCACCACCTGTAGCAAAGTTGCTGGCTCATTGGGGCCCTTGATTCACAGAGGCTCCCCATAATGTCTGGGACTGCTTCACTGATGGCTTGGCTAAGCTGACAGCTGGTGGTGTCCACTGGGCAGCTGCAGTTGTTCAGGCTCAGGGCCAACTTATTCAGAACTCAAAGTGGACAGGGTCATTCTGCTCAGTGGGCAAAACCCAAGGTCGCTCTTATAGCTCTGAGAAATACGACACTTGATAAATCTCATTGTATTTTTACCGACTCTTGGGTTGTTGCCATGGCCTGATTATTTGGACTGTCACTTGGAAAACCACAGACTGTAAGATTCAAGACTACCCCCTTTGGCACTGAAACCAACTGGAATCAAGCTGCTGGTTGAGTCTGCACTGCCAGACTGCAAGTGTTGCTTACTTGAACCATCATCAGACCAGACAGAGTGACACATCAACCATCGTGTTGGGTACAAGGTAAAACAGCTTCTGTTTTTGATACACAGGCTACCACTACATGCCAAACTTTTGAGTCCTGACAAAAGCTGACCCAGTTGTCTGGCAGTGAAGGCAACCACATAGCAGGGGGCATTGCCCATACTTGTTCCTGACACACTGATTACATCTGACCTTTCACCTCTTCTTGGGGTTATAGGTGGTGCCTCACTACTTATTAACACTTTTTCAGGTTATATGTTGACGTTCCAGTGTGATAAGTTTACACTGGCCACACTATTGTGGGTCATGAAACTCATCTGTGTTATATTTTTGGCTTATATTTCTGGACGGCTTTCAGTCTGGCAATGGTGTGCCTTTTGTTGCAAAACAGTGGGCTGGTAGTCAGGTATTCGGTAGTCTTTGAACATTCCCTGCAATTCACTGGGATTTGGTATTGTTGAGAATTGGGGGATTCTTGTCAAAAATTGACTCAAAAGATGTCTGGCTCTACCTCCTTCACTTTCTTCTGGTCCAGGCACCTTGGTAAGGTCAAGGAATACACCTGTCCTCAGAAAGGGATCATCTCCTCTCAGCTGTTTCCTGGGTAAGGGTCAGAATAAAAGTGTTGGGAGATTATATAAAGTGCTTTTGAAAATTTGTTGTTCCTCCTGACCACCGAGTGTAATGCTTCTTCTTTCCCCTAATGGCAACCCAGGCTGATCTGGTTGGTACACCTTCCTGGAGGTTGCTTAGTCAAAAGCAGGAAGGAGATTTAAACTTACTTCTGGTTTACAAGTATGGATTTATTTGTTTCAATGACATGATCTTGGAGAAACAAGATCATGACTAATTGGTTGAGCACAGTGTTTGCTGAGTCCCCCTATACTGGTCCATGTGGCCCGAAGTGGGGGGCATAATGGGTCTCTGTAGGTTTTATAAAAATGCCTTTGCCCTTGTTGTACCCAACCCTTCTGGATGAAAGGTCTAGGCGTGAGTAAGGGGCAACTAGAAAAAAGATGAAGTTATAGCTACTGGAATAGGACATAAATTATGTGTAAGTGGAGAGAAAGCAATAGGAGAGAGCATCTTAGACCCCAGGAACTTATGGGGAAGAGAGGGACATTAATGATTATTGTCTTTTAGGACCACCCTGGAGCTTTCCTCAAGCTGGAAAACACCCTGGTGAGGTTTCCCACACTGTTACAAGCACCTTAGATTTAACTGACTGCCGGGTCTGCCATCTCTCTACAGAGGATTCAAGATTTGATCACCATTCTTCTGAACCTTACTAAGTCTGTGGAAACAGCAAAGGATGGCCCCAGCCCCTGTACCAAACCCTTCCCTCACAAAAGACAAAAAACAACCATCTGTCAGCACACTCCCCAGATATCTCCTCCATACCCATTCCCATAACTGTCACTTATTCAGTCTGTGGTATGGACAAATGCAACACAGCTCGTGGTGTGGACAAACAGCACAGGCTGGGGTGACTTCTCCTGGGCATTCTCTGCAAAAACAAGGACTAGACTCAATTGCTGAACTGAACTGGGAACACTAAGGCTTCTCAGCTGGCCAGGAGTCATGCTGGAGACACTGTCACCTATGCCTTTGGCTGATGTAGGTCCCATTTGAGGGGGCCTCAGAATTGCAAAGTAGGTATTAACTTGTATCGCTGGAAAACATGGTGACTTTCACCTGTCATAATAGACTTTCAAGCGTTTTAGGAAATACCACAAACAGCTCATGCAAATCTAAGATGACTGGAGACCTCTCCAAAATGAAGCTACCTTGATCATTCGGGAAAGCTTTCTAGAGAGATGACAACCAATTTGCTATTTATGTACAGCCTAAGGGCTGTGACCTTACCATGGGAACCATCCAATTGGAAAAACTGGTATGAAATTTGCGTGTATCTTTAGCTAAAATGATCAATGATACCTTCTTGTTCCTGGAAGCATTCAGGTCCACCTCAGTTCATGGCCATGGTTGCTGTGGAGGACACCTTGTCCTAGACTGTGTCCTCGCAGGCCAAGGTGGAGTCTGTGCAATTGCTCCTGCAATGCCTGGATTAATGCTTTGGTTCAAGTAGGAAGGTTAATACAGAAACTTAAGGAGAAGGACAGCTGGCCTCCTAAGGCACATCCTTACTAGGCCATGCAATTTGTTCAGCTGGGTGGCACCAGGGCCCTGGGGAGCACAGCTGAGAGCAGGGCTGTAGGTTGACCTCATTCTGGTGCTTGGAGTCCTGTTCATAGTCTTACTGCTGTATGAAACAAACTGAGCTGATTTGGTTGCAGCTAAATGGCAGAATTTAACAAATATGACAGAGAAAACACATGCATGGGTCTGCATCTTACCCTCAGTGTAGGAATATGCTGAGGCTACACTCCCTTCAGAAGACTGTACATGTGTATACTCACAGAAACATATTTCTAAAGGGTAAATTTTAAAGGAGAATCAAAATGTACATAACAGTACATTTGTTCTCTGTAAATATAATTCTAGCTTTTCATGTATTAAAATTATATACAAAGTCTTGTGAACCAGCGGTCTTTGTGTATCATATAATCTGACTTTTCTTGAAATGTTTACATGGCTTTCTGTTCTCTTATTGTATATCAGGAAATTCCTTTTATATGATAAAGACGTATTGTTTAAATATATTCTGGCTAAGTGATATCTGGACTTTTTTTTTTAACGTATTAAAGTACTTTAAATTCTCAATAGCCAAATTGCCAGTCTGTTTCATATTTTGTTCTCAGTTCATTTTGTTAATTGAAATTCTTAACTTCCTATAAAGAATACATTTAATTTTCCTACCACTGATGGTGATCTTTCCTATTCAGTCCTTAGTTGAGAAAAACTGCCATCAATAAACATTTTACTTCACTTTAAGGATTACAAAACCAATAAAGCTCATTATAAAAATTCAAACAGAAGAAATATATAGTAAAAAGTGAAACATCTCCCTTCACTTACATACTAGCTTTATCTCTCCTCTCTTGAAAAATTCCAGTCTCCTCAACATATAAACATATATAATTTACTGTGATACTGATTTATGCTTTCTTCTTGTTGCCATTCTTCTTCTCCCATGTAAGAAAGTATCAAGACCATTTCGACTCTCTTGCCTTAGGAAATGTTTATGTGGGTGAAGCAACAGAACATGAGGAAAATGGCTGAGCTGTTTCCTTAGGAGGATAAAACCTTAAACCCCCGTGTGCCTAGCCTTAGCAATCAATGACTTTTCAGCCTCAAATACTTGGCTTTAAGAGACCTCATGCGTATGGACAATAGGTGTCTCAAGGTGAGTGAGCACTGGATGATGGAGGGCCTCCCCTAAAGATACTGCCCTTTGCAAGGGGGCCCAGACTGGCATGATTTGGAATGAGGTAAAGCAGCAAATGATAACTAAGATTGAATATCCTATCAGCCCAATGGGTAGGGGAGTAGAATTGGATCGAAGATTATCATATAAAATATTTAGATATATCCTCCATGCATAGGTCAGTTTGTGGGGAAAGATTTATAACCATTACACACATACATCCCTCCATTTCTGGCAAAACAATACAGGTAATACCTTCAATTTTTTTAACTTTACATTTTATTAAAGGCTTTTACACATGCTATACAACTTGATCCTCACACAACAATTTCACAAGAGTATACTGTAGCAGAGGCTGAGATTTATCCAAGAATACATAATTATCAAGTGATAGGACAAATATTCACCAAAAAAATCTGGATTCCTTTCTCTTATATTTGGTATGTATATACTCAACACATATAAGCCTGACACCCTTATCTATGATATGTATATATGTTACTCTTAAGGCAAATTGCAGCCATAAGGGCTTTAAACATGAGTGATACCATGTATATTCAAGCCAGGGCATTTAAAATTTAAAGAAGTTGAAGGTCATTAAAAGCTTAAGATAATTAAAACAATGCACGAACTGAGTCTTCTCTGAGGGGATTTGGACTTTATTAGTTAAAGTCTCAGTCTCTGTCTCTCTTCCTCTCTCCTTCCTACCCTTTCTTTCTCCTTCCCTCCCTCTTCAAATTTACAGTTTATAGCTTCAAATAAAAGGGGAATGAAGGGACTTCCACTTATGACCAAGACGGCCAAGGTGGAACAGGGACCAGATTTATTTTTTGACCTAAAACAACTGAAAAGGCGGGCCACGTATATATTTTCAGATATTGGGCACTAGCAGTGCAGGAGAGTCATCCCTTAAGAAGGAGAAGCAAATGCAGTGAGCTCTACAAATGCCCAGCTTACTGTGTGAAGAGTTTCAAGGCTACAGCATGGAGACGGAGACCCAGATGGAGCTGAAGGAGGAGACAGAGTTGGGAGTCCAGAAAGTCAAGGAGCTTCGAGTTCACATGACAGAGTACTAGACGGCTGCAAGACTGCCAGAGATCTTCAGAGGGTCCCCCTGAAATCTTCAGCAGAGTACTAACCAACAGATTTGTGTAAGGCAAGTATGAACTACCTAGAAGGAACAGAAGGAATGATCACTGAGGCTCAGAGAGGACTGGGAAAAATTTGAGTTCCCACTAGTCAGAGTGTAAAACCTCACAATCCAGTGAGTATCAGCTAGAGTACTCAAACATGTGTTGCTTGAATGGTGGGGCAAAGTTAGTCCTGGAGCAAACACTGCTGTAGTACTACCTAAGAAAGCTTAAAAGGAAGCCTGAAAGGATCAAAATACTTCTAAGTACTTTCCAAGTAACTTAATTGCATTCCATGGCAAAGCTCATAAATATTTATAGAAATGCAAACTGATCTAGCACTTAACAATGTAGAATTCACAATGTCTGAAATTCAATAAAAAATCACTAGGCATATAAAGGAAGCAAAAAAATTTATCCTTAATAAAAAGAAAAATTAATTGAAACAAAGTCAAAAATGACAGAGATGATAGACTCAACAAATAAAGATATTAAAACAGCTATTAAAACTATATCCCATATATTCCAGAAAGTGGAGAAAAGACTAAGCATATTAATTATATGAATTCAAGAAATTAAAAAAAGAACTTCTAGAGATAGGCAATATCTGAGATAAAAAAGATGGGATTAATGACAAATAACTGCAGAAGAGGACATCAGTGAATTCACAGCAGGAATAGAAACTATCCAAACTAAAATGGAGAGTGAAAACAAATTTAAAAAAAGAAAAAAATAAGTACCAGTAAGCTGTGAAACAACTTCAAATAGTCTAATATAAGTATAATTGAGATCCTACAAAAAAGGGACAGGAGATAGGCAAACAAATATTTGAAAATGCAATGGCCAAAACATCTCCAAATTTCATGAAAACTATAAATCCACAGATCAGAAACTCAAGAAATTCCAAGCACAAAGAAACTGGAGAAAACAACACCAACGCACATCATAATCAAATCGCTTAAAACTAAAAACAGAGAAAATTGTAAAAGCAGCCAGAGGATAAAAGATTAGAACAACAGTAGAAAAAATGCAAACTAGAAGATGACAGCATAAGATCTTTAAAGTAATGAAAGAAAGAAAACCCTGTCAAGTTAGAATTCTATACAGCTCTCAAAAATAAAAACAAAATAATACTTTTTCAGATAGAAAAATGTTGAAAGAATTTAACAGCAGCAGACATGTCTGTCATAAATGTTAATGTATTTCAGGCAGAAGGAAAATGATACCATATGAAAATCTGAAGCTATATTAAGGAATGAAGAACATTAGAAAAGGAAAGAATATGGGTAAATATAAAAGACTTTAAAGAACTTTAAAAAATCTCTTTAAAGGATAATTTAGCATTCAGACATAATGTTATTAATAAACAGGGACTAGATGGATTCTTTCACCTGAAACAAACAGAAAACAAAAACAAAACAAACAAACAAAGGCAAAGTACTGGAGATAATGTTTTTCAAAGCAGCATACATCAGGCAATGAAGGATAGTGATCACTGAGAGAAAGAAAGGAAACACGGTGAGCCTTATAATGTCCCTAGCTTACTGCCTTGAGAGAGTTCCCAGACTGCAGAACAGAGAGGAAAAATCCATGCAGAGCCTGGTGGACTCCCTGAGTTGACATGCAGAGCTAAGAGTCTGAGTAGATGATGTTGGCTAGAATTGAGAGGACAGAGTGCCAGAGAAGAGTAAGTTTCACAGAGACAGAACTCCAGAGATCTAGAGATGGTCCACCTGGAGTATTCACAGAGAAAACTATCTGGGGCCAGAAAGAACCACCTAGAAAGATTAGCAGGAACCCCTGGGATAAGAAACATGAAAAACTATACCAACCAATATATGTCATAATCAAATTGCTCAATATCAGTGACAAGAGAAACTCTTAAAAACAGCAAGAGTAAAAACACATACCAGATATAGAAGAACATATTATTAACAGGCTAAAGAGAATAATCTTATATTATTAATAACTATAATATAATAATAAATTATATCATTAATAATTATACATAATTTTATCCCTTGTTGTGGAAAAAGCATTTGATAAAATTCAACAACCATTCATGATAAAAACTCTTAGAAAACTAGGAATAGAGAGGAGTTTCATTGACTTGATAAAGAACATCTACAAAAAACCCTACAGCTAACATATTTACTAATGAAAGACTGAATGCTTTCCCCCTAAGGCTGGGAACAAGACAAGGATGTCTGCTCTCACTGTTCTCATCCAGCATGGTGCTGGAAGTTCTAGCCAGTGTAATAAGCAATGAAAAGGAAATACAAGGACTTCATTTGGAAAGGAACAAATAAATTGCTTCCAATTTGCAAGTGACATTTTCTTTGTAGAAAATCCCAAGGAATTTACAGAAAACCTCCTAGAATTAGTAACTGACCTAAACAAGATCATAATATAAGACACCCACACAAAAAACAACTGTATTTCAATAAGCTAGCAATGTACACAGGGAAACTGTATTTAATAATACAGTACCATTTATAATTCCTCAAAAAATACTCAGGTACAAATCTAACAAAACATGTACAGAACTTGTGTGTTAAATGCTACAAAAAAATAATGAAAGAAACTACAGAAGACCTAAATAAGTGGAGTAATATATCATGTTCATGAATTGGAAGATTCAATATGGAAAGGATGTCAATTCTCTCTAAATTGTTATACAAATTTAACACACTTCCTTTCAAAATTCCAGCAAGATTTCTTGGGTGGATATAGATTAGTGTATTTTAAAATTTATATGGAAAGGAAAGGAACTAAAATAGCTAATACAATTTTGAAAAGGAGAATAAATTAGGAAGAATTAACTGTACCTGACTGCAAGAATTACATAACTATAGTAATTAACGTTATGTGGACAGACACAGAGATCAATGGAACAGAACAGATAAACAAGAAACAGACACACAAGCAACAGACAACTGATTTTTGATAAACGTACAAAAATAATTCAATGGAGGAAGGATAGTTTTTTCACCAAACAGTGCTGGGCAACTTGGTATCTATAGGCAAAAACATAAAATGAATGTCAACCTAAATCTCACACCTTATACAAAAATTAACTCACAATAGCTCACTAACACCAAAAGCATAATCCATGAAAGAAAAAGTCAGTAAACTGGACTTCATTAAAATTTAGAACTTTTGCATAAAAGGACCTAAGAAGTTGCAAAGACAAGCTACAGACAGTGAAAAAATATTTGAAAACTATATAACTAACAAAAGACTCACATCTAGAAGATATTAAAAGAAACTTTCAAAACTCAACAGTTAATGTAAACAAAAAAGAAAATCCAATTTGATCATGGGCAAAAGACATGAAGAAACATCTACCAAATAGGATATAGAGATGGCAAATAAGCTTATGAAAATAGGCTCAAAATCACTAGCCATTAGGGAATGCACATTTTGACCACAACGAGATTTCATTATATACCTATTAGAACAGCTAAAATAAAAAAAAATAGTGAAACTACAAAATGCTGATGAGGATGCAGAGAATATTTATCTCTCCTGCCTTGCTGGCAGGAATATAAGATGGCACAGCTACTCTGGAAAAGGCTGGTAGTTTCTTAAACATACACTTATTATACAACCCAGGAATCACTCTCTTGGGTATTTATCCCAGAGAGAAAAAAAATTACGTCTAGACAAAAATCTATACAAGAGTGTTCAAGGCAGCTTTATTCGTAATAGCCAAAAAAACTGTGTTTTAATTGGAGAACAGTTTAACAAACTATAATACTGAATACATTCATGTCATGGCATACTACTCGGCAATAAAAAGAAGTAAACTATTGATGGTTGCAACAATTTGGATGGAGTGAAAAAAGTCAATCTCAAAATGTCACATACTGTATAGTTCTACTTCTATAACATTCTCACAATGTCCAGTTATAGAGATGGAGTACAAATCAGTGGTTGTTATGGGTTAGATGGTGACAGAGGAAGGGATGGATATGACTATAGGCAGCACAATGGGCATCTTTGTGGTGATGGAACAGTTCTGCATATTGATTGTAGTGGTGGATACATGAATCCACGCAGCCATGTGAAAAAATGGCATATAACTATACACACACATTGTACCAATGTCAGTTTCCTGGTTTTGACATTATACTATAGTTACGTAAGATGTAACCATTGGGCGCAGGGTACATGGGGCTCCTCTGTACTACCTTTAACACTTCCTGTGAGCTTGTAATTATTTCAAAATTTAAAAAAGTTTATAAAAATTATATGCTATAAACCCTAAAGTAATCATTAAAATAAAAGTACAAAGTATCATAACTAAGAAGCCAGCAAAAGAACACATAATCCAAGAAAAAAAGGGGGAGTAGAAAGAGAGGAATAAGGGAGCAAAGAAGAAGAGATGGAATATACAGAAAATAAACAGTTAAGATGGTAGCTTGAAATCCAAACATGCCAACAATCACATTAAAATGTTCTAAATAATCAATTAAAAAGCAGGGATGACCATACTGGATAGAAAAGGAAGGCCTAACTGTGTTCTGCCTGATGGCATTGCTCTTTACAGATAAAGACACAAATAGGTTAAAAGAGAAGTATGGAAAAAGATGCTAGTCTAAAGGGAGCTGGAAGGACTATATCAATATCACACAATGAGTATATCAGAGCAAAAAAATCTATCACGGATAGAGATGATCATTTCATAAAGAAGAAGAGGCCAGTTCATCAGGGGAACATAATAGTCCTACATGTTGACGCATCTAATAATGGAGCCTCATAGTACATGAAGCGAAAACTGAGGGAATGGCAAAGTGAAACAAATTCAGTTATACTTGGAACTTTCAATATTCCCCTCTCAATAATTTATAAAACAAGCAGGCAGAAAATCAGCAAGGATATAGTAGATTTAAACAAGGATATCAACCAACTTGATCTGACTGGTATGTAGAGAACACTCCACCCAACACTAGCATCATACATATTTTTCTAAAGTGCACACAAAACATTTACCAAGATAGACCATCTTCTGGGCTATAAAACAAGTCACAATAAATTTAAAAGGTTTCAAGCCATACAAAGTATGCTCTCTTGACCCACAATGGAATTAACTTAGAAATCAATAGCAAAGATCTCTAGAAAATTCCCAATATACTGAAACAAAATAACATAATTTTAAGTAACCCAAGGGTTAAAGAAGAAATCAAAAGGGAATTTAGAAAGATTTGACCTGAATGAAAATGAAAACACAAAATATAAAAGATCGTGGGATGTTACTAATATAATACTTGCGGGAAGATTTATAGCACTAAAGGAGTGTATTAGTTGAAGAAAATATAAGAGAAAATCTTAGTGACCTAGGATTTCTTAAGATTGCTTAAATATGACATCAAAAGCACAAAGTATAAATGAAAAAAAATGAATAAACTGGACGTCATCAAATTAAAAACTTCTGCTCTTTTGAATTACACTGTAAAGAAAATAAGGCAAGCCACAGACTAAGAAAAAAAAAAAGGTAAAACATCTGGCTAACAAAGGATTTCTATCCAGCATATATAAACAGCTCTTACAATGCAAGCTCTTACAATGCCCTAATAAAAAATGGGCAAAAGATCTGAATAGAGATATCATCAGAATTTATACAGATCACAAATAAGCATATAGAAATTGCTTAACATCATTAGGTTAGGAAAATGCAGATTAAAACCACAAAGTGTTACCACTGTATACCCACTAGAATGGATAAAACTGAAAAGACTGGCCATACTGAGTGCTGACAAGGATCTGAAGAGCAACCGAAACCCTAGGAGTGGAGCAGAGCAGCAATTTGGTCTCAGAGAAAGGGAGCTCCACTGGGACCAGAAGGTCTGGATTCTAGTTTTTACTCTTGAGGCTTTGGGAAAGTTTTCAATCCTTCTAACCCTATTATAAAATACCAGTAACAACTACTCAGTCTACTTCATCAAGCTCTTGTGATGGTCAGGTGAGGTAACGGGAAACTACTCTATAAATGTGGGGTACTAATGTTATTCTGTCAAAAACTACACGAGCATGAATATCTCTGGAAAGGCAATTTAAAGAAAGTGATAACAAAGATAAAATAATATCATGTTAAAACTTTTCCTGGTTTCTCATTGCCTTTATTTAAGCTACTTTAATTACTTTCTAATATTTCAATATTTACTTACTTACAAGGCCTTCAAATATTTATAAAAATGTATCTGCCAAATAATACACAGACGTTTGCCTAAATTAACGTTAACCATTAATAAGATTATACTACTCTCTATGGTGCTAAGCATTTCAATAACTAATAAGTCAGTAAACTGCTGATATTTTTAATACTTTGATTATTGTTTATCAAATTAGAATTTGGCAGTAAAAATCACTTTTTATAAAGACATTACTTATATATTAACAAATCAATCTTGACTCATTCAGTCTGGTAGCTTTGTAAGAATCCATGACTTCAGTTTTTCTAGCTCAGCTTTGCTTAACTCATGGTAAACACCTGGGAAACTATGAAACTTTGTCCTCACTCCTAGAGATTTTAACACTGAGTTTGTCTCTTCACCCCAAGAATGAAGAACTAACTCATCTGCGGTACCATGACACTGAAATAATTCAGGGAGGACACCATCACTTTTCTGAAGAGCCTAGAGAAGAGAACATAAAAATGGAGAAGTTTAAGAAATTCATTTAAGAACATTATTCTTAGAAATCAGAGGGGGCAGAAAAACTCCAATTTAACCAAAGCTTCAATATTTAAAGGGGAAAAAGAGGCAGTGGTAGAGCTCTCTGAGGTATATATTGATGGGCCAGGACCAGGAGCGTAGCTGGTTGCTGGCACCACTGGAGCTGCAGTTGTACGTGATCTGAATTTACTCTGTAGAGGACTGTCTCAAAAGTGGTCAAAGCATTTCCCGAAGAAACCTTGTGTCTTGGGAAGACAAACCTCTTCACATGGAGTGGAAAGAGGGAGGAACACAGAGCTTAGGTACAATCAAGGAAAAAAAAGCATTCTTGTTTTCATTTCCATACCTACTGGTTCTACTTCTTGTAATGAGGCTGCAGCACTATAATATGCCATACTCATAAGTCAGGATATTGCTGAAAAATAGGTATCAGCCATGTAACTGATTCTTTGGTGTGATTATGTTCATGACATAATAAGCAAACCTAGTTGTAATCATCTATATTTTTAATATGTATGCAGGATACATATATAGCATACACATATTTTTTATCCTTTTCTCTTTGACACTTTGCTTAACAATAATCTCTGTACAAGGCACTTCCTAAACATGAATGACCAGCTGGAATTTATCAATATAAGTAATTTGAATTCCCAGGAATGCTCTGTGAATCAATTGTTATTGTGTAATTATCAATGTTGTTTTAGTTTCAATGTGTGAATGTCTCATTTTTTTTTTCTGTTTTGTTTTTAAAATCTGGAACTTACCTGGTAAACAGCAGATGTCTTATTCAGAAAACTAGAAAGAGCAAATACTCCTGCCACATCTTGATGATTTCTGTATGCTAAATGCATTGCCATGCACCCTCCCATAGAAAATCCTCCTAAAAGAAGCAAAAATTCACTTATCAGAAAAAGCAGAATATATGTACGATAATTTAGAACAAGATATAGCTATGCCAATCTTCCATAAATATTTGGAGATCTAAAAGAGATACAATGCTAAAGAGAAATTTAGCCTACTTTAGATCTCATGGAAAAAAACCTGCTATGAGTAAATAACACTGTTCTATCTATGCCATCACTGGTAAAATAATTTGTTATAAAAGGAGCTAGAATTGAAAAAATAAATTTTGGTCATCAAGTAAAAATATTTATTATATTTCAAAATATGAGTCACAGCACAAGTGTTATTTATTTAAACTTCTAGTGTCTACTTACATTTTGTTTATACTTATAGGAGTCCTCACACTGCAGCTACAATTAATAACATGCACCTTTCTGTCTTACTTGCCAAGCTACAAGCTCCATGAGGATTATATTTCTAGAGTTTGCCATATAATAGATGCTTAGTGATCTCTGAATTAGGAAGGATGATCAAAAATTTGGTGAGAAAGATAAAACATATTCGTATTATAATATTATTTTGAAAACTGACTTGTGATGGTATAATTCAAACGTATGTACCCATATGTCTTTTTAAAAAAGAGTTTGGGGAAAAAATATTCACTTGACAAACTTTTATTGTCTTTTATGTGCCAAACACTGTCACTGGAGTGACACCAGTCACCAGAGATATGCAGATTAAAATACCTGGACCCTTCTGTTCAAAGGCGAAAACCGACACAACACAGAATATGGAGGTAGGTACCTGACCGTGACATAGCAGAGAGGATGGCCCAGCTTCAGCTTAGAGACTCGGTGTGATATTCCCCAGCATGACTGAGAGTTAAAAGACATCTCATGATTTAAAAGAAATCCATATGTTAGAGATAACAAGGCTGTAGGAACACAGTTTTTATTTTTTGGAGAAATTCAAGAGCTTGAGTTATATTTTTTGCCAAATGTACCTAAGTAACATATTAAATGGGACTAGTATGACTGAGGAATTAAACATTTACTTTAATTTTACCTAGTTAAAATTTGAGTTTAAATACATGTGGCTAGGGGTTATCATATGGGACAATGAAGTTCTAGATAATCTAAGCTGCACCAATGATGGAAAAAAAGCTTTAAATTTCATAAATGGAGCAAAATGAAATTAATGTTCCATAAAAACATAATGTGGCTAATATCATTAAATGTGATCTTTTAATGTGATAAAGATTTTTTAAAAATCATACAAAGATAAAATGTGAATAAAAATAGACCAGTGAGCAAAAACATATTTAAAAATTATTATAAAAGCACACCTACTGAGAAAATTTTTACGCATTAAATGCACCCACCCCATCACTGCGCTTTTATTGACTAGGGTAACTTAATCACTTTATGGGATTTCCGAGCCTCTCGGGGGGACCAGCCTCACAGCAAGAACAGCAACAAGAACAGCAACAAAACTAAGAAAGAAAACACTTTCCCACGTATGAAATGCCATTATGAACAAAGGTATCCTTGAGACATTTAACCTCATGTTCAATTCTCCTAATTTATAATGAAGAAAAATGTACTCGTTGAAAACTCATTATTTTAAGATTCAATCTAAGTTCCTTGTCCATTTATAATCTCGTGAGGTAGCCTGCAATTCCTCACCAGCGATCTTTGACAATACAGTCACCTTTAATGTTGCGGACACCGGTGTGAAAGGGACTTTATGTACTTTTTTCTAATGGAAGAAAATTTAACACAAAAGACTAGTTATTTCAATTTTCATCTAAGTGTTTAAAATGCAATATAAAATATACTGCTCAGTAAGTAAATACCAATGAGTAAACTCATTGTAGGTAATAGTTATGATGTATATTTATAGTCGCTGGTGAAGCATTAAAATGTCAAAGTTAACATTTCAACATACATTTAAGATTAATAGGCTGAATAAAAAACATGTTAAAAAAATAACCTAGTTTTTATGAACTCTTTAAATTAAATAAAACAGTAATAATGTACAAAAACTGTACTGGGAAAACTAAGCTAATCTATCTGAAAACAAAGTCCGGGGGTGGGGTTGCGGGGGGGGAGGCAGGGAACTTACAATTCAAGTTTACCGTCAATTGAATGGGATTTTAAAAATGGAATAAAATCCACCCTCCAACCAAATTGCAACAATTTTTCCACTTTATATATAATTATTTTTCAGAATGAACTGTGATAAAGTCTCAAAAATTTGGGAATATATAAATTATGTCCACCATATTTGTATATTTTCTCTCATATAAAATTGGCAGGGTAAACAAAATATTTATCATCGTCTATGGAAAGCTATTAAAACAGCAGTCCCAAGCCTTAAAAGTTCTGATAGTTGTTGCTGAAGAAACGTACATTATTTAAGATATATATATATGTTAAAAGAAAGTAGAAGGATGCTATCATTCTCCAGTTTTCCCTCCAAGAGCTTCAAAAGAAACTTATATAATGTCAGGAAAGTCAGCCTGGAAATTGTGGAGCTAGGTTTCATCTTGGTAACTGCAACTACGCCTTCATTTTAATTTTAAATCTTATTATAAAATTAATATGTGAATATATGCCCACTGTGTAAAGTATTTCCACCACACAAAAATAAAGAAAATGCGTTATCCAAAATCTCACTACTCACATATAATTTTGACATGTTTTTAAAAATTCATTTTAACAGTTAAACTCACTCTATATGTACAATTTTATACCTTACTTTCATGTAATACTGATTTGAATGTCTTTAAACAGAATTACAAAATTCCATAATTATTTTTTTACTCCTTGAACACATACTAAGTATACTAAGTACCTTCTAAATGTATGTATATAGTATATAATGGTTACATAATAGTCAGTTGTATTAACAGACCATTACTCCCTTAACCGCTTTCCTCATGATGGGTATTTAGAGCATCATAATGGGTATGTAGAGCATCCATGTAAATTATTCAGGTGTAATTCCAGAAGCACTTGATTATCCCTGCTTCAAAATTCTGATAATATTATCAGAGAACATGAAAAACTATACCAATAATCTGGTCATTATCATTTGTCAGGTTCTATACATCCTAGATCAAAGTTAAATCTAAATTATGTCAGTTTTCTCTTAACAACAAATTATCACCACCTAGTGGTTAGAAAAAGGAATCTCATTATGGTACAAAGTTCCTAAGTCAATGCATAGGATCTGGGTTCTAGTCCCAACTCTATTTTAGCCAGCAGTCTCTTTGAACTTTAGTTTCTTCTTATCTGAAATGAGAATAATAATTTCCTACTTCACCTATTACAAGGGCAAGAAAGATACTGTATATGAAAAAATGTGTATAATTTAAACACATTATAGTGTTAAACTATATTCTTAATAATTTTCTCAGAATACAGAATCTGAATCCAGGTTTTAACAATAGCTATGTTGCCAAATTCAGAAAGTAATTTAAAAGTCGCTATTTTATTGCCTGTGTTTCCCCTAATTTTTACCATACCCTCTGTAGAATCATGTGTGGTATTATTATATAAAAATAAATAAACTTTCTTGTATCTGATCTTCTTAATATGCATAGTAAGGATTCACAAATGTCTCCAAGGAACACATTTAAAGCTTTTGCCCAGTTCCTCCTTTCTAACCAAAGTTTATTCTTCCCATTAAGAAAGAAATATATTTCCATTGTTGAAAACAAGAAAACAAAGGATTTTTCTTAGCTAAACTCACAGCTGACTGCAATGTTCTTTAGTGTAATCTTACTCATCCTTTGTTTCCAAAGTCGTGAAACACTATACGTGTTGGTCTTTCATCATTCTACTGGATCTATTGCATTTGCCATCTTCCTATTCCCCCGGACTTCAGACTAGCCAGCCTCCACAGTGTTGTCAGCGTAATCTTTTTAAAATGCTCATCTGATCATGTCATTCTCT
Source organism: Monodon monoceros (assembly GCF_005190385.1). Classification (NCBI taxonomy): domain Eukaryota; kingdom Metazoa; phylum Chordata; class Mammalia; order Artiodactyla; family Monodontidae; genus Monodon; species Monodon monoceros. Next base: position 17,207,019 of record NW_021703774.1, on the reverse strand, counting down.
GTATATAATTCAATAATCCTAGGAGTTGAAGCGCATATCAAACTAGTAGTCCCTGAGAGATTTTAATGTGTCCCTTGTTTTCTTTCATGACTGTGTTTCCCTATTTGTTTACCAGTCATATTCTCACTCATTCTTTAAAACTCAATTGGAGATGATCTCTTCTAAGAAGCAGTTCCTAGCTCCCCCCAAAATCGACTTGTTCTTTAGAACACTTTACTTCTGTTATCTCCCTCATTATACTGTAAAGCTTTTGATAGTTTTTGGTACTCCAGCACTTAAGTTTTATTAACAATTTGGAAATTAAATTTAGTATGAGAAGTTTCATTTTTGACCTGACTAAGCTGTGTAAACTACCTAGAAAAGGTGGTATATCATACTCTATAAAAACATTGTTTTTAAACTAAGTTTAATATAATAAAATATCACTAATCAAAATAAAACCACAGAAAAATAGGCTGCCACCTACGCAAATATAGAGAATAGTTTTGTTTACAAAGCTATATTGGTTAAAATTACAATCTCAGAGAAAAGAGTTCCATGAGGACACAATGTGTGATATTAAATCTGAAATTTTATCACATATTAAACAAAATCAACAAGGGTAACAATTTTGTACTATTATCTCTATTTTTTCCTTTTTTTAAAAAAAAATTATTTATGTTTGGCTGTATTGCGTCTTCACTGCTGCCTGCGGGCTTTCTCTAGTTGTGGCGAGCGGGGGCTACTCTTCGTTGCGGTGCGTGGGCTTCTCATTGTGGTGGCTTCTCTTGTTGCAGAGCACGGGCTCTAGGTGTGTGGGTAGTTGTGGCATGCGGGCTCAGTAGTTGTGGCTCGTGGGCTCTAGAGCACAGGCTCAGTAGTTGTGGCACACGGGCTTAGTTGCTCCGCAGCATGTGGGATCTTCCCAGGCCAGGGCTCGAACCCGTGTTCCCTGCATTGGCAGGCAGATTCTTAACCACTGCTCCACCAGAGAAGTCCCTTTCCTTTCTAATCTTCTAATTTTTCTAGTTTTTCCTCTTATAATTAATTTTTTAAAGTAACCTATGTTGTTTGTATATGTGTGTCTAGCATCTCAAATGCACTTTGCTTTGACATCCCACTGGATCCCTCCTTCATTAAAATGTTATAAATATCATTTAAATCTTACTTAATTTAAAATGTTCTATAATAGACACTTGACAAAAGGATTAAACCAGTAGAAAAATATAAAGCAGTAACTTCTGTTTAAAGAAACTATGAGCAATGAAAAAGAAAGAGGGAAGGACAGCACGTATACTACTGAGGAAAGAAAACAGCTGGTAGGGAAGGAACAATGAGCTCCCTGAGTCTCCACAGGCAGCACTGGTCCAGTACGGCCTTTCTGTTGTCTGGAGAGACCATGGGGAAGGTGGTACAGAGAGTGTTTAATAACAGCAAGAAAATTTCTTCAACATTACCCGCCAGGCATATTTCTAAGTGTTTCACATGAATTGACTAACTGAATCATCACACCTCTGTAAGATAAGTACTATTATTATCATCCACACACAGAGGTTAAGGAAACTCATATACCTACAAAATAGTGAATCTAGGATTAGAAACCTGCAGTCTGAGTCCAGAGCCCAAGTTCTTAACCATGTTATACTGCTGTCAGTTGCATTCATGCATTTGCAATTATGATATTCACAACTCAAGAAATGCATGTACAAATATTTGAATACATAATGATATTTTGCTTCATGTGCCATGTTTTCAAATAAGTGAGAAGTTCAGTTAGATCAATAAGACAAAAAAATAAAAAACAACTACAAGAGAAAATCCCTATAGGACTAGAATGCTATTTCCTCTATGCATCAATAGCTAATCCATGTAAAGAAAAAGGAGGTAGTATAAGTAACGTTTTGTCATAATAAAAGAAGGTCAAGAATCACGTGTATTTTGGCACACTTGTTTAACTCTACAGAAATGTAAGTGAAGATTTATTTTCATTGACTGCTTAAATAACTAAAAGTAAAGTAACAAGGACCAACAACCTTGGATCTGCACTTCTGTCATCTCTTTCATACCTCAAGCTAGGAAAGAGGCTTTATAGGAGTTCATAAGCTCATCTCACAAATTCTAAAAAAGCATTTTTTTCTTTCCCAATTTTTATATTCATAAGTGTATATAAATATCCTATTATACGCACTTTGTAATAAATTTCAAATTTTATAATTTTATAATATAATAGTTTATAACCCTTCCAAAATGAAATTTTGTTAAAAATTCAGTGGAGCTTTGATAAAACATCGACTACATTACTGACTGCTTTATAAATAAGATCATCTTTTAACAAGGTTCTCTTGGTACTTCAGAAAATAATTAAAACCTTCCATGATATGGTAGAAAGAAACTAAAAAAAATTCCAGATGAATCAAATAATTAAATATTTAAAAAATTATAGAAAAGCCAGTAGAACACCTATTTGAATATTTATTCAAGTTCTAGAGAAATACCTTCTTAAACTGAGAAATTATTTGGAAAAAAAATAGACAAGTAAAAATAGCTTTCTTGTGTCAAAACATAAACAGAATTAAAAGAAAAATAACAAATTAAGTGCATATTAATTACCACTTTTGTTTACTTATTTTTAGCAAATATTTTTCAAGACAATATTATTCAGTGAGGTATAATAAGATGGACATTCTAAATATAGGTGGGAGAAGTATCAACTGGTACAGTTTTTTCACAAAAGGAATTTGACAAGATGTATTAAGAATTTTACAAACGTTCAGTTAAATGGAAGAACCATGGGCTTTGAAATGAAGTAAACCCAGATTCAAAATTCTTATCAGCTCTCCGACCTTACAACAATCCATAACCTCTTTTCAAAGATGAATAAGATGAAGTAACTGATGGATACAGGGAAGGGCAAGGAGGGATGGGGCAAGAGACAAGCAATTACAATTCAACGTGATACGTTCTTTAACACATATACATTAGAAGTACGATTTGTATATTTTCTACGTTTTTATGTATGAAGATTTTATAATTTTAATTTAAAGCAATTTCTTACAGTAATAATATTTTGTTTTCCCACTGTCATTACGTGACTTCAGGATCTCATTACCCTATAATCATAAATTCAGTAACTGGTTTCCCCATACCCAAATTGTTATCTCTTCACTTACCCCTTCTGCCAGATTAATTTTCCTAAAGCACAGTTCTAACTATATGACTCAAAGACATACTTTAATCATCTCTCCTCAATTACCTACAGAATAAAGGATAAAAGGGGAACCAGAAAGTATTTATTGAGAGTGTAAAATGAGCCAACTGTTTTACAAACATCATATCCCAGTAAAATAGTATTTTTATAGTATTATTATTCCCACTTTGCAGATGAGGTAGCAGAAATTCAGTGTAGGCAATTAAGTGATGAACCAGCTAGGCAGTGGTGGACTTTAGATTCGACCCATTTTGGTCACTATACCATTATACTCTTCAGGTTGTTAGTCCAGCTATCAGATCAATAGGCATTTTCCAGTCAGACAACAAACTTTCTGCTAAAGCCATCTAACATCCAGACAGATAAAATCAAGCACTATTTTTTTTTTTACTTCTATTTACCATTCATATTACTCTCTATGTTTAGACCTCTACACTATAATAGTTAAAATTTTATTTATTTGCACATCTCAAAATCTCAAATGCCTCTGATACTTTCCTATTAAATTGTTCTCTAATAGCCCCAAATACTTATTACCTCTTTTCATCTGAATTCCTGTGATACTTAACTACTTAAGTCATCAATTTACAGATCAGGTCATGCTGCTCATTATAAATGTTTAGCTCTGTGCTAGGCACTGCGATGGGTCCTGAGAAATAAAAATACATACAGATGATCATTCCCTTTGAAGAGCTGTCAGTTATATTGCTTTAGGGCAATCATCAAGGCTGGCTGGCCTTACAGTTACCATTTTAAGTACCTCATGGGCTCTTCTAGGTTGTAAGCAACTGTGGCATTCCTGTTCTATTTATCGGTGTGTCTCTTTGAGCATCTAACTTACTGCCAGACACACAGTACTTAGAAACTTAGAAAATATTTGCTAAATCATTGAATGACAGAATCTGTTACACATTCACATATTTTGAATTCTATCTTGTAACTGTTTCATGGTGCCCTAGACTGAATTGGTGCCCCTTCACTATGCTCTTCCCAGTACTCCCATAACGTTCTGTATTTATCTCTATGACACAGATGTTAAACACAGAAACATAGAAATATAGAGTTAAACACTGATGAGGAAACAGAGGCCCAGAAAGGTGATGTTACTGCACTGGAGGGCGCACTGCTTTTAACTAACAAAAGTGAATGCTGAAGCCAAGACAGAAAAATGTATTCCATCCAGTATATCATATTGCTTCTCAACTCAATGAATAGTTTAGTACTTCAATAAACACAAAGGAAGTTTATTAATTTGCCCAAATCCTGTCTACACAGGATTTCAATGTACATTTTAATGTTATTTAGAACATGATGAAGATACTTAATTTGCTTTATAATTTCAACATTAAATACAACTCATTATAAATTAAGTAGTTATTTGGAAATAACTCTTTAACAAAAATCCATCCTGTATCATTCACATTCTATACAGTTTATCTTATTTTTGTATGTATTATAAAATGGTTTATGTATTTTATGATTGCAGAAAAGGAAAGGGGTATAAGTAGAATAAAGCTTATATAAAGGCATGCTATATCCCCTTGGGAAGAGAGATTGCTAAAGACATGTTTAACAAAAGTTTATGAATACCTTATTCCTACAGTATTAACTCTGAAGAGTTTACGAATTTTTTCACGAATTTGCTGTTATATTTTGACTATGTACTCGAATTTATCTTAATTATGGCGATAGTAGTTTAAACATATAAAACTTAAGCTAATTAAAATAAAATGTTTTAAAAACTGGAATGAATAATCTCTTAATTGAAAATTAAAGTAGAAAGAAAATTTTAACCGCCATGGGAGTCTTAAAGTATGTTATTATTAAAAAGAAAATCAGTTAAAGTTTTACGAGTTTTTGCTTATAATTCTATTACCCTTAAAATTCTTAATATGTAAAGTTTATCTGAAACTGTGAATAGGTCAAATGATACACAAAGTGCTTCCAAATAATGTTCCAAGTAAAATTCAATGTATAGAATTACACAAAAGCGAAAAAAATATTTAAATTATCAACACCTAAAGATCTTACCTAGTAATATTCTGTTCTTCTTGATACCACTTTTTACTTCACCATCAATCAAATCTGTAAGCACCTGACACATTACATCAATTGATTCAAGGTGTTCTGGGCAGTCATTAGATATTTGAAATCTGTCAAACCATACATTGGAGAATCCTCCTTTCAAAGGAGTATATGGCCTGTTTAAAACCAAAAAAAGAAAAAGAAAAAATTAAAATAGATGTTTTAATTTCTAAAAAATTAGTGTTTTGAATAATTACAATTTCCTCCAAGTTTTAAAAGTTAAGTAATTCACATTAAAAATATTCCCATGCTGATTGCCTTAACTCTCCTGTACTTACCTTGGTTCTATTAACATTTATTAATGCCAGTTCATCATCTTAGTTTCTCTCCATCTTTTAAGTTTCATAAATTCTCCAGAAAATCCCCATGAAAAAAGGGTAATTATTTATTGCGTGTGCATGTTATTTTTTCCACTCAATTTAAATGATTATTTAACTATTTACAGCTAAATAAATAATGTCTGGCCATGCAAAAAGTCAATGCCTCAAGAGTAGAAAATATGATTTACCAAAATGCTTTTCAAAAGGTGGTTAGTTTGTAGCACATAAGTATGAAGGCTACGTTAGTAATTTAAAGGTTTCTTGATCACACCAGGTAGATTATCCTTAGAATAGGAGTCTTCAGTATTTTTGTTTTGTTTTGTTTTGTTAATCAAGAGTTGGAGCTATTTTATTTTTAAATCTTCTCAGGAACCTTGAAATGAGTTTAATGGGATACAAATAATCTTTGGAAGTGCTTATCATACAGATATTCCACACTGTTTGCATCATTTGGATCTCAAATTGGGTGTCTTGTTGGACTTAAAAACATTTTATGTGATAAGATGCCCTGAACTGGGTGTCTTGTTGAACAAGACTGATATTATAAGACGCTTTACATTTAAGTATGAGATGGGGTGGTTACAGTATTAGTGAATCTTGCTCTGGATGCTCTGTTATTTTAAGTATACATGTGTGTATGCACACGTTTGTGTGTATCCCAAGGTATTCCAAATATTCTGTTTTAATCAATTATAATGGGGTCAAGGGGTCCTGTATCAAGTCTTATGTTGGTAAAGGTAAATGAAGGGAATGAAAACACTCTTAGAGCTTCCTGTAGCAAACACACAGACGTTTATGGGGATATATAAGACACACATGGAGAACAATAGCTTTCCAAAGATGAGGAATAGTAAAGTTTAATAAAAGATACAGCTTTTCACTTAGCAAATCTTGCTTTCTCCTCATGTGACCGTGAAAAAGTTTTATGTTATAAGGAAGAAGACCACAGAAAACACAAACAGTGACAAAAGTATACATTATAATTTGAAAGAAATCTAAACCAGTGATGACCACAGATGCAGGGTTTCTCCTAGACCAACACCTCTACTACTTTGCCCCATCTCAAATTTAGCTACATATACTCACCCTCCAGAGTTAGTGAAATAAAAGCATAAAATGTACAGCCAGAACAAAAAAATGGAGGGCTGAAAGACACCAGCTGAGATCTGAATGTGCTTCTTTGCATTTTCTCTAGTGAAAAACCAAGTGGAATCCTGGCAAACCCAAGGAGGTAGAACTATTCAATTCTCATTATCTCAACCACTGTAGCAAAACGACTCTGCAGTCTGTGCAGATCTGACCATCAGAAACATCCAACTGTTAGGACCAAAGGGTGGCGCTGAAGGGAATAGGAGAACTACACAACTGTTGTTCTGTATTGGTCTTAACACTCTAAAATAAATGGATATCCACTTAAGGAGCCTAAGAGTCAAGAGAAATATTTTGGAAACTTTCTCAAGAGAAAGTGAAAGAAATCTGGAAACAAGGCAGTTGCTCTGACTCAGATTTAACAAGAACTCATCTTCAGAGAACCTCGTATTTACTAAAATATAATCGTGTTATAAACTTTACTTGGTAACATACTTTCTAAAATTTGAATGTATATTACAAATATCTCTGTAAGTCAGTACATAAAACCCTAACATTTTCTCCTAGTTTATGCACATGCATGAAATCTTGCAAATACAGGCTATTTTGTCTGTGTGTGTATTGTTTTGATGTCTTCCAATTAAGTCCTTTTTATTTTTTTGCTCAACTCTCCATTCCTCCTCTCCTCTCCCACCCCATCCTGCCCTTCACATTAGGTAAACTATGTTAATGATCTGGAATGTTTTTCTTTGCACATACATTAAAACATGTTTCTTTACATTATAGTTTTTAGAGCATTTGCTTTTCAAAAATGAAATAAGCCTATTTGGTTTTCTTATGTGTGTCATACTTTTCTCCTTTAACAATACCTCATGGAAATCCTTTCATCTGATATAGCTCTTACCCATCCTTTTAAATAGCTATATAATATAATAAAGATGTTCCACAATTTAATCTGCCCTTCACCTACTAATGGGCATTTATTTGGTACCCAGGTTTTAGCCACTAAGAACAATTCTGCATCAAACATATTCACGTACATGTTTTTACATACTGGGACTTTTATTCCTATGGAACAGTCTGTGAAATAGGACCACAGGATGGAGAGGTATGATTTTTACCTTAATAGATGTTTCAAAGTTGCTTCCACAAAGGCTATAAAAATTCACCTTTCTACAAGAAAGGTCTGAGAACATCCTTTTGCCCAACAGCCCTACCCTAATTACAACAGGTACTAACATACTTTAAAATATTACCATTGAAGGGTATCAACTATGGTTTTAAAATCAACTTTACTGAGGTATAGTTTACATATATAAATGCACACATTTTAAATACAAAGTTCAAAGACCTTTGACAATGTATTTCCATTATGATACAGAACATTTACTTTACTTCAGAAAATTCCATCATGCCCACTTACAAGCAAGCCCCGTTCACTTCCCAGGAAACCGCTGACTGATTTCTATCACTATAGATTAGTGCTGCCTTTCCAGAACTCCACATAAAGGAATTACTTATTCATAACGTTGGCTATTTTATTCTATTGGGGTTTTGATTTTTTTTATTAGTTTAGAACCGCATCTGTGTATTGTTGCCATAAATATTTTTCATTTGTATTTCAAGTATTTTTTTCAAATCAATTTCTGTATATTGACGTAATGTATTTAAAGTATCTATCTTTTTTTAAAAAAGCCAAATACAAGACTTTTACAATTGATATAATCTGTCCATTTTTTTTGTATTGAACTAAATTTCTGGGTCTTCTGATTTATTTAAGGTATTCTCAGTCCACACATTTTTACATATAGAATCCAAGATTTTCTTCTAAGATTTTTTTTTTTTTTTTTCCCGGTACGTGGGCCTCTCACTGTTGTGGCCTCTCCTGTTGCGGAGCACAGGCTCTGGATGCGCAGGCTCAGCAGCCATGGCTCACGGGACCAGCCGCTCCGCGGCATGTGGGATCTCCCGGGACCGGGGCACAAACCCGTGTCCCCTGCATCGGCAGGCGGACTCTCAACCACTGTGCCACCAGGGAAGCCCCCTTCTAAGATTTTTGTTTTCATTCTTAAAGTTTTGAATTTTTCTGGAATTTACTTCATACGTGAAGTGACCTAAGGGTTCAAATTCATTTTCTCCCAAATGTTTAGCCAGTTGTGCCTGCACTACTACAAAAAACCAAAAACTTTTCTCATAAAGGTGAAATTCTACCTTTGCCATACTATAGTTCTGAATTATCTAGTCTGTGTCAACCTAGGTAAATAAGAGAATTAAACCCTAATACCTAATAACCTTTACTGTCTATAATGAATGGGCTTCTCTCCAAAGCATCTAGATTGGTACTAGTTCTGTTCTATCCTAGGCAAAACTCAAGGAAATGACAAGTCATTTTGTGTGTTCTGTGATTCAGGTGGAAAATTCTGGTTGGGAAAGGCTCTATTTTGTTCCACTGATCTGTTTATCTACTCCTGTGTTAGGATCATGTCGACTGTATTTACAGTGGTTTTAGAATATGTTCTGAGGTGGAGTCAGGTGGGCCACCTCTCCCTACCATCATTACCACATGTCTTCCAGACTTGTCCTGCCTATTCTCAGATATCTAATCTTCTTTATCTCTCTAAGAAATTAATCAAATATTTAGTAAATTCTTAAATAATTCCCCTTAAAAGTCCTTGTGGGATTTCAGGACTTCCCTGGTGGTGCAGTGGTTAAGAATCTGCCTGCCAATGCAGGGGACATGGGTTCGATCCCTGGTCCGGGAAGATCCCACATGCCGTGGAGCAACTAAGCCCGTGTGCTACAACTACTGAGCCTGCACCCTAGAGGCCACGAGCCACAACTACTGAAGCCCGCACGCCTAGAGCCCGTGCTCTGCAACAAGAGAGGCCACTGCAATGAAGAGTAGCCCCCGCTCGCCACAATTAGAGAAAGCCTGTGCACAGCAACGAAGACCCAACACAACCAAAAAAAAAAAAAAAAAAAGTCCTTGTGGGAATTAACTAGTATTGCATTATTGCCTGGGAATTAACATTTTATAACATGAATCTGGGAGGTGGGAAGATTTCTGCAGACTGTGCTCTTCCCAGGATCGGCCACATTCTGGGCCTTACCTAAGGCTTCTCCTGCCTCGTTCCCCAGGCTCTAAGTGGGTACACTGGGTGCAGCAAAGATAAAATCCTGCGCCAGCTCTCTATGGGGACCCCCACAGAGCCTAAATTCTCCCTCATTCCTGTAGGCCTTCTGACTTCAGAACCTGCTTGGCTCAAGAGAGGTAGATAAATTGGAATCAGAAGGGGAGAGAAGACAGAAAGCATTCTATCCTCCCACCTCCCAGAATCCCTTCTCAGGATTAACTTTCTTAAAGTACTCTGAAAATGAAAGCAGGTGCTTTCCACATAGCATTTATGTCACCGTTAGAGAAAAAGAATTCTCAAACTATTGAAATTGTCACTTAAATCACAGCGATCTTCTGAATGAAAACAATATACAACACTCATACTAAAGCCTGAATTAGACTGGTACTTTTTTGACTTGTTTCTACTTCCCTTTTCATTTTCTTCTGTTTCTCTAAGGGTTTATTTGCCTGTCGAAGCACTTAAATAAGGATGATATCGTAGGCTAAAATATGAACCATTCTGGGAACTCAGCCATTAATAGAAAAAAAATGACATTCACTTAACTTTTTGTCTTTGACAGTACCTTACTTAATTAGAGATAGATGCTCCATAGAATATAAGTTTTACTAATATAGTAGCCTTTTGTTCTCTCAGTTCTCTAAGAAAATTAATTCTGTTCAAAGGAGATAATAGGAAAAATGTGATGAGACAAAGAATAATTTTGAACTTTTTTTGTTAATAAAACCATCAAGAATGCATAATTCTCCTAAGATGTTAGAAAAACCTTTCAATAAAGCATGAAAGTAAGATTGTCTTTTAAAGCAGGTAAACAAACTGGCACATATATTACACTCATTCACCTTCTTCCTCAAATAAACCACTTTATTAGCTGGTATAAAACAGCTCAGACATTACCACCATAAATAAATATGTTTGGCAAAGAACATCCGTGTGGCTCCTCAATCAATCAATCAAACCATTATACACTGGTAAAATATTAAGCGGGAATGAATGTCCAAGGTCTAAAAAAATAGAGTTGACATTTCAGCTTGACACCAAATTTTGTTCCCTGTAAGTCATAAAATCGAAACGTCATTCATAACCTTTCAGATAACATCATCGGGTTCCAGGCTTCCTCTCTGTGCTCATTTCACTGCTCTTCCCCCAACATTCACTAGATTCCAGTCACATTTCCCTCATTTTAATTCAGGACCACCTCACTACTGATCCAGGGACTTAGCACCTGACATTCCCTCTCCTTGTAATGCTCTTTTCCACAGTGATACCCCCAGTGCCAAGAACAAGTATTTGTTGAACGATGAATGCCAATAATCATTTGTGATTTGGGAATAATTTCTGTCAGCAGAATACCTAAAATTATTTTATTTTGCTCAGAATATCTTTTGACTTTAATTCTTGTAATATCCATTCTGTGATTTCCAGAAAAAGGTCAAAATTTTCTTTTGTTGGTTTTTTTTAAAAAGAACATGTTTCTAAGAAAATAAGCTTTTACATACTAATAGATATTTAAATGTACCATTTAAAATACTTACCAAAGAAGTATACTATTTCTTCAAAATAGCATTTTTTAATGAGGGTTCCTTGCCAGTGGAGTGTACTTATAGTACAGATCCACTGTTATCAGGAGAGAGATCTCCTAATATCATGCTTCAGGTATGAATCCTAAGTGATGGAGTAAAGATGAACCCATTACTAAACCTAAATCAAGAGTGCCTAACCCTGTTTCAGAATATATGTTTAGTGAAAAATATAAACATGCACTTCATGTGAAAAAACAGTGAATCTAAAAGTAGAGGCACTACAGACTGAATCTTATTGCTTTTAGAATTTTTCAAAACACTGAGAAACTATATCATCATATAAATTACTGATGGCCCGTTAAAAATTACTGTTAATTTTTAAATGGAAATTCTACTAGTAAACCCAAACCAAGAAAACCTCTAATTACAAATACAGCTAAAGTATGTCACAAAATAAAAATCTTTATTGAGCACTTCAATTAAATATAGTCTAAATTAACATAATAAAACAATGAAGCAATATTTTCCATTTAAATCAACATAGCAACTAAATGCTGATTTTTACTTAATATGCCCCTCACTCAGCTGATTAAAAACATCTATTAAATAGAGTTGAGAAAAGGAATACCTTATAGCCAAAGTGGCAATTCACAATTTAATCAAAACATACTGATATGTTGTAATAGGCCACAACTGGGTAACCATATAGACTATTGTCCTCTTCTTAAGTTCTTTAAAACATGTATGATGTTTGAAAGCAAAAATTATAACTTTGTTTGACAGAGTCTTCAATGTACATTGATAAAACATATACAACAAACATAACATAAAGGTGGGGAGGATAAAGGAAACTATATGGTTGTAAGGCTTCAACATCTTGTGTAAAGTGGTAAAAAGTAAACAGGTGAAAGGTGTGATATGTATCTTATAATCCCTAGATCAGGAAAAAAAGGAATAAATGAAAATAGAGTATTAATTTTCTTAAATCCAAAAAAGATGGAAAAGGAAAAAAGAGTAACAAAAAGCAATAAATTTAAACATATCAATAGTTACAGTAAATGCAAATGGTCTAAACAAATCACTTAAAAGATAGAAACTGACAGATTCGTTAAAGAAAAAACAAAGCCCAAATATATGTTATCTATAAGAAACCTACCTTAAATATAATGATATAGGTGTTAAAAGTAAAAAGATGAAAAATATACGCTATATAAACAGTAAAGATAAAAGCTGATATATACTATATTATTATTAAACAAAGTACACTTTGAGGAATTACCAGAGATAAAAACGAACATTAAAATATACAAGTAGCTATTAATGAGGAAGACAATAATCCTACCTGGGAATGTACATAATATAGCTTAAAAACCATGAAGAGAAAACTGACAGGACTAAAGGGAGAAATAGACCAACCTACAATCATAGTTGGAGGTGTTAACACCCATTCGTTACTAATAGAATGACTTAGAATCACTAAGAAACTATAAAATTTGAGTAATACTATAGCCACCTTAAGCCACTGACATTTATAGAACCCTATACACAAAGGCACAGAATAACAGTCACCAAGAAGACCTTATGCAAGACCATAATACAAGTGCCAAAGAGTATCAAAAGACTGAAACTGTACAGAATATTGGCAGCAGTAGAATGAAATCAGAAGTCAACAGCAATAAGAGATTGAGAATAGCCCTAAATATTTGGAAATTAACAACATATTTCTAAATAACTTACGGGTTAAAGAAGCTTGCAGAACTCTGTTTTCCATATCTGGCCAGAACAATATCTTTCATCCCACATGCTCTTCTTGAGGAAACAGCACTATGTAACTTCTAAGACTATGTCTTAAAAGGCAATACAGCTCCTTTCTGGTTCTCCTTAGGGCATTTGTTCTTGGAACTCAGCCTCCACTCTGCCAGGAAGCCCAAGACAGCAGATAATGAGAACTCAGGCAGGTGTCACAGTAACAAGACCAAAGGAAGGTCCCAGCTAATATCTAGTATTAAGTGCCAGATAATGAGTGAACCTTCAGATGATTCCAGTCCCTAGCAGTTGCCCAGTCATCCCCAGCCTTCAAGTTTTCCCAGCAGAGGCCCCAATTATCATAGAACAGAATCAAGACATTAGTGCCGTGCCCTTTCTGAATTTCTAACCCATAGATGTTTCACCATGATAAAAGTTGTTTGGGGTGGTTTGTTACACAGGAATAATAATGGGAATATAAAAGAGATTAGAAAATATTTCAATATAAATAATACTAAAAATACAAAAGAGAAAACTAGTGGGAATTAGCTAAGGCAGTAATTAGTGAGAAATTTAGAGCTTTAATGTAATAAATAGGAGGAACTAATAAATATAAGAGCAAATATAAATGACATAGAAAACAAGAGAGCAAAATAACAAAGCCAAAGCTGGTTCAATGAAAAGATTAATAAAATTAATAACTCCTTGGCAAGATAAAGCAAGAAAAAAGAGAAAAATATACAAATTATTAATATCAGCAATGGAATAAAAGATATCAACACAAATCCTAAAGGCATTAAAAGGAAATATCACAACCAACTTTATGCCAATAAATTTTGTGTATTAGATAAAAATTCCATGAGAAACACAAATGATCAAAACTGACAAAAAGAAACAGAAAATCTTAATATTCTTATTATATGAAAGAAATTATCAAAATCTTCACAGAAGAAAACTTCAGGTCCAGATAATTCCACTAGTGAATTTTATCAAACATTGAAGGAAGAAATAGCACAAACTCAGAAAACAGAGAAGGTAACATTTCCTAACACATTTTAAGAGACAGTATGACCTAGATAACAAAACTTTATAAAGACATTAAAGAAAACTACAGATCAATATCCCTCATGAACACAGACACACAATTTCTCAACAAAATAACAGCAAATCAAATTCAGCTATATATAAAAAGGATAATACATTATGACCAAGCAGGGTTTATAATAGGAATGAATAGTTGGTTTAACATTTGAAAGTCCACCAATGTAACTCACCATGCTGACAAAATGAAAGATAAAAATCAAGATTATCTCAAAACAATACAGAAAAAGCATCTAACTAATTCATAAAGAAAACTCTCAGCTAATTAGGCAAAGAAATAAATTTCCTTAATAAAAGGTGCAAAGAAAAAACCTATTAACTAACATCATACTTAATGGTGAAATACTGGACACTTCCCCTCTAAGATTACACAGGAAGGCATTCCCTGATTCTATTAAACACTTTATCAGAAGTTCAAACAAGCACAATAAGGCAAGACAATAAAATAAAATAAAAGGAAGACTGGGAAGGAGAAAGTAACACTGCCTTTATTCATAGATGATATGATTGTTTATACAAAAATCATAAGGAATCTACTAAATAACTACTAGAAATAAGTGAATTTAGGAAGATAGCAAGATATAAGAACAAGATACAAATATAAAATGTTTCTATGTACTTGTAACAATCAAATTAGAGATTTAAATTAAAAAAAATTCCATTTACAATAACAAAAAAAACATAAAATATTTGTGAATAAATTTGGCAAAAGACCTCTATACCGAAAACTCTAAACCACTGCAGAGAGAAATGAATAGAGATCTAAATAAACGGTGACACACCATGTGCATGGGCTGGAAGACATCAATTTTCTGTAAATAAACCTGCTATGGATTACATGCAATTCTAATCAAAATCCAAACAGGTGTTTTGTAAAATTGGTAAGTGAATTCTAAAATTTACATACAAATGCAAAGAACCTAGGATGAAAAAGTGTTAAAGAAAACTTATACAATTTGATTTCAAAGTTCCCTATAAAGCTATATTAATCAGTACAGTTTTATATTGGCATAAAATTAAAAAAATAGACCAATGAAACAGAACAGAGTTCAGGTAAGAATCCATTAAAATATGTTCACAAAAACACAAAAGTACTTATAGCAGTGACATACATTGTTTTCAAAAACTGGAAATCCAAATGTCTATCAACAGTAGAATGGATAAATAAATGTGTGGTACATTCACATATAATATCTACTCAAAAATTTTTAAATGAACTACTGATAAGCACATAAACACTATGTTGAGTGAAAGAAGCCAGACACAGAAGGTTAAATTATCCCATTTAGTTGAAATTCAAGAACAGGCTAAACTATACTACAGTGATAGAAATCAGAACCATGGTAATCTATGTGTGGTAGGAATTGATTGGAAGGAGGCACAAAAAAACTTGCTGGGGTGGTGGGAACATTCTCCATATTTGAAGTAAACAAGTGCATATATTCATAAAAACGGATTGACCTGTATGCTTAAGATGTTTGCATTTCACTGTAAATTTTACTTTTAAAGAAACGTATGGTCACAGTATTTCATTAAGAGTGACAATGCAAATCAGACAGGGACAAGATATTTGAATGCATACATCTAACAACAACAACAAGCTGTATCTAAAAGCATACAGAGCTTTAACAAATCAGTAAGTAAAGGATAGACAACCAAATAAAAACATGGGCAAACAACATGACTGGGCATTTCTTTTGAGGATATCATCTGGAAATTTGAGCACTGTCTCCTCACCTAAATTAAAATAAAACTGCAAACCCAAATAAGGCTTAAGAATACAACCCAGAAACACAGATCTGGAAAATTTCCTCAAGGATTATCAGTAATTCTTTGGATATTTCTATATCTTGCCCACAAGGATATCATAGACTACTCTAAGTAACTAACATTTATTGAGTGCTTATTTTATGTCAGACTTCGTGCTGAAGAATTTATGTCCATTATATGTTCAATTCTCACAACTCTGAGGTAGATACAATTATCTCTACTTCAGTGCTCAAGAAATTGGGACACCATTAGGGAGGCAATATACCTTTGCTCAAAATCTTATAGCATTAAGTAGAGAAATCAGGATTCAATCACAGGTCTGCCTAATCCAAAAACTGCATTCTTAAATACTGTACCACAATACTTCCATGTATCTTCAATCTCCTACTGAATAATATTATCATCTTGGGTATTTCCCTGACCTATTGGCCTAACAAGTACAGCAAAAAAGACGATGAGTATTACACTACTGGTTCTTTTTTTTTAAATGATTTTTGTTTAGCTTGGTTTTGAATTTCATATAAACCCAGTTTGCTTTTTATTTTATTTATTTATTTAGAAATTTTTAAATTTTTTATTTCTATTGTTGGCTGCATTGGGTCTTTGCTGCTGCACACAGGCTTTCTCTAGTTGTGGCGAGCGGGAGCTACTCTTCGTTGCAGTGCGTGGGCTTCTCATTGCAGTGGCTTCACTGTGGAGCATGGGCTCCAGGCATGTGGGTTTCAGTAGTTGTGGCATGTGGGCTCAGCAGTTGTGGCGCACAGGCTCTAGAGCGCAGGCTCAGTGGTTGTAGTGCACAGGCTTAGTTGCTCTGCGGGATGTGGGATCTTCCCGGACCAGGGCTTGAACCTGTGTCCCCTGCATTGGCAGGTGGACTCTTAACCAGTATGCAACCAGGGAAGTCCCACACTACTGGCTCTTACTCTATCTTTACTAGATAAAATCTGAAGGGTCCCCAAATCCAAAAAGTTAATCATTGTAAGTGATTTTAGAGATCTAGTCAAATCTGTTAATTTCTGACGTGAAAATTAAGACATAGAACTGACAAATTCTTCATTAATAGCCCTTATAATTTTATTTTAATTAAGAATTAGATGACCTATTTCTAAAAGTCTTCACTTTTCCTCTTTAACTGAAGTACTGGTTTCTCAAAAATTCCACGTTGTATAGTACATACCAGATTTTTCATTCAAACTAATTACAAGGAATAACAAGTGGATTTATTTTTGATTTATTACTATATTTGTCACTTTAGATATGTATTACATATGCTTCACTCTTATTAATGATATATTGAAATATAAATGGCATTAAAACTGTCTAACTATAACATAAAAGTGACTTCAAATATATTTCCAAAGCACATACCCATTAACTAAGCTTAAAATTCATCAACAAATTAGTAGTCTGCTCTTATTTTGACACAACTCTATATTTTTCTTTTCAGTCTTCTTTGAGAGGCTGTTAAATTATAAAGTAGGTATCATTGTAAAGGCAACAATTAATTTTGTGATCAAGAAAAAATATTTAAAAAATTTTGAGTACAAGAAAGTACAAGAAAAAAAAATCACACATCTATACCTATTTAACTACCTATCTATCTACTTTTGTTTTTTTTTTTTTGGCCGTGCCACGTGGCTTGTGGGATCTTAGTTCCCCAACCAGGGATCAAACCTGGAGCCCTGGCAGTGACAGCACTGATTCCTAACCACTGGAAAGCCAGGGAATTCCCAATCTACTATTTTTTTAACCTAACCACATTACATTAATAACAGGCTAAGTTAAATAATGCAAATTGTTCCATATTTGGAAAAGCTAATCCTCTAAACAAGAAGAAACTGACTTTAAGACCTCTGAGCACTTTCTAGGAATTTTTCCTGAAGGAAAATAAGAAATAAGATAAATAGGTATGCATAGTGATAAACTGAGGATAAAAACTAAAATGGTCTACGACACGAAAATGAACAAAAGAATGTAAAATATCATTTTAATAATTTCGTATTGATTACATGTTGAAATGATAATATTTTGGACATAAGGGTTAAATAAAATAAGCTATTAATTTTAGCTGTTTCTTCTTCCTTTTTTTTAATTTGGTGCCAAAAATTTTAAATGTATATATGTAGCGTATAGTATATTCCATTGATAGCATGGTCTAAAATGTCTGTTCATCTGTCCAAATAGCTATTGACTATGAAAACATATAATAAAAAGTTACTATGAATTCAGTAAAAAATTTCAATGCTTTTATATTTTATTAAATCACAACAGCACCTACAAATAATGCTTTAGAGCACATGGAGATTTCTGGACTCTCAGAAACATCTATGGCCTAAGTATAAGGTACACTGGTCTAGAATTCATATCATAATTGGTGATGACATGATATTCATAAGCGAAAAATAGTAATTCCTAGAATCATGCTTCCAATGATCTTCCATTCAATTTTATCAGCCAATTACATTTATATTTAGCCAAAACTGAACTTATCTTTCCCATTCCCATGGGAAATACCACTGTCTTCCTCCCTCTTAACTTCACTCACCCTAAAAGCCAAGAGTAAATAATAAAGCTCTTCGGACATTTTCAAAGACCTTCAATTTACAGCACAAAAATTACCCACTGGCCATTAGGTCTTTTATCTTCACTACCAAAATACTAAACTGCTCCAAAATTATATTAAAATAATAACTTTTCTTTGAATCTTAAATCTTACAACAAAATTACCATTTTATTGTTCTACCTTTTTCAATTCTATCAACTCAAGTAAGTAAATTTTTAACAGTAGATATGAAAAGGTCCTTGAAGTTCTGCTTCTATCAATACTTCTCCTTAATACTAAGTTTCAGAAAAATAAATCAAAGCATTTGCATAAGCACACAGTGTGCTAATAAGACCAAATCAAGAACAGATTATGGGAAGTCAGATTGGGTTGCATAGTTCAGCACAATATTTCACTTACACACACAAAAAAACTTGTAAATCCCAGTTTAAAAGACCATGTGGATGTTAATTTAATAATTATAAAAAAGCAGTCTGACTTCAAAACTATACCAGTCTTATGATTGTGCATTTTGTTAAACACGTCTACAGGTTGTATAAATATGGATTAAGTAGCTGATTCCATGTTCCTATTCTGGTTTACTGATTCAAAAAGCTTAAAATTATTTCTAAAACCTTCTATGTGTAGAAAGAATGCCACAAAAGCCTTTTGCCAGAGATTATGAACTCTGGTTTAACTGAATTATTAGAAAGATTATCCTTGTTTGAGTTATTAGTTTCTTTAGGGGGTGAATGAAGGGGAAGAGTTTGAAAGATGAGCAATCTGCAGGGCCACAGAAAGCAGAGTCCTGTAAACCATGCCTAGGACAAAGTTTAAGTTAAGAGCTTCAGGGAATGCTTTTCAAAGAATAAACTACCTAGCAAAACTTGGTCTAACAGAGTAATTGCTAAACCAAAAAAAAAGTTCTGGAAAAAAGAACCCCAATTTAAAATATTTTAAATACAGAATTAAGCTGTAAAACCATCTAGCTGGTACATTTATATATATTTTATGCCACAGAGTTATACTGAGTAATGAATTAAATTACTGCATACCTGGGAGGAGCTGTTGGATAAATAACTTTTACATGTTGGAATGTGAAATCTTGATTTAAAACTTGCTCGATCCACGTTCTCAATCCTTGCCCAGAATCACCTGATGAATCACAAAATCTAGATTAAGTTAAAACAGTTTTGACAATACAGTGTATTTAAAAGCAGTCTATAACTTTCACGTCACACAGAGGCTGGAACACAGAATAAAAAAATCTTCATAAATAAAAATAACTGTATAGAAATCGATTTATTAATAGGAAATAACTGATCAGCCATCAATAGTTAGAAATAATTTTGATTATTTTACTCCTGACTTCACTTTAAAGACCTGTTTAACTTTGAGTTTTAAGTTTCCTCATTTGTTTAAAGGATACAATAGGAACAAATAAATCAATTGATTTTTCTAAAAAAGAAATCCTTTCCATATCTGATTTTAAACACTGTCATTTATTTTTTTACTCTTAAAAATAGTAAATTCCTAAAGTGCTTATAAAATTTTGTAATTGTAACAACCTAAAACAATTTTCTTGGTTAAAAAACCAAATTTCTTCAAAAGGGGTATTCAGCATACTTTCACTTTTTACCTGAAGAAATGAGAAATTAATTTTGGCAATGTTTAATCTAAAATAATGACTGTACATCCCATGGCTGAAAAACAACCAAGCCTCATGCAAGAATGGAAGGAATTATAGGTTCACTTTATGTGGTCCTAAAGAGAAAATTTTCAAGTTAACAACTCTAGTTTTTAATCAATCAATTCATTAAGGCAGCAATTAAAAAAGTATCTATTGAGTACCTACTAATGTGCCAGACACTGTGCTTACTGCTAGAGAGGCAGTGATGGGAAGGTGATGGGGAGAAAGAATTCCTATACTCATGGAGTGTATAGTTTATTGTGAGAAACAGACATTAGTCAAATAATCATATAAATGAATGTGAAAGACAAATGTAACCACTGCAAAGGTAAGACACTTCGTACCTCAAGGGTTTATTAGATTCAGAATTGACCCAGTTAAGGATTCAGGGACAACTTCACTAGAATATAAACTCCACAAGGCAAGGTTCATTTTGTGTTTCAGCCAGTGAGTTACTTGTTCATCTGATGCCTAGGACAGTGCTGACACAAACTAGGCATCCAGTAGATAGTCGTTGAATGGTTTGAACTGCGATCTACAGGATGGTAAAAACTGAAGTGCACAGGGAAAGGCATCTCAGACAGGATATGGCAAATGCTGAAATGCTGTACAGGAAACAGTATGGCACTGAAGAAATGAAAAGCAGAAAATGAGAGGAAAAGCAGTGAATGCAGGATGGATCCTAACATCCCGACAAAGCCTGAGAGCATGGAGAAGCCATGAAGGTTTTTTGGGGGCAGAAAGGGGGCATGCTTCTAAGGATTACTCTGGAAGCTATGTGAAGACAGACCTGAAGGAGGACAAAGAGAGATGTGGAAGGGTAGTTAGGAGGCCACTGTTCAGATGACAGATGCTTGGACTACAGTGATAGCAGTGCAGTATACAGAAATAGATACTAGAGATATTTAGGAGATAAAATTAAAAGAAACTGGGAACAGATTAGTTATGAGGGGTCAATTATGAAGGGCTTCTAGGGTGATGGCAAGGTTTTTGGCCAGAGCTATATACACCAAGACAGGAAACACAGGAGGCAGCAGGTCTACACACACTGAGTGTGAGGTACCCCTTTGTTATGCATTCTAGGTCCTACACGAAGGGTTGAGCAAACTACAACCAGGTGGAGGACAAAATCCAGGTTCTTAAGAGCTGAGAGCGTAGAACAGTGCTTTGCACAGTGGCCATGTAATAGATATTTCTTGAATGAATAGATTAATGCATGAATGACTATTAGGCAGTTGGATAACCAGGTCTAGAGCTCAAAGGAGATCTAAAACGGAGACACGTATTTGTGTCACATGAACGGAGATAAAAATAGAATCTGTGGGCTTGTATGGAATTTAGCCTGAGGAGAAAAATGTAGAGGGAGAAGAAAAGAGAACCTAGGACCGAATTTTGAGGAAGCCCAACATTAATGGCCAGGGAGAGGAGAATGAGTGTGCAAAATACATATACAGATAGAAAGAACCAGGAGAGTGTTTCAAGAAGAAAGGTGAATGCTGCTGACAGTTCAAATAAAATGACTGAAAAATGTCCATTACATTTAGCAACACAGAGGTTACTGGTGAATTTAGTAAGAGCCAACTCAGTCTATTTGCTGAGACTTACTCTACGGGGAGAAAGCAAGTCATGCATGATTTGGGCCTGTGTGAACCTTAGAGCTCAGTGTGGAATACAGACATTAAATTAGGTAATTACAAATACGGTGAATGCCACTGAAAGAAGAACCACAGTGTCCTAATGGAGCGTATAATAGTGAACTTATCTAATCTGAGAAGCTGAGCAAAGCTAATTAAGCTATCATTTGTTTTCATCATCCTGAAAGAAGAAGGTACTTTTTTGGTATTTTAGTAGTTGGAAACACTCAAATTAAGTTGGCTAGATATAACTTCTATTCCTATATGATGTTCTATGGCTGCCACAGCCTAGAAGAGAACCTCAAGTTTTCAAGATTTTTTAAAAAAACAAAATCTGCCTCTAAACACTTTTTCAACCTTGAAAAGCAAAACTAAATGCTACAAAACAACATGCATCGATCCATTCATAAAGTCCGCTCTTTAAAAAGCCAGCACCTTATTCCAAGAGTATGGTAAAACTGTTAAAATCGGTTTGCCCACATTTGTATTAACCAGAAGCCAAACATATCCTATAACATAACCACATATATTATTGTCTAATGTAAAATCATATTCCCAATAAGTTGGAGCTCAAAATACACAGGAACTGCATTATACTTGCATAACTGGCAGGATTCTTTGGATAAACTCTTCGTTCAAAGCACAGAGGGAAAAAATATATACGTACAACTTTGGCTTTCAGAGACATATGGTTACAAATTTTAAAATGTCAGTAATTTGAAATTGAAAAGAGTGAGGATAGTAACTTTAAGCAAAGCTGTCCAGGGAAAAAAGAAGTCTCAGACTTTTTATGAAATTATTTACTTATGAAAAGGACTATGGTATTGGGGAATTTCTGGGTGCTTATAAACACCCTTGGAGCCCCAAATAATATTAGTATTAGTCTCCGAGTTATAAGCATTGCTGTCATCTTAGACCCCTCATCTTCTAAGTATATTTCATTAGTCAAGTCTTTCCCTTCAAACATCTTTGGTCTTTTTCTTCCCTATTTCCAAAATGATACATCCTAGTTCAGTTTTTTCAACTTACCTGTCCAGAGCACTGATTCTGGAGTCAGAGATCTGGGTTCAAATCCCAATTCCACCACCACTCACAGTAATAGCCAAGTGACCATGGACAAACTATTCAATCTACCCAGACTCATTTTTAAAATGAGAATATTTCCTACAACTGCCCATTTCCAGGTTTCCACCCTGTACCTTTACAATCCTCTCCACTATCCAATGACTGTCTTCTTTAAGCCTACATAAGTCCCAGTTTAAAGACCACTTCCTCTGGCAAACCTAACAAGCTCTTCATTTTCCAAAAGCCTTAATAATGCCTATCCAAAGTTTTTTTCCTTACAATTCACTTGGCAGTAAATCATGCACCATCTTGTGATCTCTTGTGATCTCCACTGCTGAGTCAAACTAAATGAATTGTTTTTAAATTTAGGTAGGCCCCCTGAGGACACAAGCTGCATTTCATTTCTTTAAAAAACACTTCCCAAGAACTTACCCTGGGCCGCACTAGGGATGCAAAGATTCAAACAAGCGTCCTTACTCTTGAGGAAGAAGTGAAGTGGGGAAGACAGAAGTAACTACAGGTAAGTGTAAGAAACGCTGTACAGAATTAAACACATCACTAAAGGCAGGCGGTGGAAGGAGAATACCTGCCCCTGGGACTCAGAGTTGACTCTGTGCTTTATCTTGGGGTCTGAAAGACCAGGGGGAGTGGGAAAGGAGAAGGAAGGGGGAGCAGGAAAGAGTGAAGGGGGAAAGGCACTCGAGCCCTGGCATGGTCCCTCACAGAAAGGAGATAAATAATCCACTGCGGTTGAAAATTCCAATCACTAGTAGCTGACTCTGAAAAGTACTAGATAATGTTATTTGTCTCTAGCAAAAGACTTACCTTTCTAACTTGCTCTGTTTAAATTTGGGGGAGAGACATGGGGCGGGGGAATGTGTGGCAATGGTTGCAATGGACAGAATGTAAACAGAGGGCCTCTGGCCGAATGACGGGACACAAAGGCCAGAACAGCGGGCCAGTGACTGCAAGACAGGCAAAAGGAAGACAAGGGTGGGGTGGGGGGGAAGGACGGCCGGGGACAGGTTACCAGACCCGTGTGTCCACAGCCGCGGGGCTACCGCGGGGAGAGTCACCCTCTCCGAGTCCACCGCGCCCTACTAGGGCCAGCGCTTCCCCCACTAGGGCAACACTGGGGGAACCGAGTGGGGGGGGGGGCGTTTCCCATGCTGCAGTAACCGGGACGGAAAACTGTAGTCCACCTGAGCCATGCAGGAAGATCAGAGAGGCGCTGTGCCTCCCCGCCGGCGACACCATGCAGCGCTGTAGGCGAACTGAACCCGACGTAGCCGCCATGACTGCCGCCACGACTGGAGATTCACGAGCCCCGCCCTTACGCTGTTCCGCGGGCCCGCGCACGTAGGCTGGCAGGGAGCGCGCCTCAAGACGCGCATGCGCAGTCGGGCTGCGCAGTCCTGCCTCCGGGTCAAGTCTGAGGCAGTTTAGGCTGTACTGAGGCTTTGGTTTTGCCAAGACTGGTATCATACAGGTGACCCCTTCGGTAAGGCACGGATATACTTCTTTGCCGTAGGATTTTCAACTGCAGTTCGAAAACTCAGGATTGCTTTTGATTTGGAGAAATATTGGTGTTAGGATGTTTAAAATTTAACATATAATAACCATATTTTACCTTCTCCTGTGAGACTTACACAGGATGTTTGTAGCATTTTATATACAGGATAAGACAGCCATGTAATAATAACTCTTCGTGTAGTTTATAAAAATAGTTTGCTTAGGATAATCTGATTGAAAGAGGTACCATTTCATACCTATTAGGGGGCCTTTTTTTTTTTTTTTTTTTTTTTGCGGTATGCGGGCCTCTCACTGTCGTGGCCTCTCCCATTGCGGAGCACGGGCCCCGGACGCGCAGGCTCAGCGGCCATGGCTCACGGGCCCAGCCGCTCTGCGGCATGTGGGACCTTCCTGGTCCGGGGCACAAACCCGTGTACCCTGCATCGGCAGGCGGACTCTCAACCACTGCGCCATGGTAGCCCTAGGGGCCATTTTGTTTTTAAAATTTAATTTTATTTATTTTTTATACCACAGGGTCTTATTAGTTATCTGTTTTACACATATTAGTGGTTTTATGTCAATCCCAATCTCCCAATTCATCCCCCCTGCCCCACTTTCCCCCCTTGGTGTCCATAGTTTGTTCTCTACCTCTGTGTCTCTATTTCTGAAGGTGGCCATTATTGAAAAAAAACAAAATAAATGTTTGTGGAGAAGTTGGAACACTTGTAGATTGCTGAGGGGAATGTAAAATGGTGCAGCAGCTGTGGAAAAGTTTGGCGGTTCCTTAAAAAGTTAAACAGAATTACCATATGATTTAGCAATGCTCCTTCTAGGTATACATACCAAAGAAATGGAAGCGCAGCCTCAGATACTTGCACACCAGTGTTGATGGCATTATTCATGATAGCTAAAAGGCGGAAACAACCGAAGTGTCCATGGATGGGTGGATGGAAAAGAAAATGTGGTATACACATACAATGGAATATTTTTCAGCCTTAAAAAGGAATGAAATTCTGATAACATGCTACAACACAGATGAACCTTGAAAATAAACTGGACATAAAAGACAAATATTTTATGATCCCACCTGTACGTGGTCTCTAGAATAGACAGATTCTTAAAGACAGAGTCGAGTAGAATAGTGGTTACCAAGGGCTTTAAGCCAGGGTGGGGGGCTGGGGGGGGATGATGGGAAGTTGTTGTTTAATGGGTACAGAGTTTCTGTTTGGGATGATGAAAAATTTCTGGAAATGGTGATGATTATACAACATTGTGAATGTGCTTAATGCCACTGAAACTATACACTTAAAAATGGTTAAAATGGTAAATTTTTTGTTATGTATATTTTATCACAATTTTTAAAGTACCAAAAAAAAAAAAAAAGGAATTGCTTTCTATATCAAGGCCTAATCATAGGCGTCTTTTAATACTGAGGGCTTCAGTCCCAGCAGGTGGCTCACTCCTCATGTAAAATTCAGCAAACAACCCAGTGGATCTTTAAGAGCCATTAAACACCAGCCTTCCATTCATTGTAGTCTGCTCCATATTTAAGCAATTGCAACATATCTTTTATTTGTTCAAGGTAATTATGCTACTCCCAGGTGACTAAACTGCTTATCTTCAGATGCCAAGATAAGCTCTATGCTATCAGTGTTATACCAATGCTGTCCCTGGGAATGGCCCTACATTCCATTAGTTAACCAGATCAAAAAGGAACTCTTGTTTTCTTTCACAAGCCTCTAAATCTTCAACAGACAGTACTGAGAATGAAGTCATTAATGAGGACAGGCTGGGATGGGCAGAGCTCTGATAGCCAATTCTCAAAAATTGCTTCTAGATTAGGATTGACATGTATACGCTACCATGTGTAAAATAGATAGCTAGTGGGAATCTGCTGTAAAGCACAGGAAGCTCAGCTTGGTGCTCTGTGATGACCTAGATGGGTGGGCTGGGAGGGAGGTCCAAGAGGGAGGGGATATATGTATACATATAGCTGATTCACTTCATTGTACAGCAGAAACTAACACACCATTGTAAAGCAGCTATACTCCAAGTAAAAAAAAAAAAAATTACTTCTGTCTCTAGATCGGCCTTCCCCACTTGAATTCTCGATAACCTTCAAGGCCAGGTGAGAAGGGGGCAGGGCTGTACGAGGAGTGACCACTGGAGATATGCCAGGTAAGGCTTTGAGTTCTACTCTTAGAACTCCATTTACTGCCAGAAAAACTTTTTGTGCACTACTCCATGCTTTTGAAATGGCAAAAAAATCAGAAACATAATTATTATGATTATTATTGCTAATAATAGTAAAATAGTAATAGTAAAAAAGAGTAAAACATTGGGACTTAACTAGGTATCATAAGTACATTCCCATAAAACTGAGACAGGCTGGAATCTGGGACCCTTTGCTGCAGTACTTGCACCTGGACAGACGTCTCCTACAAAATACAAAGAAACTATAAGGGACTAAAAATAACTGCTTGCATGCCAGTTGGGTCAAATAATGAACAACAAGATACAAAAAGACCAAAAACCCAATTGCCACTTCTGAAGAGCCAGGAGCAAAATCAGGGGACTGCACATGCCCCCTGCACACAGCACCACCAAAGGGGTAGGCAGACCATCTAAGGGACCCCTCTGGCCTGACCCTTGGACACATCCCTTCCCTCACCCCATATAAGGAACTAGCTCCCCCCCCGCCCCGCCTCCAGGGAGGAAGCAAGGGGACCTGTTGCTTGTTCTTGCTGCCCGTGGCTGCAGCAGGGACCCCAATAAAGCCTTGCCTGAATTTCTTGTCTGGTTTCTTATCAATTCCTATTGATTAAGGAGGCCAAGAACCCTGGTCGGTAAGAAAACTGTGCACTGTTACTATCTGTTTTTGCCAGTGAGGCTCAGGGGGTAAAGAACTTGGCTCAAGCTCATACTGCCAGTCATTTGTAGAGCCTTGATTTGTATATTGGTTCTATCTGACGCCAAAGTCCAGTCACACACATTTACACAGTAGCTCACAAAAATTAGGGTATGTCCCAACTCTTCTATTTTAGGAAAAAAAATGCTTCTGGGATTTAGATTGTAGCCCTTTAGAGTCTCTATCGATTAGGAGTTCTGTGTTTCTTCAGATTATCCCCAAGTCTCCTGGTTTTCATTCCTGGTTTGCTCCTCCACCTTGAATGAGCACCAGTTCCCCTTGAATGAGCATCACTTTGAGCAAGTAGGTAAGCAGTACCTGAATGCTGGGATTCTGAGTTTCACCTAGAACTTGAGCCTTCCCACATTTAGGATCATTACTGGAATAAGCCAGATTCTTATAAACCTAATGAAAATACTCTTATTTCCAGTGATTTCAATGCTTAGCTATTGTTGCTATTCCTTTCATCTTTATTCATAGAACAAACAGAAGGTTTTAGATTACTGTATTTAGAAATGCCATCTGGTAGGAAACTGTTGAACAAAAATGTTATGTTCCTTTCATGTAACTTGTTTTGTAACTTTCATGATCCTTTCATGCATTACTTTGCAATGCAATTAAGTCCCAGGATGGTTGTTTGCTTCTTTTCTGGTGGATCTTTTGCTCTTTTGAACTTGGGGGAAGAGTTATCCCTGGAAGATTTTTCTTCATACATTCTTTTACTCTTTGTGTGTCTCTTAATTTTTTTGTTCTTTACTCATTTCCTTTCAGCCAATCTATATGCCCATTATTGATGCACTCCTTTTTTGGTAACTTCAGTGTTTAACCTCAGAAAAACAAGTAAATAAAATAAAAGCAAAAACCAAACAAACAAAAACAAAAACCCTCCCTTTTTGCAGTGTTTCAATATCTGTTGGGATCTAAAGATAAATGGTAAGGTGAGAGTTTAGTTTGCTGTGACACTATGTGTTTAGAAATCCTTTAGGACACACTTACTGGCTTCAGAAAGATGATTGTAAGATAAGCCATTTAGAGTAGTATATTTGGTACTTTCAAATGATCACAGTTAATTGGAATCACTTTAGTCATCAGACAATACACAGTTTATGCATTTGTTGTTTTCCTCATTCTTGAGCATCAAATCTTGCCCTCTTTGCGTTGGTTGGTTTTTATCTGTTGCATTATTCAGAGAGAGAAACACATATACATTAACACTACGTACAAATTGGACAAAATATCTCAGTGTTAGGTAATACTTAAAATTTTATAAACTAACCAAGTAAGTTCCTTTATACTTTTCCCTTATCCATTTATGAAAGAAAAACTAGAAAATACTTAAAAGTCCTGAATTCTTATTAAACAATAAGAATGAACTTTTTAGAAATGAATGGCTATATGAGATTATAAACTTTAGTATAGCCATTTCCTCAGTTCTAGGGACCTTAAGTTTTTTCAGTTCAGTCCTTCTAAGTGCAGGTGTGGGGAATCCTCCTTTTTTCACCCACTACTCCTACTAGATATGCATGGCAGACATGGGGCCATTTCACAGCAGATGGGTCACCTGGGGTATTGTGAGCTAGGCTGAGGCAGCATGGCGGGGGGATGACACATGAGTTACTCAGATACGGACTAAATACAGTCTTGGAGCATGGGCACTTGTCACTCCTGATGGACTATTCACAGTCAGAGTGGTTCACACCAAAGCAGTGTACAGGACTTGGTTGAGGACGGTGGAAGTTTCTGCCTCAGACGTAGGCTGGGTGGTCAGTGTATGTGACTGGAAACTGCAACAATGTTGTTTGCATTGCGACATGACTCTTCTTTAGGAAAGGGATCATCTCCCTTTTGAGCACTTCCCATGACTGGTTCTCATATTCCTAAGCTCTTGATACTTTCTGGAAATGCTTCCTAGTCACCTTCCTCTACGTCCTCACATCCCTCATGGGAATCCCTCCATTGATCTTCGGAATGTCTGTGTACCCTAGCATGCATTCTTTGCCTTCTATAACAGATCTTGATGGCTCTTCAAATTCAGAGCAAGAGGTATTAGCAACGCCTAACCAGATCTTGTTCCCTTGAGGGCAGGAAAGTCTCAATCTTCAAACCATCCCATAGGCTGAGGGGAAGATGATGCATTCTGTACACATGTTTTAAAAACAAAGCAAAGCAAAGCAGAAAGAGTAATTTCCCTGTTAATACAGTCTGAACATCTATGTCCTGCTACGTTCACTTAAGAGCAGATGAAATATATATGTAATCATAATAACATAATGGCACAATAGCATGCAGTGAGCAGAATATTGAAGTGATGTTCCAGCTTCAGGAGTAACAAGCTGTGTAACATTAAACAGACCATTAGTCTCTTTGAACCGGTTTATCCAACTGAGAAATCAGGGAGTAGGGCTTGATAAGCTCTCAAGTCCTATGATTCTAAGATCATGAAGGAGTTTAAATTTGTGACACATGCCACTTTTGTAAGTATACCTCTGATATTTAATTATGCTTGGCTCAAAACTCTTAATTGTACTGCACAAACTTTTATTTAGTAGTATCAGAAATATCAGCAAATATAATTCTCCTCCTTTCTTGTGTGGCTGATTTTAGTACCTTTACTCTCTCTTTCTACTCTCTTCCTGATGATTTCTAAAGCCAGGAAAAAAAGAATTATAAAGCAGAAACTAACACACCATTGTAAAGCAATTATACCTCAATAAAGATGTTTAAAAAAAAAAAAGAATTATAAAAAAGATCTTTTAAGAAGACAATCAGATCATATGAATCAATCTTTGCAATTTAGAAAGTAAGTGCAATTTATTCTGAAGTGGACTATTTTCTGCCTATCTATCTGTCTATATTATTGACCAATGGAAAATATTTTATGTAAAGGTATGACAATGGATTTTCTATTGTCATCTCTATTTTATTAAGAAAATACAGAAACTGTAAAATTCTCCTTAATTCATATTCTAAAGGCAAATACCATTCCTTTGTCTAATTATACTTTCAGAGAATTTTTTATAAAATGCTGGCAAAATGTAAGTCTTTAGGAGAAAATTTTCTTTGTATAGGTTAAAAATGGATGCAAGTGAATATATTCAAAATAACTGAAAGCAGGGTCTTGAAGAGATATTTGCACTCCTATGTTTATAGCGGTGCTATTCAAAATAGTCAAGAGATGGAAGCAGCCCAAATGTCCATCAAGAGATGAGTGGATAGAGTAAGGTATATGATACAATGGAATATTATTCAGCCTTAAAAAGGAAGGAAATTCTATCACATGCTACAGCATGAGGGAAACTTGAGGACATTATGGTGAGTGAAATAAGCCTTTCACAAGAGGACACATACTGTATGATTCCACATATACGAGGTGTCTAGAGTAGTCAAATTCATAGAAACAGAAAGTAGGATGGTGGTCACTAGGGGCTGAGGCAAGAGGGAAAAGAAGAGTTGTTGTTTAATGAGTATAGGGTTTCAGATAGAGCTTCAGATTTTAAAAAGAAATGTTTTTATTAAACAGTGTTGAAAATCTACAAACCCACACACAATTCCCACCTGGTTTGGACAAAATTGTCAGTGTAGTATGGTGGAAGGTGCAGTGGCTTTCAGGTATGAAACCTAAGTTTAAATACTTTTCCTGCTATCCCTGTGATCTACTCAACTGTAGTTTCCTTAAGTACAAGACCTATTTTACTTGCAGGACCTATTTTACTTATTTTTATATCTTCCTGAGATGCCTAGAATGGAATCGTAAATATTACTTGTTAGAATTGAATTATGCTTTTAATTGAGTTATATTTTGAAGGAAAAGCCTGAAGGAAGAATTAAACTCTACACCCCTTCAGACATCTACCTGTCATTGGTCGTGTTGGCAGTAGCCAGGAAGAGCCAGAGAGGTGGACAGGCCAAAACTTGGAGGAAACCAGACAAGGGCAGAGCCAGGATCACAATATTACGACTGGTTCTGACTTCACTTGGGAAGCAGAATTTTTTGAAAATCAGAGAGCGCATTGTCAAGAGATCGTGTAGTGGGAATAAAACAAAACTAGGACGTAACCCTGAATGAGAAGAAGAAATAGGTCATAAGGACAAGGAATGAGCCATAATCCAGGAAGGCTGGTTGCTTAAAATGTGGCGTATGTGATTGGAGCACACGGGTCAGCCAGCCCACAAAGATAAGATTTCATCCTGTGATAAGTCTATTAAATTGTTGGTGGTGTTGGGTAGGGGCTGGTCATGGTCTCCCTAAGATTCAGCTTAAAGTTATGGGCCATTTCAAGTGAAAGGGAGACACACACACAAACACACACACACACACACACACACACACACATGCACACCCCAGTGCACTTTGGGGGTTTTCTGAATCCACCAAAGGACTGCCTAGAAATATATGGACCTCAGGTGTGACTACCTTGCTCCATGCTTTTATAGTTTTGAAAGCAACAACATATAAGATTAATGGTGACAAGATCATTCCGATTCCCAGCAAGCAAAGCTTATGAGAAGCCCTGTGCTTTATATCTTCAGCTAAACCAAAGCAGCACTCTCCACCTGGTGCTAGCTACCGTATCATCCAGCTTAATTGGTAGGAGAAAAATATTAACTTCTATAGAGATCGTCTCCAGAACTTTTCTGTTATATATGCCCTATCACTAAAAAGTTTTTAGCACACCTCTTGTATATGTATATTTATTTACTTATAAGTTATATGAATACATTATTTAGTAATACATTCTGTGTACACAAAACATAAATAAAAGTAGAAATTTAAAAGCTTGGGATAAAAATAAGATGTAAACAAGTTTTAATATCTTCTTTCCACATTCCAAAGGACTGTCTTGTACACTCTTGAGGTCAAGTTACTCTACTTAGAAAACACTTTTCTTGAAGATGATACTTGCAGATCTGAGCATGGCAAGAACAAGGAAATGAGGTCATTTTTATGGGAATGCCTCACTTTAAGAAAGAAAGCATCATATACATCTCAAAGTCTATATGTACAAGACAAATTAAATATGGCATAATTTATATTTCATTGAGTATATTTTGTTGACCTTTCTGAAGGCAGATTGGATTTTTTCCATCTTTGCAGTCCCAGTGCCTAGACAATAAAAGGATTCTTCACAGTCCTTTTTTTAGGTGCTTTTACATCTGGTATAAAGGTTGATTTTACAAAGCAATTTTCAAAACACTCTTCAGGAACATACCTCTTTATTTTTCCTGTTTATTTCTGGAGACAGCCAATCTGTTCTACTCTTTTCATGATGTTGAACAGCAAGAGTTCTCCCAATGTGCTGTGCCACCCTGGGCCCCTTGGCCTTTGCCCATTCTGATCTCTCAGCAGCATAGCTCTCCCCTCCTTTACTAACCTATTCATTCTTCAAATCTCAAATCTATCTTCTCTTCCTTTGTCTAGTCTTTATTGAGCTCAAATGCCCCTCTTACCTGTTCCTCCAGCACGCATGGCCATTACAAACACTGCATATGCACATTTGACCATTTACTTTTCTGTCTTTCCCACTTCCCACTCCCCTACTCTGGCCCTAAAAAACAAGGCCAACAAAAGTAAAGAGCTTCCATTTAATGTTGCCACCGTGCTACAAAATTTACAATGATTCTCTCACTTGAAGGCAGGCTGCAGATGTGTATTTGTGGGTGAGTGTGTGCGCACACATGTGTGGAGAACGCATTGTCATTTACTTTTTTCTCCCATACTCCCCACTAGTTTATATTTACGCGGTTGTTATAGAATGTGTAATAGCCAAAGGACGTTCAAAAAATATCATTCACTACATTTGTGTCAATAGTAAAAGTACAAGAGAGAAATAAGCAATCTATTCAATAATTTACATTTTTAAAACACTCGCTAAACATTAGCTTTTGGAAATTCCACTGGCAAAAATCTCAACTTCTTGCTTCAATTTGTACCAATGATAGTCTTTGAAAAACTGTTCATCTGAGTAGTTTATTTCTTACTTCTAACAATTTGTATGTTCTTCTTACCAGCATTGAAGTCTAAATGGAAAAACATTAACAATATTTTGTTGATGAAGACAAGTGGGTTGACTCTAATAAAAATATTGATTCATGTCTTGCGTCTCAGTGAGAAATGCCACCCACGAAGTCTGCTGGTACTTGCTTCCAATGGTATAATTTAACGAAAGCCAGAAAAAGTACATACCTTCACTTGCAAAAGTGTGAATTATTTATTTTTCTTAACAAAAAAATAGAAAGTGCATCAGTGTTCAATGTTAGCGGAAAACAATTTAAAAGCAGATTTTTACCTAGACTATGTAATAAGACATCAAAAGGGCTTGTCATATCTTAACATAGACTGTAAGAATGTACATGCCTTTCTATAGAGCATAAGCACAAAATTTAGTCTTAAAAAAGTTTAAAACATTAAAAGATAAGTAATAACCAGCTTTCATTGTTAGTTTATTTTTTATTTTAAAAAAAGATTCACATATGCTATATAGATTTAAATCTTTGTCTTTCCCATAAAAAGTATCCCATTTATGTAGGTTTTTTACATTGTGCAGGTGGAGTTGATAGCCAAAAAATGTGCTTAATGGTTATTAAAATCATCACATATACTAACAATTCCCATCACTTGCCTCTCTTGTCAGAGAATAGTTCTGTTCAGTCACGTGGTTAACATCTGGAAACCACTTGGGGTAATAGCTACCACCAATTTGTTGCTTATTCAGGGAGAACATACTAGAATGGGAGTAGAGAAGGTAAATTCCATGTTTTCTTCAGTACACACACACACAGACTCAAGTCTTATCATTGTCTTTAAGCCATTCATTAGACCAATGAAAAGACTGAACTATCAATAAATATGTTCCTTGTCTTAAAACAAACTTCCAGAAAACATAAAAATGCACTGCAAATGAAATCTCTTGATTATTTCATTTTGACCCATGGCTCTGGTCATAAACACAAGGTACATGCAGTTTTTCCTACAAGTTGTGCATTGTGTAAAGAAAGCACCAAGTTTCCCTCATCGCATCATTCAGGAGCTTGTTCACTTCTGAGTAAGGAAAAGAAGAGAAGAAAAATAGAACGTGCGGTATTAAAAGTTCAGTCAGACTCTTCGTACTCAACAGCAACCATTTCTTAACTGTGTTCCACACATCTCTAAGGCATTCTCAATAGGGGCAATCCAAGAAGCTTCTCTAGGGATTTCATTTAAAAGATCATATGAGTTAAAAAAAAAAAAAAAAAAGGAAAATAAAAGGCACACAAATACTGTAAAGAAACAAGAAACAACTATTTCTTTTTTTTCCTTTTCTGTAGTGGTCCATATCACAGGTTAGAAAAAAGGTTGTTCTTTATATTCAAAGGTTATGCTAATCATGCCAATTATTTTGGGATCTGAAGCTTAATATGAAGTCCTTTGAAGAGTGAACTTTAATTTGTGGCTATGGCTGTTGTTCTCCGAGATTGTCACTGTTTATAATTATTTCCTTTCTTGACCTGTGGTTGACTAAATCATTTCCTCAAAAGATGTCACCACATGCCACATGGCTATGGTCCAAGCTGTTCCGCTGCAGTGTCTTGCCCACCTCCCACATTGTTTGAAAAAAGTGCTTTATTGCATCCCTAAGAGTGTTTTTGTCATGCCTCGCTGTTTTGCTGTTGATTCACTTAAGCTCACTTAAGCCTTTTGCTTATTTTGTGCCTAGTCCAGTGAAGTTGTATTGTGATGGTCATCATTTGAATTCAAGTGGAGGAACAAAATCTCATAGTAAGTGATATAAAATCAGTGATTTCTAACATATCCATATGTCTCATGTTAATTTAAAGTTTTCTGGTGTTCACCACTTCCCCAATGTGAACATTCCGAGTCTTAGAATAACATATATATAGATATTCACACCTATCTATCTATTTAAAATTATCCTCTCTTCCAGAGTGAAATTACTTAGCCAAGTTAGACAAAATGTCAATAGCACCGGTAGATTGCCAGCTATATCCGGTGCACTAAAGCAAAGATAACTGACAAGTCTATATTCTTAAAGAACTCATGGTTCCTCTCTATAGCTCAGAGTATAGCAGCAGGGTGATGAGAAAAAAAATACATTTTAAAGCCATCTGTTTAATAGTTAGAACCTACTACAATGAACCAAAATCCTTCTTGTTTTTACCATTTCAGTGTATATAATGGTAAACTGAGTAGTAACTCAGTAGTATTAACACTGAGATTAATAATAGTGATGGGGGAATAGATTTGTTCCTGGAAACCATCTGCCATTTGCAGAATTTGCATTTGTTTGTGAGGAAAATACTCCAGTGATGCATTTTATTAAATTATGGAACATAAAAATGATAATATTTCTCTGCTCATGTAACTGTAGTCTTCGGTTGTGTCCTATAAAATATATTCAAATACTTTGGGGAATTTGGGAAAAGTCACTTTTCAGTGGCTTCTTCATGTAATTCCACATTTTAAAAACTGTAATCAGAGTTCCCTCATTTCTCCTATCCCTTATTGATCGGCACATGATCTAGACTGCCTAAATAGTAGTTCTCCCAAATATTAGGCATGCTTTTTAGTTTTCTCAATTAGTATTTATGTTTTTGTCTTTATTTACTACTGAAGTAAGTATTATCTGATGCTGTGAGTATTAGATTATGTATTGTTTGACTCCATTGAGGACATTTATTCAACCAAATGACAGAATATTCAAAATGCACCATGCTAAATACTGTTGGTGAGTGAAAGATACATCAGACTTTGGTCCTACCCTTAGGAGTTTACATTTTGTAGGGGGACAAGAGGTATACATATCTATAACGTAAGATACATACTAGTAACTTCTACAAGAAGGTTACAGATACAATTTTAATAAGTTCAGAGGAAAGAATATGTTTCTAGCTATGGAAAATCAGGGAAGGCATGTATAGAATAGACAATCACAGTTCTTTAAATATAATCAGAAATTCCCAGCCACTGGACCCTAACAACACCTAGAAGCCTTAGGAGAGGGTCGTGAGCTGCTCTGTCTCCTCTTTTCACTGAAGTTCAATGCTTCTCTGTGGGGAAGGAATGTACCCTAACAGTGTATGCTCTTGGCTCTCTTTCCTTGCTTACGTTGTTCTGGCTCCATCAGGTTGATTCCTAGCCCCTGAATGAAGGGATTTCTCCTCATGATCAGATTGGGCCATCTTGCTATAATTGTGAAATTCTCATGACTTAGTAGGCCTGTGTGACCTGGACATGGTAAACCTGTACTAGATCTTTGCAGATTGAGTGCTGAATGAATGGCGAGTAAGTGAGAATGAGTGAATGGCCATCAGATAGGAAACATAGCAGCCCAAGAAAATCAGCTGGATCCTGATTTCAGTATTGAATGTAAATTACATGGGAGCACTTAGCCTCACTCTGAATTCTGTGTAGTTGTTCGATAAATGTTTGTTGATCATGGTATTCCTCAAAATCCTCAAAGTGTGCATTCATATTACAGTATTTATATTGTTAGGGAAAGCTCAGTCTCCTTGTAAAAGGGATAATCCTGTTTCGCTACTGGATAAATAGATCATTAGGCAGTGTTTCCAACAGCTTTTCTGGAAATGACTGCTTTGAGGTTCAAAAAGGAACAAAAAGTGATTAGATTTTATAAATGTTATGCCACTTCTTATTACATATAGTATTCAATAAAAAGAAAATCCCACAAGACCCGTTTGTCCCACAAGTCTAATACCATAAAGTTTCATTCTTACAGCATCTACATTTTGGCATTTGTTTGTCAAAAATGGGGTTGATGTAAAAGTATTATTTTCGCCAGTTTATGTGATGGCATAAAGCAGCATTTTTCATTTTTCAACACTTATTAGCTCAGCTCCCCAGCTGTGTAGCACCACGCCCTGGTATGAAATTGAGAGGGAGAACTCTGACAAGTTTATATTGGCCTAAATTTTGGATGGGGGAAGGGTTGTGTTTTTTTTTTAAAGGATACTATAATTGTGTGATTTTTGTATCACAGAACTTCTATAACATGGAATAATAGCTTATGAAAGTGATTATATCATGTTTGGCTCTCCTAAACAAATATTAACAGCTATGTAATTAGAGAAAAAGTGAAGCAGGAAGTTAATTAATTAGTTAATGAACTGATTGACCCATTTAATCTAGGTGTTTTTATATGCTGCAAAATACATATAGCCCAGTGCCTTGCATGACAAATATGCTAAAAATTGTGAGCCAGTAGTGAAAAATATGTTCAGACTCTACTTAAATAGTTGGATTTTGCTGTAATTATTTGTATAATCACTTCAAATCTTTATTTCCCTTATTTTCTGGAGAAAAATTTCAAAAGAAAAACTTTAAATTGATTTCACAGAAGGTTTGGTATGGCCAGCAGGAAACGGGTTAAAACAATTACTGTAGCATGATGTAGCACATTAAAATGAAATGATTGACGACAAGCTAAAAATTTTAAGATAAACAAACTTAATCCTTGGCTTTTTCTTTCCTGCTCTCACACACACCCTAACACGTGACGAGCAAGGGGGAGATTCTTAAAGCATTTTTAAGATCCGTCTTGAGTGAGACAGTACAAGTAAACTCTGATAAAGCTTTTTATATTTATGTTGTGTGAAAGGCTTAAAAATCAACATAAAATAAAGCTTTCAGTCTTCTATGAAGTAATGCTTTACATTGGGAGGTAGAGTAGAAGAACCTTTACAAATCCTACACGAGGCTTGAAAAATATGCTTAAATTCTCCCAGCCACAGCTGTTGGTGGTGGGGACAGGGAGATTCATGCATCAAGACTTGGTTAGTGCCCAGGCTGGCACTGACAGCAAATAAGCACCTTCACGTGATGGTGCTCTAATTGGCGTTATAGCTTTGTTCGCACGTGTAAAATGCAAAATAACAATAGGAAGTCTTCTAAAATAATCTAAAAAATCCAGAGCCGTCTTCAATTAGGTGAGTCCTTTTGATCCTAATCATAATCTTATTCTAGATGGAAAGCCAGGCACTGGGCATTTCAATTTCAGCCAGTATTTATAAAAGACACATTAATTTTTATGCCAAGTGGAAAGACTGTTCTATAGAAATAAATGAGACATCTTTAAGAAAGGTCACTGAAGCCCACATTCCATCACTTAACCACGGTTTCCTTGAAGTACAAGGAAACTGCAACAGCAGGCAAATGAAGATGGGATGTCACCACTGACATGGAGAAACCCATTTTGGAGCAGAGCAAACTGCATCTGGAAAGAGGAAGAAATGGTTTCACAGATGTCACCTGGTACTTTGAGCAACAGAAGAAAATAGGAAGCATCTCTCAAGTAAAACCCACATGGCCAAAGTTATACACTGGTCTTCTCAACCAGCCTGTATATGTAGACCATATTTTAACTTGGGAAGACACAAAGGACAAACTAGCTTTTAGAAACATATCTCAGATCCGAGTTGATTCTTCTTTTTAAATAGAGGAGTGACGTGGTCATATATGTAACAAGATAGCTCTGGCAACACAGAAATAACTTAAGGCACAATATATTGGGTAGATTGAAAGAGGCTATAGGGAGGGACTCATTAGAAGTCTTTTTCAATAGACTAGAGAGAGACAGGGATTACCTGAATTTAGGTAGTGGTTTTCAGGATGGAGGTGAGGGCAGATTGGGAAGTTGGAATGGGTTAGGACTGGGTTACCCACTGGACTTGGAGATGAAAGAAAAAATCTAAAATGACTGTCTCCAAGTGTTCTGGTGAAGTTATTAACAAAGATAAAGAATATAGAAGGAGGAGCAAGTATAGAGTAAAGATAGTGAGTCTGGCTTTTCCCAGGTTATTTGAGGTATCAGCAGAAGTTGGTGACTGTTGGAAATATGGGTCTAAAGCTTAGATTGAGGGTGGAAGTAAATTTTGGGAGTCATCAGTGTCTAGGAATCAGATGAAACCATAGGAATTGAAGAAATCACTTTTAGAGAAAATTAGTAGTAGGAGGGAAGAGAAACTAAGAATAATTTTTCTTTAAAAGACCCACATTTAAAGGCTAGGCCAAAGAAGAGAAATCAGGAAAACCTCTCAGGAGGAATCATGAAGGTAGAAGGAAGTATGGAAGAATGTCATGAAGACAATTATTTTGAGACAGTTATTTAGGTAAATACCCGTGGGTGCTATATGAGAATGAAATGAGGCCACTGGATTTGGTAGGTAGGAGGGAGGTGACCAGCAACGTGTTTTTTTTTCAGTTTTATTGAGATAGAATTGACATAACAGCACTGTATAAGTTTAAGGTGTACAGAATAATGACATATATATTGTAAAATGATTATCACAATAAGTTTAGTTAACATATATCATCTCATAGAGATACAGAAAAAAAATTTTTTTTTCCTTGCAGTGAGAACTTTTAGGATTTAACTCCCTTTGCAACTTTCAAATATACCACGTGGCAATGTTAACTATAGGCATCATGTTGTATATTACACCCCCAGTACTCATTTATCTTATAACTGGAAGTTGGTAACCACAAATCTGATCTCTTTTTCTATGAGTTCGTTTGTTTTTAGATTCCACATATAAGAGGGATTATAGTGTTTGTCTTTCTCTATCTGACTTACTTCACTTAGCATCATGCCTTGAAAGTCCATCCATGTTGTCTCATATGGCAGGCTTTCCTTCTTTTTTGTGGTTGAATAGTATTCTAATGTACATATGTACATTTTGGAGAGCATTTTCTGTGGAGCAGTAGGGCTAGGCATCCAGTTTCTGTGACTCAGTTTGGGAATCTGGAGTAAAAAAGTGAGTGCAGCAAGTGTAGTCTTTAAAAAGTTTACTTGTAAAGTCAAGAAGGAGACAGAGCTGAGAAAAGGGGTATTTGAAAATATGGGGGTGATTTGAGCATATTATAAATTGACAAGAGAATCCAGGAGAGGGAGAACTGGAACAATGGCTTGAACAAGAACTCAAAGACGGAAGGGGAAGGAAGCAAGAGGCGGGCAGAGTAGAGATGCTCTTCCTCTAAGACTAGAAAAGAATATAGGCAAATCTGAGTGTGGGGATAGTGAAGCCGAGCACGACTGTACATAGTAATGGACATTTTCTAGGAATGAAAAGAGTAGGAAAAAGATTAAGGACTTAAGAAAATCTATAAAGGCTTAAAGGAAAAGGAAGCTGGGTAAGGTTGGGGAAGAATTGTTAAGTAGCCATAAATCCATATAGAAAATTTAAAGGAGCTAGTCTATGTCGTCATCAAATTTGTACCAGTAGGTACTGAAAAGACACTGAAGAAATGAACAATGTAATAATCTTGTATTGGAGTTGGCAAGGCAGAGGGTCAAGGTGAGATGGGACTATTGATTGAATTGATGAGAATGTAATAATGTATAGGGTAAGGGGGGATAGCATTAAACTAAGAAAGGGCAGGTAGACCAGAAAAATAATGAGAGGATAAAGCCTGCAGGTCCCCAACAAGGTCTCTGAGCCAATTTGGTGAGAATGAGGGACTGAGAGAGATAGAATGACAGGAAGCTACATATAATAAAAGACTTTGAGAGTTAATTATTTCAGAGGTGGAGTATTACTATGTAGAGTAGAGTAGTGTGAGAAGACTCCCTGAAGAAGTAAACTGAGCAGGATCTTCAAGAATGGGTAGGGTTTAAATGGTGGGGAAGAGGGAGGACATTCTGTGCCCAGCATTAAAGAAGAACTGGGGACAGGGTGAAAGAGTCATCATGAGGCCTAGAGAATGGGGAGGTCCAGCTGGAAAGGAAGCAGTGGGAACACTGCTGTCCTGGAGTTTACAAGAACAAGCCAGATCGACAGATAAATTGAATTACATTATAGTGGGGTTTGAAAACCCATTATGGGATTAGCACTGAATCTAGTGGACAATTGGGAACCATAACAAAATATTAAGAAGGGGAATGCCATGAAGAGAGTGATGCTTTAGGCACGTTTAGCTCGATGGAGACTGTGGAAGGGATTCCAGAGGGGAGGAGTGCATGCCCAAGAGTGTCCTCTAGAAGGCTCAGGTGATAGGAGCTGGAACCATGACAAGAATGGAGGCAGCTTCTGTTAAGAGGTGAAAGGAGGGAATTTCCTGGTGGTCGAGTGGATAGGACTCGGCACTTTCACTGCCGAGGGTTTGATATCTGGTCAGGGAACTAAGATCCCGCAAGCAGCACAGAATGGCCAAGAAAAAAAAAAGGTGAAAGGATTTGATGACAAATCAGATGCAGGGAACATACAGAAGGAAGACCTGAAATGGTCCTCAAGTTCTTGGGCTAGTACACCAGAAAATAACCCTACAGCTGAGGATATGGGGAAACTGAAAAGGAGGGGCTGTGTGGGGATGGGGAGAGGCGGGCATGTGTACACAGGAGAGTTTTCCACTTGAGAAGATCCGCCCCAGTGCTTCTTGTTTGTGCTGTGAAAAAATAAGGTTCTTATGAAGCCACCAAGTGTCAAAGGCTTGTAAACATAGTTATCATCATGTTATTTGCTTTATTAAAACTGACGTGTGACAGAGCAGTGCACTGTTGAGAGATGGCAGTAGCAAGCATCAGCCTGGCATGAAGGAGTCAGAAGTTGGGTGGCTCCTTTCGTCACTTGGAGCAAAGACTTCTGGTGAACAGGCTCTGTTAATGGTGGCTGTGTTCCAATTAAAAAACCTTTAAGGGAGGATTATATGAAAAAGACTGTTTAATCACACCTTGAGTTTTTTCAGTCACAGCTGCACGTGGGTAGCGGGCACCATGCTGGGAGCACTACCTTTGAGTGAAAAGCATAAAAATTTTTACAGGTTTTTTTTTTTTCCTACGAAGTTAAAATTTGGGGTCTCTTATATGTTACACTTTGGATAATAATCTAGGACAAAATAGTCAAAAGTGCGTAAATGAGCCCAGTTAAAATAGGTTATAAAAAATCATCTTTGATGGTCCCTAGTTATTTAGGTTGTGGAAAAATGTGGATTGATGAATATTTTAAATAAACTTTACTATATAATAGGTTTAAAACTGGGCTAGAAAGATCACTAGTAACCAAGAGTAATGAAAATATTTCTGGAAATGGTTGTTTGATGGCAGAAATATGACAGTATTTTCTTATATTTTTGGAATTCATTGTTTTCTAAAATATTTCCTTTAAGGTTTTTTTAATAGACTGTGTTTTTTAATAGCATGCTATTTTATAATTGCATGGAAGTATGTATGCTACACAAGAGAAAGAAGTCCCCCAACTGTAAGTATATTTTGTTCTCATTATTGGACCGTCAAAAGTGAAAATAAATGTTGCCAGTAGTGACTTGTTTTCTCCATGTAGAGTGTGATTAATAGAATTTTCTCCCCACATAGAGTGTGATTTACAGAAGTTTTAATTTAGTTCTAGAGTCAGAATCTCTGATTCTTCAGTGAATTCTAAACCCATTGAAAGACCTTTTCTAATTCTTTATAGAATAAGCAAATAAGTGGTGTATTAGTTCCCTAGGGTCATTGCAAGAAATTACCACAAACTGAATTGCTTAAAAAGGCAAAAGTTTTTTCTCTCACAGTTCTGAAGACCTGAAGTCTGAAATCAAAATGTCAGCAGGGTTATCCTCCCTCCTAAGGCTCTAGGGAATCATTCTTCCTTGATTCTTCCAGCCTCTGGTAGCTCCAAACCATCCTTGGTGTTTCTTGGCTTGCACTGAGGCTCTTCAATCTCTGCCT
This sequence comes from Monodon monoceros, assembly GCF_005190385.1. Classification (NCBI taxonomy): domain Eukaryota; kingdom Metazoa; phylum Chordata; class Mammalia; order Artiodactyla; family Monodontidae; genus Monodon; species Monodon monoceros. The sequence continues at coordinate 17,164,039 of NW_021703774.1, read as the reverse complement.
CTGTCTTCACATGACCTTCGTTTCTGTTCTTTGTCTCCGTGTCTGGGTGTCTTCTGTGCCCAAGTCTCCCTCTCCTTTCTTTCATAAGGACCCTGGTCATTGGATTTAGTGGGTACCCGAAATCCAGGAGGATTTTATCTCAAGATCCTTAACTAGTTACATGTGTAAAGACCCTATTTCCAAGTAAAGTAATATTCTGAAGTTTTGGATAGATGTTAATTTTGGGGGGATAATATTCAATCCACTATAAGTGGTAATAATAACGTCTCAGGCTTGCATTATTTCACATCTTAAAAGTGGTCAGCCAGAGCAGCTGTAGAGGAGAAGGTCTGCTAGGATGAGTAGCCAAAAATGTCGAGGCCTCAGGATATAGCACAGGAAGTGATCTGGCAATGGAGCCATCCCTTGGGCCTTGCATGTTCCATGATAGAATTATTGGATGGACCCACAGCAAGATCTTTGACCTTGTGTTAAGTCTTCTAAGGTCTCCTGACTCTTCCATACATGGGCACATAAACAGCAGCTTCTACTCTGATAGCTAAACCTAATTCACTACATACTAGACTAGACCAAAGAAGGGGAAAATAAGAGAGAGGAGCAAACTAGTCTAGCTATCTATGCAAGGCTATCATTTGTTTCTTAACAAATATTGTTGAAAGCCCCTTACACTTGTATAAAATGTGTTTTCTCCTTGAGACTCAATGCATGTCAGTGAGATAGGCGAGTGATGCAGGATTCACAGACTTGTGAAAGAACACATTGCTCATCAGTGAGTTTAGCAGGTGTTTTTCTCTGGCTAGGAGGTCCCTAAAGCAGAAACAGTGCAGGTTTGCTGGCCACTGGTCCAGTGCTATTAATTATAATGTACACCTTATGCATTAGTGGTCATGAAATAGGGATTCTGGGGCTGGAATCTCAGTTCCCCCATTTATCTCTCTGAGGCTCAGATATTATACATGCCGAATGAAAAGAAGAAGAAGAATTCCTTTGTAGGCTTGTGGTAAAGATTCCATCAGTTTATACAAGTAAAGTATTTAGAACAGTGCCTGACACATAGCAAGTATTTAATAATGTTCAGTTAGTGTTACTACTCTACACAAGGTACTTTAGTTGAACAAATGTGTATATAATCCTCAACCTCAGGGAGATTATTGTTATTAATACAAACATACTTGCATGGTGCTTATAGTTTGCAAGACTCCTCTTAAAATCCTTTCAAAGCCCCTTCAATTTAGTCAATATAGTTGTAGGCTAGAAAAATGGACTTGCATGAAGTTAGGTGATTTGTTCAGTACAGCGAGTTAATGGCAGAGTTGTGCGCCCAAATCTAGGTTATATGATCTATTGGCCACACCTTAAATATTAAAGAGAGGGAAAAAAGTTGGTGGATATTCAATAACTCTATTACAGACTTCAGTGATGTGGAAAATTGAACTGAGAAGCATCCTGTGTAATGGAAAATATACTGGTTTAAAAGTTAGAAAACTTGCATTTTAGCTTCTTCTCTGCCATTTGAGCTGGAAAAGGATGTTCATGCTTTTGCAAAGTATCCTGACTAACATGAGATGAATCCTCACTCCCAAAGTCCATGTGGTGTATTTCAAGCGGTAGAGCTTTAAGTTGTAACATGCGAATCCCTTCTTCATTTGCTGAGTTTGTGTTTTCTGGAAAACAACAGAGTCTAGCTTATGAAGCAGATGGGTTTGTATAACATGTTAGTTGCCATGAGTTTGGGAGATGTTCCCATGCACTGTTGTTGATGCAACAGGGATGGAGCTCTTAAGTGTCGATGCTACGAAAATGTAATGTGATTGGACTTGGACAGGTGCCTGAACCAGACCACCCATCGAATTTATTTTGCTGTCAAACAGGTCAAACAAATTCAGTTGAAGGGCTTTGAACTTTCTTGATAGTGAATAACTCACATTTCATTTTAAATGTTTGATGAGTTACACTGAAATATTCCTGCTGAAAGCTACTTTTGGTGCCTGTTTTTTGAAAGATCTTTTCCTTTTGTCGATTTTATAATTAGGATTTGCTTTGAAAAGTTATCCTATCTTGTTGAGGGAAAGAAAATCCTTTTTTCTTTTTTTATTAACCTTACCATGGGACTTTAATCAGTGTTCAAGGTCATCCCTCAGAAGACTGATCTACTTTATGTTTTTTCCTGAGTTTGTTCACCAGATCTAGTGACCAGGATCTGCCATATTCCCATGACTCTTTGCCCTATGGGATACTCTTCCATATGACTTGCAGGAAATTCTCCCATAAGAGACTAGCATTATGCCTGGCATGTAGCGGACATTCAGAATGTGCTTGATGACTTGAACTGTGTGTCTGTCTCACTAACACAGGTAGGTCTGGGTCTTAGTTCCCTTTTTAAACTGACCTATTCCCCTGACTACTGAGGTAAAGTTCCTCATTTCTTATTGGGAATGAGCAGAGCATCAGGAGGCTGCATCAGAAAGACGTATCTGACATTATCCCTCTTGTTGATGACAACTCGGTATCACAACTGGAGCTGTCCTGTCTTAATCTGAGAAGAAAATGAATAGACCTCATCCTTCCTCTTTAGAAAGGACTGAAGTTTAAAGTACTTGCCATCACCTACTCTGGCTGTACAATTACCCTAAACCCAAGGGAGTGACTTTTCCCAACCCCCAGGAAACTGGATTCTCCAGGACTATGACTTGAGGCTGGTGAGAATGACTTGGTCTGGAGTCTATATTCCTTTAAATTTTTTAAGTCTCATATAATCTGGGCTGCCATCAAGGCATGTAAGAAATTCCTTGCTTCCACTTTCTGGTGTGTCCACAGTGAAGATATATAAATATATGTTCCCCTAAAATTATATTTTTATTTATGCTGTATATGGAATCTCCAGTTCCACTTGGATATCTGTTCCTTTGTCTAAGCTTCCCTATAGCTCTGAGACTTCCCCTACATCGAGAGCCCAAGTTCCCTGAGTGACAGCTCATACTGAGATCAACCAGAGGCACCAGCTCCAAGAATGACATTTGTGGCTGGGGTATAGTGGGTATGAGAGCAGCTAAGCCACTGCTGTTCAGGAAAAAGTTGTCAGATCATACCTTCACAGTGGCTTTAACCACTCAGAGTCACAAACACACAGCATTCATTTTTTCTCAGAAGTCTTCTTTTTATGGCAGCATGATCGTCTCTTTCTTTCTTGAACTCCTTAGAACTTTGTTCATTATCACCTTTTCTTGTCAGGCAGTTTAGCCTAGTGGCTAAGTGTGCAGGCTTTAGAACCACATTGCCTGGGTTTGAACCCAAGCTCTACCATTTACTAATTGTGTGACCAAGGGTATGTTACTTATCTGTTTAGGTGCCTCAGTTTTCTTACCTGTAAAATGGACCTAATAATAGTACCTAGTAAATAAGGGCTAATATGAAGATTAAATAAAGACATCTATATAAAACATGCTTGAAACAGAACCTGGCATGTCGTAAGTACTCAATACATCGTAGTCATTAATAGTCACTACTTTCAGTGGGCCCCTAACCCCCACCCCTACAATAAGATCGCTGCTGTCAAGTTACGACAAACATGCAGTCTTGGGCATCCAGGTGGGATTCTAAACAAAACAAACTCAGAAGCAAAGGGAAAGTTTAGGTCTCAAAGAATTTCAGAATTGAAACCATCCTTCACGCTCCTGATATTCACTGGAAACTGAAAAGGGTGAGGAATTGACGTTCCTCCCGGTCAGTGTTTCTCAAACTTTGCGTGCCCAGAAACTCTTGGTGAGCTTACTAATATATGAGAGACTCAACACATTTGAAATGGAGTCCGCTACAGTGTGTTTAAACAAAGTCTCAGAAGAGTGAATGATGTAAACGGTACAAGGATTACATTTGGGGAAAGCTCTTCTAGATTTTGGTAAGGTACTACTACTTTCCTCTCTCACATTCATTCACTCATTCAATATATGTTTTGAGCACATGCTCTGTGCAAAAAAATCATGCTTGGTGCTTTGGGGAATCCAAGATGAATTAAAAACTGTTTGTTTTTTCAAGAGATCAAAAATATAGTAAGGGAGGTATGTCACATAAAGATCTTTTAATTTTGAAAGGAAAGGAATGAAAAATACTCCATATTATTTGTAGCTGAGCAGTGTAATTAGAGGGTTGAACTTGTCAGTTGGGTGAACATAAGAACTGACTCTCCGAACTCCAAAGGGACACATCCAAGAATCTTAATTTGAGAACGTGAATCATAATATTTTAAGAAAATGGGCCTTGAATAAACCATACAACCCAGAAAGTTTTCTGTGGTAGAAATATGAGGATGTAACTAAGGAAGTTTTAGAAGAATACTTAACCAAAGCTGACTCTAAATTATGTTAACTATTTTCTTTCTTCAGTTTTAATAGTTGAGCCTTTATTTGCTTTCATTTTATAGCCATTAAGAACTTTACTCCACTGTGTGCATAAACTATGCCTTTAAATTCAAAAACAGGAAAATCCTGAGGAGACAGTGTCATATCCGACATATAACTGTCTAGGATAGTAGGACTACCCTTCTTGGTGCCCTCATTATAAAGATTACAACAGAATAAGCTTTTAAATTTTCTTCTACTCTTAGACTGCCAGCTCTTCGATGACAGTCTTATTCACCCCTATAACCTGTTCTGTTGCAAGTCACTATGAATTTCAAGTTCCTGGTTTTAATAAGCACGTGTACAATGTACAATTGGCATTTTCCCACAGGCAGTATCTAATTTAATTTTGGACCTTCAAGTGGAGATTCAGAGAACTGAGTGAGTTGTCCAAGGGAAAGCAGCTCAATAGTCACAGGTCAGGAGCTGTGCATCGGGTCCAGAATTACCAGCTCAGGATTCGATTCAATTGATTGATTGACTGATTGATTGAAATATAGTTGCTGTACAATATTATATAAGCTACAGGTGTACAATATAGTGAGTCACAATTTTTATAGGTTAGACTCCATTTATAGTTATTATAAAATATTGGCTGTATTCTCCGTGTTGTATAATATATCCTTGTAGCTTATTTTATACCTAATACTTTGTACCTTTTACTCCCCTACCCCTATATTGCCCCCCCCGCTGGTAACCACTAGTTCGTTCTCTATCTCTGTGACCCTGCTTCTTTTTGTTATATTTACTAGTTTGTTGCATTTTTTAGATTCTACATATAAGTGATTATCTTACAGTATTTATCTTTCTCTGTCTGACAAGACTTGTTTTAATAGGTCAGTGGGCTCCAAACCTGTTTTTGATTCTGCATCCCTATTAGTAAAACAAAACAAAGGGGCATTTTGAGCCTGTTCTTCCAATATCTGTGTATTTATCTGTAAAATGTATACATGTACTATTCAACTAGTATATTGTTCACATTATACACTATATTTTTAAAAGAAAATTTAAAGGAGGAAGTTAAAAATAAATAACATATAGAAGCCCTAGGAATTTCTTCTTCTCCCCACTTTGGAGTGAGGCCATTCAGACTTTTATCTTAATAGGGCAGAATGATTTATGTAAGCAAGGAAATAAAAAGTCCTTAATGATTATAAATGAGGGGTAAAACACTTCCATCCCTAGTGCCTTATTTTCCACAACACCTTGGTCCAGGAATGTTTATTAAACGAGTGGCTCAGGACCCAATTTCCACATGGTTTTCTTTCACTGTGTATTTTTCCTGATAAAATTTTTTTCCACTCTCGTTTGATAAAAGAAAAGCTCAGGGCCTTCATTTATGAAACTCAGAAGGTACATTTTATGTGCTGTATTGAAAACCACACTTTTTTTTTCTTTTCTGCAAATACCACACATATCTGTTTCATCTCTCTTTAATTCCAGAGAAGGTTGATGAAAGAGAGCTGTTTTTCTCCCTAGGAATTTCCTTTGGATTATTCTTATTTCAGTATGCTAATCCTCTGTTTTTAAGTTTCTTCTACAGAAATTACATATATCTCATAGCCAGAGGATTTTTATTTCTATTTTTCAGTGAGGAGCAGAAGAAAGGAATGCCTCTAGCCCTAAGATTTTGTCACCAAAGGAGTCCTTAGAAGTAACAGGGAAGGAGTGGGGTTTGGTGATGAAGGACATGGCAGGGGTGGGTGGAGGGAAAAGTAGACATCAGTATAAGCAGATTATCTCTAATGTATTACAGAGCATTAAGGGTCTTTATAAATACAAACCACAGGGAAACTAGAATCTGACAGCTGCTGGAGGAATGCCCACGAAGAAGGAGGAGGAACCGGAGGTATTGTTGCTAATTTCCTAAACCGAGATGTCAGCCATTTTAATGAGAAATATAAAATCCCACGTGATGGTAGGCTAATGGCAGAGAGGTACTAGCCGAATGTGGGAACAAAATACCTTTTATTAAATACTCAGACATAGATCTTTAGTGTATGCTTTCCCAAGTTTGTAGAGAAAGGAAATGCATGTGTCCCCATGCTTTATCAAATATACTGGGATTAGATGAGAAAACCGAGGAATTATCAGCTTGATGAAGAGTCATTAAATAGATAATTTTGTACTTGTTCACTCATATCCTGGAAAGAGGTAAAAATTTCTCTCTATATATAGATAAGCAAATTGTAGCCGGTGGGTCGCGAGAGATTACAGAATTACACCACTTGATCCTCTTTAATTTACTACTGGGAGAGAAGAGCCTTCTATTCAGACTCCCTGGTTGAGCAGGCTGCCCTGGCAGTTAGAGCCTCATCCTGCACAAACAAACAGAGCTGATGGGGTGTCAGCTGGTCCCAACTCAAACAAGTTTTGCACCATCAAAGGCTTACACTCGCTAAAATAAAAGTGACGAGAAATAGAGGGAAATATCAAAATAATTTCTCCCAGCTGCAAGGTTTGGAGCGAGGAGCCGTCAAAGGCAAAGTGTGCCTGATCCAGTTAAGAACTCTCTCATTCTTTATGGAATTTGAGTATTAAATGAGGCCCCAAGATTTCTGGGTTCAGGTTCTTGTTGTTTACTAACTAAAATAAAAGAGCCCACAGAAACTGTTCATGAGGCTTTGTGCTTGAAATCATTCTTACCAAACATGTTGATGAGTTAAGTATAAATGAATCAGAAACATACGGTTCACATTTCTGTGGAAATCCACAGGGTATATTAAGGGAATTAAAGGGAAATGTGTTAGGCCAAACATATTTAAGAATTTGACAAAACCAAAATCCACCAAAATAGTTTAACATTTTCTGGTGAGTCTGTTCGAGTTTATTCTTCTTTAATAGTAGATTTTCTCAATTGCTTTAAACTCACATTTTCATGTGATGTGATAGATCCATAAATAAATATCTTACAGTGAATTTACCCATCTACTTCCTTATATTAATTCCATGTAATAAAATTTATCTCTGCTAATGATGCAGTTTGACATAATTCAAATATATTGAAAGCTCTAGGGAATTTGGGTCAATTACAAAGAGGCTACATTGTGAACTGGGGAAGTCAAAGTAATATATTGAACTTAAATCATTTCAAGTACCTTAACTGTTTTAATTCAGCATCAGTATTTAGTATTAAGGCACTGTCCCTAGGTGTTTTGGGGCCAGGAAAATTTTAAAAAGTAAGTAAATCAGACATGGATCATGCTCTCAAGGAATATACAAGACTTGGCCTATACTAAATTGTCACGAACTCAGAGATATGGTATTCCTGCTACACAGCTTAAAACAATATTATAGGATTTCTTTGTAAGTGACTCTTCTAAAGTGGGGAAGGGTCTATTGCCCAAAAGAAGCATGTGCGGAAGTGACAAAATTTCATATAGCTAATATTTTTGTAACTTAGCATGTTACAGAAGATAATCTTTTCTCACTCTAGAAATAAGTGGACATTATCCTCTATAGGAAATTCTTAAAGATAGTGTGACTTTTTAATAGTCACCTGAGTGAAAGAGAAGTTTGGATTAATTAATTAATTTCGTTTTTGTCATTGGCATTTTAGAGTACTCCTAAATGACAGTCCCTAATTCCAGTAAAGAATATTATGCAGAAGTGAATACATAATGAAAAGAGGGCAACTTAACTTATCTGTTTTTTAATATTAATGTAAAATCACTCAGAACCATGTTTTATGCAAATCATAAAAAGACAGAAGAGGAAATCCACACTTAGGTGTCAGAAATTAATACAAGATAACTCTAAAACAGCATCTCATCAAGGTGTATTTTTGATTTAAACTTTATGTTGGTATATCCACTGAAGGACTTACCTCAGTGTAAAAATACAGTTATCATGGTGTTTATCATTTTCAGACTTTCCAGGTGCCCTGGAAAGACTGTTTTCCTTCTTACCTTCTTACCTTTTTTTTTTTTCTTGAAAAGGAAACATCCTAGGCTGACAGTATCCATCAGTAAGTGTGTTACTGAATGCAAGTTTGTGTGCCCCATGCACAGTGAGGCCAAACAAATGGAAATATCAGAGTTTAAAGGTTTATTGCAGGGCCATGCAAGGAGACAGGTGGCTTGTGCCCAAAAAACCCCAAACTCTCTGAAGGGTTTCAGCAAAGCATTTTTAAAAGCAAGGTGAGGGAGGGGCGTGGTTAGCTGTTGCAAACTTCTTGGTGTGGGAATCCTCTGTTCTTGCAGCTGTCTGTGCAGGTCAGGTCATGATGTTCCTGTAAACTTTCAACAAGACAAATGTTATTCTCCATTCTGCAACTTCTTAGCTCTATAGAAATGGACTCTTAAAGGTCAGAGCCCCAAGAATAGACTGTCCTGTATATTTCAGGCTATAGGCAACATTCTTTTACAAAAGTTGCAGAGCCAGCATGACTAAGCACAGGCAGCAAAGCACAAAGGTTAAAGCAAAAGGAACATATCTAATATGGAGTCAGATTTCTTCTTCCCTCTTACAAGTGGTCCTTGATAAAGGCAACTCCTTCCATCTGAGCTTCTCCTGGGGTGATCGTAGTTTAGGGTCCCTGCCATTAGATGGTGTCTAGGCAGTTACGATCCCTGAAATAGATGTTCTGATTGAGTCCAGCCCCATTGGAGAGATGGTCATGACATGAAAACCTCATTGTCATGGCTGGCAGCTGGGACCACGTGTATACTAGGAAGTTAGGGAGCAGCTACAGTGCTGTGGGTGGCCCTGAAGAGTAGAGGAGTGGAGTCCCAGAGCTCCCAGTCTATGGTGGGAATCATGCAGGGTGTTGGGGTTTTTTCATGATTAGTATGTTTTCAGCTACAAAGCGCATCATTTGAAATGGGCTTTGTGAAATTGACGTGTAGGGGCAGTTGTGGGGAATGAACTGTGTAGCAGAAACTGTGGGCTCTTTAAAGAGCATGACTAACTCTGATACTGGTTTGTCTGGCATCAGTACTGAGATCTCATCAGTGGGTATGAGTAAGTGCAGCAGCTGGATCTTCAAGGAGCTTTGGTTCTTGGCAGAAGTGCAAGCCTGGGTGTTATCAATCAGGAAGACCTGTGTGAATCATTGCAAGCAAAATAGTTGTTGTGGTGGGGTAGGATTGGGGGAGTGGTGGAAATAGTGGTGGGAACAAAGAGGCCCAATCATACTTTCAACATTAAGGTCCAGTTTCATTCCAGGAAAATGGCAAGGAATTCAAATAGGAATAGAGTATTGGGATAGTAGTGAGAAGTGGACATGAAATTTGGTCAGTCTCAATTGTCTAATTCTGTTTATTTAAGACACCAATTATGCACTAAAGCATTAGTTAAACATTAACTCAGAGAAAATTCTAAAGCATTTTAAGAAACCTATTTCATTGAGAATACAATATTAAAAAAAAAAGAAGACCTCAATGATTTTTAGGATGGGAGGGACTAACAGAAAGATTTTAAAATTGTTAACAGGCTAGTCTGTCTTTATAATAGATGAAGCCACTTCATTATGGCATTGTCTATATTTGTATTCTTACTTACTTCACTAAAGATTCTGTGAGAAAACAGACCATAGTGTGGTATTTTAAAAATTTCTCAAATAACTTTAAAACAGGGATTGTAAAACCAGTTAATGCTAGTGGAAACAAAGAGACCTATGTTCTGTAGGAAGAATATTTCTAAGATTGGATTCCACAGATAAGGGTGTAAAAAATGATTTTTTGGAATTATCTGTTTCTATACAGTTTAGACTGACCAACAACTGAATCAAATATTGTATCTATTTTGCTTTTCAGTAAAACCACAATACTTGGAATTTGAAATGATCAGCCAGTCCCTTTAGCCATCCTGATGAAATGTAATCTACCTCTAGCACACCAATGAATTGCTTAGTTATTATCTCTCGAAGTTAATATGGAAGTTTACTTTACTTGAAGGGAATACATTGTTGGCTACAGATTAAGGAGGATACATTTAGCATATGAAGAATTACTTTGCAGTGAACTTGCAAAAATAAATTAACAAGAGTTAGTGAATGTATAATACATGCTTCTGTTTTGTGTACTAGTGACATTTAACTGTTAGTTATATCCCCGTTCCCCAAATGAATGTTCTTTCACACGATGTATTAATATCTCTGCAAGAGATGGCCTCCAATTTACTACCTAAGTGGATTCCTACTCACCTTTCAAAGAAGACTTTCCTAACCCTGCCTTCCACCACACAATTAGATATGCCTTCCTTTGCTCTCACACCATGTTTTTCATACTTTTAATAGTGCAGTTTCATAAGGATATATACCTCCCTGTTTATTTGATGCATAATATAGTGCTGAGAGACCACGGCCCCAGATAACCTAGATTCAAATCAGAGCAACTGGCTCTGTGATCTTTGGCAAGTCACTCAAATCTTGGGACCTTTGTGTTCTCACTTTTAAGATGTGGATGATAATAAATTTACCTTACAGGCTTTTTGTAAGGAATAAATGAGTTAATATATATGTAAAGACTTAGATTTGTATGTAGTTTCTCTTATTCATTATTGTATCTACAGAATTTAATACATAATATTTGTATAATTTATTTTATAATTTACTGGTATAAATATTACTAAAATCTTAATTATATACCTATACTTCTTGTGCTATATTCAGAAAGCACAAAGAGGGAACCTAGTAATACATAATTAATACTATAGAAAGATAATTTTAATAGTACATGTTAAAAAAAAAAAAGACTTGGATGCTATCCACATTAAACAAATTAACTAGAAAATTGCCAGATCTTCAGTACACACTTGCCTGGGCTCCTCCTTTGATTGTAAATTCTCAGCCTTTAGAAAAATAATGTTTACTTCTGGTTTGAATTTTTACTAATCTAAGCTGGCATAAGATACCTAAACAAGCTTAAATCTTAACTAATTTTTTCTTCATTTCCTCTAAAACATGTGGAATATGTTTACTTTATTGTTTAAAAGGGTTGTTTTATTGATCCTTTTATATGATCCCTTTGCTACAAAAGGTTTTGATATAGTGGAACAGTATGCTATCAATCTAGTAATAATAATGATATATTTTTGAGACCTGGTGTATATTTTGTCTTATCTGTTTCTAGCCTTTTCACTGCTGTTTTAATTTCCACCATCTCACTTTAAAACATTTTTCCAGTTATTCCAGGAAATGGGTTTCCAGCGCTGGCCAGCTCCCCTTTTCTTGATACTCCTCAAGGAAGTAACAATCACTGGGGTTGGTATTCATGTCATTTTTATCCCCCCGTCTTTAATTTCTCATTAGTATTTTGTCAGGAGAACAGCTTTTACCTTTGCTCCTTTATTCTGAAAATATATTTCAAAAGCCCATTATTTTTCACTGAAATATTTTCCTGTGGTTTGGCATATAATCCTTTTACTCACTGCTAAAGCTAAAATCTCTTGCCTTGTTCCTACTTATTTTTAAGTGGAAGCCTGGCACCTCCAAGCCCCCTGTACTAGATTTCTATATATTTTTTGAAGGCTTTCTGCATGTAAAAATTTTATATCCCTTTTCCCACTTTACTGTAGTGGCCTATATTATTCTTACTCTGGTTAGTTTTAACTTGATACATTTTCAAATGCTGGATCTTTAACAGTTTGTATTTAATCTTTGTATAGTAGGCTTTCCAGGAGTCCTCAGAAAACCAGATCAGGGTCTTTTGTCTTTCTTTCAAAGTCAGTTCTCTAATTATTCCCATCATGTTTGGAGCTGGCTGTTGGACACATACTTAGTTATCTTATGTATATTTTCCTAAAAGCTGGATAAAATATATTTATGTTTCTCTTTTTCCTTGTGTTTTCTTGACCTCAGATACTTTTTACATAATATAAAATTGGGCCTCTGAAACTTGCATTTTCTCCATCTAGCTGTTACCATGGCTTTTTTTTTTTTTACATCTTTATTGGAGTATAATTGCTTTACAATGGTGTGCTAGTTTCCGCTTTATAACAAAGTGCATCAGTTATACATATGTTCCCATATCTCTTCCCTCTTGCGTCTCCCTCCCCCCCACCTTCCCTATCCCACCCCTCTAGGTGGTCACAAAGCACTGAGCTGATCTCCCTGTGCTATGCGGCTGCTTCCCACTAGCTATCTATTTTACGTTTGGTAGTGTGTATATGTCCATGTCACTCTCTCGCTTTGTCACAGCTTACACTTCCCCCTCCCCATATCCTCAAGTCCATTCTCTAGTAGGTTTGTGTCTTTATTCCTGTCTTACCCCTAGGTTCTTCATGACATTTCTTTTTTCTTAAATTCCATATATATGTGTTACCATACGGTATTTGTCTTTCTTTTTCTGACTTACTTCACTCTGTATGACAGACTCTAGGTCCATCCACCTCATTACAAATGGCTCAATTTCGTTTCTTTTTATGGCTGAGTAATATTCCATTGTATATATGTGCCACATCTTCTTTATCCATTTATCCGATGATGGACACTTAGGTTGTTTCCATCTCCTGGCTGTTGTAAATAGTGCTGCAATGAACATTTTTGTACATGACTCTTTTTGAATTATGGTTTTCTCAGGGTATATGCCCAGTAGTGGGATTGCTGGGTCATATGGTAGTTCTATTTTTAGTGTTTTAAGGAACCTCCATACTGTTCTCCACAGTGGCTGTACCAATTCACATTCCCACCAGCAGTGCAAGAGTGTTCGCTTTTCTCCACACCCTCTTCAGCATTTATTGTTTCTAGATTTTTTGATGATGGCCATTCTGACTGGTGTGAGATGATATCTCATTGTTTTGATTTGCATTTCTCTAATGATTAATGATGTTGAACATTCTTTCATGTGTTTGTTGGCAGACTGTATATCTTCTTTGGAGAAATGTCTATTTACGTCTTCTGCCCATTTTTGGATTGGGTTGTTTGTCTTTTTGTTATTGAGCTGCATGAGCTGCTTGTAAATTTTGGAGATTAATCCATTGTCAGTTGCTTCATTTGCAAATATTTTCTCCCATTCTGGGGGTTGTCTTTTGGTCTTGTTTATGGTTTCCTTTGCAGTGCAAAAGCTTTGAAGTTTCATTAGGTCCCATTTGTTTATTTTTGTTTTTATTACCATTTCTCTAGGAGGTGGGTCAAAAAGGATCTTGCTGTGATTTATATCATAGAGTGTTCTGCCTATGTTTTCCTCTAAGAGTTTGATAGTTTCTGGTCTTACATTTAGGTCTTTAATCCATTTTGAGCTTATTTTTATGTATGGTGTTAGGGAGTGATCTAATCTCATACTTTTACATGTACCTGTCCAGTTTTCCCAGCACCACTTATTGAAGAGGCTGTCCTTTCTCCACTGTACATTCCTGCCTCCTTTATCAAAGATAAGGTGACCATATGTGCATGGGTTTACCTCTGAGCTTTCTATCCTGTTCCATTGATCTGTATTTCTGTTTTTGTGCCAGTACCATACTGTCTTGATGACTGTAGCTTTGTAGTATAGTCTGAAGTCAGGGAGCCTGATTCCTCCAGCTCTGTTTTTTGTTCTCAAGATTGCTTTGGCTATGCAGGATCTTTTGTGTTTCCATACAAATTGTGAAATTTTTTGTTCTAGTTCTGTGGAAAATGCCAGTGGTAGTTTGATAGGGATTGCATTGAATCTGTAGATTGCTTTGGGTAGTACAGTCATTTTCACAATGTTGATTCTTCCAATCCAAGAACATGGTATATCTCTCCATCTATTTGTATCATCTTTAATTTCTTTCATCAGTGTCTTATAATTTTCTGCATACAGGTCTTTTGTCTCCTTAGGTAGGTTTATTCCTAGATATTTTATTCTTTTTGTTGCAGTGCTAAATTTTTCATCATTAGTGTATAGGAATGCCAGAGATTTCTGTGCATTAATTTTGTATCCTGCTACTTTACCAAATTTGTTGATTAGCTCTAGTAGTTTTCTGGTAGCATCTTTAGGATTCTCTATGTATAGTATCATGTCATCTGCAAACAGTGACAGCTTTACTTCTTTTCCGATTTGGATTCCTTTTATTTCCTTTTCTTCTCTGATTGCTGTGGCTAAAACTTCCAAAACTATGTTGAATAAGAGTGGTGAGAGTGGGCAACCTTGTTTTGTTCCTGAACTTAGTGGAAATGCTTTCAGTTTTTCACCCTTGAGGAAGATGTTTGCTGTGGGTTTGTCATACATGGCCTTTATTATGTTGAGGAAAGTTCCCTCTATGCCTACTTTCTACAGGGTTTTTATCATAAATGGGTGTGGAATTTTGTCAAAAGCTTTCTCTGCATCTATTGAGGTTATCATATGGTTTTTCTCCTTCAGTTTGTTATTATGGTGTATCACATTGATTTGCATCTATTGAAGAATCCTTACATTCCTGGGATAACCCCCACTTGATCATGGTGTATGATCCTTTTAATGTGCTGTTGGATTCTGTTTGCCAGTATTTCGTTAAGGATTTTTGCATCTATGTTCATCAGTGATATTGGCCTGTAGTTTTCTTTCTTTGTGACATCCTTGTCTGGTTTTGGTATCAGGGTGCTGGTGGCCTCGTAGAATGAGTTTGTAGTGTTCCTCCCTCTGCTATATTTTGGAAGAGCTTGAGAAGGATAGGTGTTAGCTCTTCTCTAAATGTTTCATAGAATTCGCCTGTGAGCCATCTGGTCCTGGGCTTTTGTTTGTTGGAAAATTTTTAATCACAGTTTCAATTTCAGTGCTTGTGATAGGTCTGCTCATATTTTCTGTTTCTTCCTGATTCAGTCTTGGCAGGTTGTGCTTTTCTAAGAAATTGTCCATTTCTTCCAGGGTGTCCATTTTATTGGCCTAGAGTTGCTTGTAGTAATCTCTCATGATCTTTTGTATTTCTGCAGTGTCAGTTGTTACTTCTCCTTTTTCATTTCTAAGTCTATTGATTTGAGTCTCCTCCCTTTTTTTCTTGATGAGTCTGGCTAATGGTTTATCAATTTTGTTTATCTTTTCAAAGAACCAGCTTTTAGTTTTATTGATCTTTGCTATCGTTTCCTTCATTTCTTTTTCATTTATTTCTTATCTGATCTTTATGATTTCTTGCCTTCTGCTAACTTTGAGGTTTTTTTGCTCTTCTTTCTCTAATTGCTTGAGGTGCAAGGTTAGGTTGTTTATTCGAGATGTTTCCTGTTTCTTAAGGTAGGATTGTATTGCTATAAACACCGTGGCTTTTTTTTTTTTTTTTTTTTGCCGTGCGCTGGCCTCTCACTGTTGTGGCCTCTCCTGTCGCGGAGCACAGGCTCCAGACGCGCAGGCTCAGCGGCCATGGCTCACGGGCCCAGCTGTTCCGCAGCATGTGGGATCTTCCCCGACCGGGACACGAGCCCAAGTCCCCTGCATCGGCAGGTGGACTTTCAACCACTAGCGCCACCAGGGAAGCCCCCACCATGGCTTTTTGAAATGCTTTTTTAGTGAGCAGAAATATGTGGGCTCATCTCTTATTCCAGGGATATTTTAAAATGAAAAAAAATCATCACATGCTAAAATAAAGCACTTATATTGTGAGGGAATTGGGAGGGCAATGACTACAGAAAATTTCCCAAGTAGCAGGCAAGGGGGAATCAGATTTAGGCTAAAAGAAAAGAGAAAGCCAAGAAAGGGCATAACTTAAGAACTCAAAAATATAATAAAGATTCTTGTACTTCACTAAAAAGATCTCTGAAGTAAACACAACAAATAAATAAAACAACAACAAAAAACTTTGTTTCTTAAGAAGGTCATCATCCTGGTACTGTATTTGTCATGTAGGTTACTCTCTACTATTACACTATTTTACTCCTGCAAAAATCACATGGCATAAACTTACCTTCCCTCCTCCTCTCTCTCTTCTTCCTCCACTGCCGTTTTAGTATCTATTACATATAGGCCCCTTACACACATTATTTCATTTAAATTTCACTATAATCTTCAAATTAGACGTTGTTATACCATTTTTCAAATTAGGAAATAGAGACTTCAAAGGTTAGTTTCTCAAACTGATTCAGATAGAAACTGGATTGGGACAAACACTAAGACATATATATCCACAGATACCCTCTATTTTCTCTTGTGCTTCAACAACAATAAAGTGGAGAAGTCTGTAAAAAGTCAGAGATGAAAGCCCCAAAATGAAAAAAAAATACAAGTATTGGCTATAGTTTAGTATGAAAAGGATCTCTTAAGGTCAAAGGTTTGGTACTCAGGAGGTTAACATTTTTTGAGCCTGTTTGAACAAAGACACATGCCTTACCATGAAAAAGGATATAGAGTATGGTGAGAGTCATCATGCAGTGATTCCTCAGTTGACATGAGGAAATGCAGCCCAGAGATTATATTTCAACTTTAAATCCTCCAATTTAGAAAATTATTTGATGCTATCCAATAGGTGTTTAATGAAAGTCAAACAAATTAATAAGTGAATAAAACAAGGTAAATGAAAGAAAGAAGGACTAATGATTGTCATGGAATGAAACATACAGGTGTACTGAACACCGCAGCTGGTCCAGCACCTGGCACATCAGTCAGTGCTGTTGAATGAACCTATGAGCTCTGTAAGTCTCCTTTTAACTAGACCTCTGAATCTGCATCCACACATCAACGAGTGACTTTTTTGGCCACTAGCATGGGAATTTAGCAATTTATAATCGCTTTTAGTTCCTCTGGTGCTTCCACAGCCTTTGAGAATAGAGGGAGAGAAGAACTTAGTGGAAGAAGGGGCTCAGCAATAACAATACTGGTCCTAATTCTGCAGCCACAGCTCCGGGGGGGGGGCGATACTTGTGACCGCCCCCCAGCCTTGGGAAGAGAGGAAACCTTCACGTTCCCTCAATGCAGTGGATGAGTGCTATTCTACCATTAAAGGAAAACCAGCAGAGGAAAACCCCTCAACTGTTTGCCAGGCCAGGAGACGTGTACATTGCTGTAGCAGGCTCTGCTTGGAGGCAGTTGGGGCAGAGCACTTATGAGCCTGGTCTCTGCAGCCAGACCTCCTGGCCTTGAGTTCCTACTTGTGAGCAGTGTGACATCGGGCAAGTTACTTAACGGTACTTCTGTTCCTTTTGTTTATAAAATGTGTCATTAATAGTGTCTATTGCATAATGCTTGAATGAGGATCAAATGAGTCTGTGTGTGTGTGTGTATGTAGCTACTTTGTTTATATATACACAGTGGCTGAAACAGTGCCTGGCAATTATTATGCATTATGTGTTGGCTATTATTATTATTATTATTACCATAAGGCAACTATTTATATAAGGGGGAGGAGGAATCAAATGGGATTTAGGGTGTAAGACCCATATGAAATAGAAAAGAGGTGGTAGAGGGGGAGAGTGTAATGTAGTCGGATGTGTAGAGGCACCATTGTTCCTGACGCTGCTTTGCATGGCCTTGATGGCGTGCACTTCTGTTAAGCCAAAGTGCTGCCAGGTGGAGGAGTGCACAACTTGCGCTGGGGCCGGGGAAGGGGAGAAATTAAAGAACAGGGAGAAGGGCGGTTCCTCAAAATTGCTGCTTGGTGCTGACTTTCTAAATAGGCCTACTCAGCGGTTGGATAGGAAAAAGGGCTGGTGAGTTTCCAGATGTGTGTCAGGAAGAGGAGGAAGGAAAGTAATGACCCAGCAACCTGACGTTAGGATCATGACAGGGACATGAACTGTGATAAAAAAGCTGAAAGAGCCCACAAAATAATAATAAACAGTCCAGCACCGTTTGTCCTCAACCCTGGATCACAAACCACATTTCTGTTCAAACAAGCTGTTAGGAGAAGACGCTGAGAATTAAAACATGCAAAACTCCACGGCCAATATGATCCCCTTAGAATTTTTTCAAAGCTGCCTTTCTGCAATTGAACCGTATCTACATAGCACAAACAAGGGAGAAGTTTTGCAATTACCTGGTTTGCTTGATCAATTCAGACAGCCAAACTGGATTACTCATTTTTTTATGATTACTTGATCCAAAAAATCCACTCAGAGGCTTGAATTTTCTAGTTTAGCTGTCTAACTTGATCAGATTAATCCAATCCAATGAAATTTTTGTTGGAATTTCATCCAGTTCTGATTTTTATAATAAATTATTTTCTACATCTCCAGCTGAAAATAACAGTACAAAGGGAATTAAAACAATCTGAGATGATTTAGTGATAACATAAAGCATCTTTATATAACAGTTACAAAGAAAAGTCAGTGATTGTATTTGAAATATACCCAGACAGTGTGTCCACTAGATACACAAAGTTCATCAAATCCATGTAGTAAGAAATCTTTTCTCCTTGCTCAGTCATATTCTAGCATGTCCTTGATCATATGTCTGCTGCTGGGACCATGAGTGTTGCAAAACAGTGGCTGGGGCAATGGCTTGTGACACTATTAAAGTATTTTCTATAGTCACTTTTGTTTTTTTTATTGAACATTTTCCTTCCTTTCTCTCTCCTCTATTTCTTTTCTCTTGGCTTCTCTCTGTTTCCTTGATTTACTTAGAGCTCCAATGAACCTAGTACCTAGTTATGGTCTCCCAGAGGATTTAAGTTGGTGCTAAGTTCGGGTGCTGATATCCAGACGGTGGAAAAATCCACACAGGCTCTAGGAAGAACTATACAAAAGTCCAGTTTATCTTTGAAGTGCGTTTATCTCTTCATAGCTTTTCCCTTCTAGGATGCTCCATTTTAGGCTGTCTTTTAGGCAGCCTGGGATTTTATTTTGCCCTATATCCACATTTCCTCCTAACTTTAGCTCATCGAAACCCATCCTTTTCCTGAAGTACGCTACTTAGAACCTGCCTTCCTTTCCATTACTTCATAAAAACACCTCTTCCCTCAATGTAAATATTTTATCTAAGAGGAAAGCAAACTGATTTAAAAAAATCTGTCTAGTTTCAAAACACATCCACTTCACTGCACATCTTTTTAGGCAGACAGCATCGTCTCCTTCATGGACGATTTCAGTACCTAACTGGTCTCTTTTTTTCCTGTTTTTGTCTCCCTGTGATCTGTTCTCTTTGCAGCCACCAGGGTGATTTTCTAGTAAAGTCAAGTGGTCATTCTTCTACTCGAAATCCTTCTTGGGTCCTCATTTTATTCAGAGTAAAAGCCAACATCCTTACCTGAAACGCCCAGGGCTCTGGTCAGGCTCCTCGCCGACTTCTCAGTTGAACCTTCTGCTCCAAGCACACCACCCTCCTGCTCTCTGAGGACGCGCCAGGCGGGTCCTGGGTGTTCCCTGCCTTTCCTGATGCTTTTCCTCAGCTGTCTCCGTGGCTCACATCGCCTCACATCCTTCATGTCCTTTCTCAAATATCTTCTCAGAGAGACTTTCTCAAAACCCTGAACTTGCTACCTCCTCACCACGGTCTGTCCTCCTGTGCTTCATTTTCCTTTAACTCCAGCAGCACATTGTATTTTATACTTAGTTATGTTGTTCCATGTCTATCTCTCCCTTCTAGAATGTAAGCTTTGGAGGGCTGGGATTCTGTCTTTGCCTTCTGTCCCCCTACTTATATCCTGGGTGCACAGAAAAGTATTTGATACTTCCTAAGTATTTAATAAATATTTTTTGAACGAGCAATTATATAATTAATTTACAAATGCATTGGCATGGAGACAACTGAGTGTATGGGAATTTTTGGAGAGATGCTTATTGATATTTTGAGGATATATTTTCCTATACATGCTTAAAAATAAGCACCTTGTTAAGCTGATAACTAGGCATCGAATGAAAGAATGAATGGCTGTGTCTTTTCAAAAAAATTTACTGAAGTAGAGTTGTTTTACAATGTTGTGTTAATGTCTGCTGTACAACAAAGTGAATCAGTTATACATATATATATATGTTCTTTTTCATATTCTTTTACATTATGATTTATCATAGTATATTGAATGTAGTTCCCTGTGCTATACAGTAGGACCTTGCTGTTTATCCATCCTGTGTATACTAGTTTGCCTCTACTAATCCCAAACTCCCAATCTTTCCCTCCCCCTTCCCCCTGCCCTGGCAACCGCAAGTCTGTTCTCTATGACTGTGAGTCTATTTCTGTTTTGTAGATATGCTCATTTTTGTCATATTTTAGATTCCACATATAGATGATCTTTTTCTGAATTTCAACTCATCTTTTTTCTCCCCTGCCTGGGCCTGCAAGAGTAAAGGGTAGCAGTTTGCTGTCTTATTTCTAAATGATTACCCAATGTGAAGTCAGTCTGAATACTGGCTGTATTTTTTTTTTTTTTTTTTTTTTTTTTTTTCGGTACACGGGCCTCTCACTGTTGCGGCCTCTCCTGTTGCGGAGCACAGGCTCTGGACGCGCATGCTCAGCAGCCATGGCTCACGGGCCCAGCCGCTCTGCAGCATGTGGGATCTTCCCGGACCAGGGCACGAACCTGTGTCCCCTGCATTGGCAGGCAGACCCTCAACCACTGCACCACTAGGGAAGCCCTGGCTGTATTTTATAGTTATATTTTTATATCTTTAATCTCTTATAGACATATACCTACCATGGATTAATGGTGATATTTACAGGAAAAATAAAATGAGTGAATGCATAATTTGTAGACCTGGTAACACCTATGTAACTGAGGCAACTGTGTATACCCCTCAATTAAAGTTTTGCCAGTGTTCATGATCATCACTTCTGCCCATTTGAGGAAACACATGCTTGCACAGCTTGAAGTGTTTAACATATTTCAAGCTAAGCTTTGGCACCTCATGGAGTATAGGCTGTGCCTAGTTAATCCTGGGAGCTGAAATTCTTACTTTCTGCCCTTTAAAGCCCAAACCTATTTAAGATTATCTTTTCTTTTTTCATACTATTTCATCAAAGCAAAACTCTCAGAGCATGAAACAATGCGGTTAGGGCAGCGGATTAAAAAAAAATACAGAACTAGAAAACATGGCAGCATTTTCCTGTGGCTGTGTAATGGCAAAGTCAAACTAAGCTGCCATCTGTCTAGATTCCTGTCTTAAAATTCAAAAGGAGGGTTCTGAACAGCTGGGAAGCCTGTTTGATCAGTGACCAGCATTGGAGAGGGAAACAGCAAGAGTCCTCACCATTGGCCTGTTTTTTCCCCAGTGTGAACTGGCCAATGGGAGGAGCTATGTATCTTGGATATTGTGTTGTTTGTTATCCAGGAGCCCAAGGGGAGTTTCTAGTGCCTCCCTAAACTTCCTGCCTCCATCTGTGGTCTCTGTAGTCTGATTTTCTTCAGTAGCTCTCCAAACTTATTTCCCGCTCATTCCATTCCAAGGCCTCCATTCTGTCATAATGGCCCTGTCTCCAGCCCTATCCGATCACTCCTTCTGGGCAGGAGAAGTTGTTCCCCTTGCCCATATTCACCCTCTGTTTTCCCTCCAGTTTTAGCAATTTTTAAAATACGTTTTTAAGTTTCACCTCCTATGAGGTGAAATACCTTCTCTGGAGAAGCCAATTCCCATGATCTCTCTCTTCTAATTCCTTATTAGTCATTCACACAATAACCAAGAGCTTCCCTTGTACCAGATCCTGCTGGAAGTAATGGGAAGACAAAGGTGAGTGAGAATTCAGCTACTCAACAATCAATGATGAACAAAGATGGAAACTAACAGAAGATGCTCTAGGAGTGATTAAGAGATGGGGTGACTCTCTCCTGTAACTCTTACAAGCTTGACCCAGATTCACCCATTTTAACATCATGTTACATTTGCTTTCCTCCTTTCTTTCTCTCAGTTTCTCGTTACTTTTTCTGAACTACTTGTTAGTAGGTTGATACATCATTGCCTTCTACTCTTTAATACACTGCGCATTTCCTAAGAACAAAGATACATCTCATATAGCCACATTAAAATGGTCAAATTTAGGAAATGTTCAACTGCTATAGTATATACTCCTACGCTTTGCTCTTTTCACTTCATATAGTCTGCAGTTTAATCCACTATTGCTTCACTGAGGTTTTCCGCATTCTCTTTTTGCAGCCATACATTCCTACGCTGCTGCATTGTGTGCATGTAACAGTGTGTTCAACCAGTCTCCTATTTTTGAACACTGAGGTAGTTTCCAATATTTTGCAATTACAGATAATGCGGCCATGAATAATCTCTTGCATATATCTTCGTATGCAAAGGGCAAATTCCAGGAAGTGGGATTGCTGCGTCAAAAGACAAATACATATACAGTCTGTTAAATATTGCTAAATCTGTCCCCCCGCCAAAGAGTTGTGACATTTTGCCTTCTCATCAGCAACATCTGGGCAGATCTTACTGACACTGTATTGTAAGCTTTTGACATTATGCCAATACAGGAGACGAGAAAGGTTATCACACTGTGTTTTAATGTTCATTTCTCTTCCTATGAATAAAATGGAACATCTATCATACATTTAAGAGCCAATTTTGGTTAATCATATTTTTATATTTTTGCCCTTTTCCATAGCGTTTATAAATTTTTTTCCCGAATTTTAAAAGCCTTTTATATAAGAGGAGTATTAGTATTTTTCTGGTATTTGTTGCAAGTTTTTCCTGTTTTCATTTGTCTTTGATTTTGCTTAAGATAATTTTTTTGCCGTTCAAAAGTTAAAAAATTTTTTTTGTATAATCAAATTTATCAATTTTTTATTGCATCCGGATTTTGAGTCATAGTTAGAAAGTTTTCCTCTATACCAAAGTTAATAAAGAAGAATTCACCCATTTCCTTATTGATCACTTATGGTTTCATTACATTTAAATCACTGATACATTTGGACTTTATTCTTGATTATGGTGTGAGGAATAAATGCAGTTTTATCGTTTTCTAAATGACTCTCCACTTGTTCCGGCACCATTTTTTTAAAAGGTCATCTTTTCCCCATTGATTTGACATCATGTCTTTCATATAGCAAATTTTCATACATATATAATAAAAGAGCAAGAGAGAATCTATTTCTAGGCATTATATTCTACTGGACTGGTCTGTTTATTCATGCACCAGTGCCATAATCAATTGTTTATAAAGCTATGTTTATTTAATTCAGTAGTCATTAGCCACATGTGGCTACGTAAGTTTAAATTTACAACAATTAAATTAAAAATCCAGTTCTTTAGTTACACTAGCTACATTTTATGTGATCATTTTGCTATACATGAGTAGTAGCTATGATATTGGACAGTTCAGATATAGAAAATTTCCATCATCACAGAAAATTCTATTGGACAGTGCTATTAAAGAAGCTTTGTACAAGAGTATATTCTAATGTCTGTTATGGCTAGTTCTCCCTCATCTCTCTTCCTTTTAAATGTTTTCCTGGCTATTCTTATGTGCTTATTTTTCCGTATGAATTTTATTATCACCTTGCCTAGCTCAAGGAAAAAGACCATTGATATTTTAATAGGATAACATTTAATTTATAAATTAATTTTGGAAGAACTTAATGCAGTTGATGATGTTGAGATGTATTGTGTAAGAACAAAGGAGAGGAGGAGTTGAGGAAGATGGTGGAAGAGTAAGATGCGGAGATCACCTTCCTCCCCAGAGATACATCAGAAATACATCTACACGTACAACTGCTCCTATAGAACACCCACTGAACGCTGGCAGAAGACCTCAGACCTCCCAAAAGGCAAGAAACTCCCCACGTACCTGGATAGGGCAAAAGAAAAAAGAAAAAACAGAGACAGAAGAATAGGGACGGGACCTGCACCAGTGGGAGGGAGCTGTGAAGGAGGAAAGGTTTCCACACACTAAGAAGCCCCTTCGCGGGCTGAGACTGTGGGTGGCGGAGTGGGGAAGCTTCGGAGCCGCAAGGGAGAGCACAGCAACAGGGGTGCGGAGGGCAAAGGGGAGAGATTACCTCACAGAGGATCGGTGCTGACCAGCACTCACCAGACCGAGAGGCTTGTCTGCTCACACGCCGGGGCGGGCGGGAGCTGGGAGCTGAGGCTCGGGCTTCAGTCGGATTGCAGGGAGAGGACTGCCGGCATGCACACAGCCCGAAGGGACTAGTGCGCCACGGCTACCCGGGAGGGAGTCTGGGAAAAGGTCTGGAGCTGCCGAAGAGGCAAGAGACGTTTTCTTCCCTCTTTGTTTCCTGGTGCGCGAGGAGAGGAGATTAAGAGCGCTGCTTAAAGGAGCTCCAGAGATGAGCACGAGCCGCGGCTAACAGCGCGGACCCCAGAGATGGACATGAGACGCTAAGGCTGCTGCTGCCGCCACCAGGTAGCCTGTGTGCAAGCACAGGTCACTATCCACACCTCCCCTCCTGGGAGCCTGTGCAGCCCGCCACTGCCAGGGTCTCATGATCCAGGGACAACTTCCCCGGGAGAACACATGGCACTCCTCAGGCTGGTGCAACGTCACGCTGGCCTCTAACGCTGCAGGCCCACCCCTCATTCTGTACCCTCCCTCCCCCTGGCCTGAGTGAGCCAGAGCCCCCAAATCACTTGCTCCTTTAACCCCGTCCTATCTGAGCGAAGAGCAGACGCCCTCCGGTGACCTACATGCAGAGGCGGGGCCCAATGCAAAGCTGAACCCTGGGAGCTGTGCAAACAAAAAACAGGGAAATTTCTCCCAACAGCATCAGGAGCAGCGGATTACATCTCCACAATCAACTTGATGTACCTGCATCTGTGGAATACCTCAATAGACAACGAATCATCCCAAATTGAGGAGGTGGACTTTGAGAGCAAGATATATTATTTTTTCGCCTTTTCTTCTTTTTGTGAGTGTGTATGGGTATGCTTCTGTGTGAGATTTTGTCTGTATAGCTTTGCTCTCACCATTTGTCCTAGGGTTCTGTCCATCCGTTTTTTGGTTTTGTTTCTTTTACTTTTTAAAATACTTTTATTCTTAATAATTTTTTGTTTTTCTCCTTTAATAACTTTATTTTATCTAACTTTGTTTTATTTTATTTTATCCTCTTTCTACTTTTTCTCCCTTTTATTCTGAGCCGCGTGGATGAAAGGCTCTTGGTGCGGTAGCCAGGAGTCAGTGCTGTGCCTCTGAGGTGGGAGAGCCAACTTCAGGACACTGGTCCACAAGGGACCTCCCAGCTCCATGTAATATCAAATGGCAAAAATCTCTCAGAGATCTCCACCTCAACACCAAGACCCATCTTCACTCAACAACCAGCAAGCTACAGTGCTGGACACCCTATGCCAAACAACTAGCAAGACAGGAACACAACCCCACCTATTAGCAGAGAGGCTGCCTAAAACCATATTAAGGACACAGACACCCAAAACACACCACCAGACGTGGACCAGCCCATCAGAAAGACAAGATCCAGCCTCATCCACCAGAACACAGGCACTAGTCCTCTCCACCAGGAAGCCTACACAACCCACTGAACCAACCTTAGCCACTGGGGACAGACACCAAAAACAACGGGAACTATGAACCTGCAGCCTGCAAAAGGGAGACCCCAAACACAGTAAGAGAAGCAAAATGAGAAGACAGAGAAACACATAGCAGGTGAAGGAGCAAGGTAAAAACCGACCAGAACTAACAAATGAAGAGGGAGATAGGCAGTCTACCTGAAAAAGAATTTAAAATCATGATAGTAAAGGTGATCCAAAATCGTGGAAATAGAATAGATAAAATGCAAGAAACATTTAACAAGGACCTACAAGAACTAAAGAGGAAACAAGCAACAATGAACAACACAAAATATGAAATTAAAAATACTCTAGAAGGGATCAATAGCAGAATAACTGAGGCAGAAGAACGGATAAGTGACCTGGAAGATAGAAATAGTGGAAATAACTACTGCAGAACACAATAAATAAAAAAGAATGAAAAGAACTCAGGACAGTCTCAGAGATCTCTGGGACACCATTAAATGCACCAACATTCGAATTCTAGGGACGCCAGAAGAAGAAGAGAAAAAGAAAGGGACTGAGAAAATATTTGAAGAGATTATAGTTGAAAACTTCCCTAATATGGGAAAGGAAATAGTTAATCAAGTCCAGGAAGCACAGAGAGTCCCATACAGGATAAATCCAAGGAGAAATACACCAAGACACATATTAATCAAACTGTCAAAAATTGAATACAAAGAAAACATATTAAAAGCAGCAAGGGAAAAACAACAAATAACACACAAGGGAATCCCCATAAGGTTAACAGCTGATCTTTCAGCAGAAACTCTGCAAGCCAGAAGGGACTGGCAGGACATATTTAAAGTGATGAAGGAGAAAAACCTACAACCAAGATTACTCTACCCAGCAAGGATCTCATTCAGATTTGATGGAGAGATTAAAACCTTTACAGACAGGCAAAAGCTGAGAGAGTTCAGCACCACCAAACCAGCTTTACAACAAATGCTAAAGGAACTTCTCTAGGCAAGAAACACAAGAGAAGGAAAAGATGTACAATAACAAAGCCATAACAATAAAGAAAATGGGAATAGGAACATACGTATCGATAATTACCTTAAATGTAAATGGACTAAATGCTCCCACCAAAAGACACAGACTGGCTGAATGGATACAAAAACAAGACCCATATATATGCTGTCTACAAGAGATCCACTTCAGACCTAGAGACACATACAGACTGAAAGTGAGGGAATGGAAAAAGATATTCCATGCAAATGGAAACCAAAAGAAAGCTGGAGTAGCAATTCTCATATCAGACAAAATAGAATTTAAAATAAAGACTATTACAAGAGACAAAGAAGGAGAATACATAATGATCAAGGGATTGATCCAAGAAGAAGATGTAACAATTGTAAATATTTATGCACCCAACATAGGAGCACCTCAGTACATAAGGCAAATACTAACAGCCATAAAAGGGGAAATCGACAGTAACACAGTCATAGTAGGGGACTTTAACACCCCACTTTCACCAATGGACAGATCATCCAAAATGAAAATAAATAAGGAAACACAAGCTTGAAATTATACATTAAACATGATGGACTTAATTGATAGTTATAGGACATTCCCTCCACAGACAACAGAATACACATTTTTCTCAAGTGCTCATGGAACATTCTCCAGGATAGATCATATCTTGGGTCACAAATCAAGTCTTGGTTAATTTAAGAAAATTGAAATCGTATCAAGTATCTTTTCCAACCACAAAGCTATGAGACTAGATATCAATTACAGGAAAAGATCTGTAAAAAATACAAACACATGGAGGCTAAACAATACACTACTTAATAACGAAGTGATCACTGAAGAAATCAAAGAGGAGCTCAAAAATACCTAGAAACAGATGACAATGGAGACACGACGACCGAAAACCTATGGGATGCAGCAAAAGCAGTTCTAAGAGGGAAGTTTATAGCAATACAATCCTACCGTAAGAAACAAGAAACATCTCAAATAAACAACCTAACCTTGCACCTAAAGCAATTAGAGAAAGAAGAACAAAAAAACCCCAAAGTTAGCAGAAGGAAAGAAATCATAAAGATCATATCAGAAATAATGAAAAAGAAATGAAGGAAACGATAGCAAAGATCAATAAAACTGAAAGCTGGTTCTTTGAAAAGATAAACAAAATTGTTAAGCCATTAACCAGACTCATCAAGAAAAAAATGGAGAAGACTCAAATCAATAGACTTAGAAATGAAAAAGGAGAAGTAACAACTGACACTGCAGAAATACAAAAGATCATGAGAGATTACTATAAGCAACTCCATGCCAATAAAATAGACAACCTGGAAGAAATGGACAATTTCTTAGAAAAGCACAACCTGCCAAGAATGAAACAGGAAGAAATAGAAAATATGAGCAGACCTATCACGAGCACTGAAATTGAAACTGTGATTAAAAATTTTCCAACAAACAAAAGCCCAGGACCAGATGGCTTCACAGGTGAATTCTATCAATCATTTAGAGAAGAGCTAACACCTACCCTTCTCAAACTCTTCCAAAATATAGCAGAGGGAGGAACACTCCCAAACTCATTCTACGTGGCCACCATCACCCTGATACCAAAACCAGACAAGGATGTCACAAAGAAAGAAAACTACAGGCCAATATCACTGATGAACATAGATGCAAAAATCCTCAACAAAATACTAGCAAACAGAATCCAACAGCACATTAAAAAGATCATGCACCATGATCAAGTGGGGGTTATTCCAGGAATGCAAGGAATCTTCAGTATACGCAAATCAATCAACTTGATACACCATATTAACAAGTTGAAGGAGAAAAATCATATGATCATCTCAATAGATGCAGAGAAAGCTTTTAACAAAATTCAACACCGATTTATGATAAAAACCCTGCAGAAAGTAGGCATAGAGGGAACTTTCCTCAACATAATAAAGGCCATATATGACAAACCCCCAGCCAACATCGTCCTCAATGGTGAAAAACTGGAACCATTTCCACTAAGTTCAGGAACAAGACAAGGCTGCCCACTCTCACCACTATTATTCAACATAATTTTGGAAGTTTTAGCCACAGCAATCAGAGAAGTAAAAGAAATAAAAGGAACCCAAATCGGAAAAGAAGAAGTAAAGCTGTGACTTGTTTCCAGATAGCATGACACTATACATAGATAATGTACCAGAAAATACTAGAAATACCAGAAAACTACTAGAGCTAATCAATGAATTTGGTAAATTAGAAGGATGCAAAATTAATGCACAGAAATCTCTTGCATTCCTATACACTAATGAAAAATCTGAAAGTGGAATCAAGAAAACACTCCCATTTACCATTGCAACAAAAAGAATAAAATATCTAGGAATAAACCTACCTAAGGAGACAAAAGACCTGTATGCAGGAAATTATAAGACACTGATGAAAGAAATTAAAGGTGATACAAATAGATGGAGAGATATACCATGTTCTTGGATTGGAAGAATCAACATTGTGAAAATGACTGTACTACCCAAAGCAATCTACAGATTCAATGCAATCCCTATCAAACTACCACTGGCATTTTTCACAGAACTAGAACAAAAAATTTCACAATTTGTATGGAAACACAAAAGACCCCGAATAGTCAAAGCAATCTTGAGAACGAAAACTGGAGCTGGAGGAATCAGGCTCCCTGACTTCAGGCTATACTACAAAGCTACAGTAATCAAGACAGTATGATACTGGCACAAAAACAGAAATATAGATCAATGGAACAGGATAGAAAGCCCAGAGATAAACCCACACACATATGGTCACCTTATCTTTGATAAAGGAGGCAAGAATATACAGTGGAGAAAAGACAGGCTCTTCAATAAGTGGTGCTGGGAAAACTGGACAGGTACATGTAAAAGTATGAGAGTAGATCACTCCCTAACACCATACACAAAAATAAGCTCAAAATGGACTAAAGACCTAAATGTAAGACCAGAAACTATCAAACTCTTAGAGGAAAACATAGGCAGAATACTCTATGACGTAAGTCACAGCAAGATCCTTTTTGACCCACCTCCTAGAGAAATGGAAAGAAAAACAAAAATAAACAAATGGGACCTAATGAAACTTAAAAGCTTTTGCACAGCAAAGGAAACCATAAGATGAAAAGACAACCCTCAGAATGGGAGAAAATATTTACAAATGTAGCCACTGACTAAGGATTAATCTCCAAAATTTACAAGCAACTCATGCAGCTCAATAACAAAAAAGTAAAAGACACAATCCAAAAATGGGCAGAAGACCTAAATAGACATTTCTCCAAAGAAGATATACAGATTTCCAACAAACACATGAAAGAATGCTCAATATCATTAATCACCGGAGAAATGCAGTTCAAAACTACAATGAGATATCATCTCAGACCGGTCAGAATGGCCATCATCAAAGAATCTACAAACAGTAAATGCTGGAGAGAGTGTGGAGAAAAGGGATCACTCTTGCACTGCTGGTGGAAATGTAAATTGATACAGCCACTATGGAGAACAGTTTGGAGGTTCCTTAAAAAACTACAAATAGAACTACCATACGACCCACCAATCCCACTACTGAGCATGTACTCTGAGAAAACCATAATTCAAAAAGAGTCATGTACCAAAATGTTCATTGCAGCTCTATTTACCATAGCCAGGAGATGGAAGCAACCAAATGTCCATCATCAGATGAATGGATAAAGATATGACACATATATACAATGGAATGTTACTCAGCCATGAAAAGTAACGAAATTGAGTTATTTGTAGTGAGTTGGATGGACCTAGAGTCTGTCATACAGAGTGAAGTAAGTCAGAAAGAGAAAAACAAATACCATATGCTAACACATATATATGGAATATATGGGAAAAAAAAAAAGCCATGAAGAACCTAGGGGTAAGACGGGAATAAAAACACAGACCTACTAGAGAATGGACTTCAGGATATGGGGAGTGGAAAGGGTAAGCTGTGACAAAGTGAGAGAGTGGCATGGACATATATACACTACCAAATGTAAAATAGCTAGTGGGAAGCAGCTGCATAGCACAGGGAGATCAGCTCAGTGCTTTGTGACCACCTAGAGGGGTGGGATAGGGAAGGTGAGAGGGAGGGAGACGCAAGAGGGAAGAGATATGGGAGCATATGTATATATATAACTGATTCACTTTGTTATAAAGCAGAAACTAACACACCATTGTAAAGTAATTATACTCCAATAAAGGTGTAAAAAAAAAAGGGGGGGGCTTCCCTGGTTGCACAGTGGTTGAGAATCTGCCTGCTACTGCAGGCGACACGGGTTTATCCCTGGTCTGGGAGGATCCCACATGCCGCGGAGCAACTAGGCCCGTGAGCCACAACTACTGAGCCTGCGCGTCTGGAACCTGTGCTCTGCAACAAGAAAGGCCGCAATAGTGAGAGGCCCGTGCACTGCAATGGAGAGTGGCCCCCGCTTGCCACAACTAGAGAAAGCCATTGCACAGAAACGAAGACCCAACACAGCAAAAATTAATTAATTAATTAATAAACTCCTACCCCTGTTTTTGGTCCTTCAGAACTGTTTTATGATTTTCTTCATGTCAGTTTTACACATTTCTTGTAAGTTCATTACTGATTATTCATTTTTATATAAATATTTTAAGTAGAATTGTCTCTTCCATTATATCTTCTGTCTAGTTATTATCTGTGTACAAGAAGAATTTTACTGTCTGCATGTTTATTTTATATTCTGCTATGTGACTAAATTATTTTATTGTAGTTAGCTTTATTATCCATTTTCTGTACTCTCATGTTATCTGAAAATAGTTTTTCCCCAATTTTTATGTTTCTAGCTGTTTCCTCTTATCTAGTTGCATCGGCTAGTACTTCTAATACCATTTTTAAATAGTTGTAGAGATAGTGGATATCCTTACCTTTTTTTTTTTATCCGTAATAGTAATACCTCTAGTTTTTGTTTTTGTTTTTTGCTTTTCCTTTTAAGAAATA
Organism: Monodon monoceros; assembly: GCF_005190385.1. NCBI lineage: Eukaryota > Metazoa > Chordata > Mammalia > Artiodactyla > Monodontidae > Monodon > Monodon monoceros. The sequence continues at coordinate 17,132,431 of NW_021703774.1, read as the reverse complement.
TGCTGGGTTTAGGAAAGAGGCATATACGTTCTTTCATGTCAAGGAACTAGCCAACCAATACTGTTTTATTAGGAATGGATATTGAATGTTATTAAAGACTTTTCATCATGTATGGAAATAATTATATGATGTTTCTCCTTAGATCTATTAGTTTACTAAATTAAATTATTATATTTACATATATTGAACAATTTTTACACTTCTGATATAAATCCCATAAATTGGTTCCACTGGAATATTTTCTTAATACGGTGTCGCAGTCTTGGTAAAATTTTCATTTATTATTTTTGCATTGATATTAATGTGTATTGGTCTGTAATTTTCATTTTTGTGCTGTTATTGATACGTTTACCGATTGACATATTTGTTTCATAAAAATAATTCAGAAGTTTTATTTCATTTTCCATGCTATAAAATAATTTATGTAGTATTGGCACTATCTGGTTATCAACAAGTGTATAAGTCTGAGATTTTCCATATTTATAAGCTAACAAGTTAGCCTGTTATCATCTCATGGATACTAGTAGATGAGATTCCTGAGTCAGAGACAAAGGACTTTATTGCTAGAAGCAGCAGCTAGAGTTTCATTTTCCCATCAGGGTTATATAAGTCCCACAGGGCAATGCTGATGGGTTCAGATGGATGCCTGCAATCACAGTGGGTTAGGTTATAGGAGACAAATACTGAGCTAGGTAGATCCATCGCTTTTATAATTAAGCAGAAACAAACCTGTTCTTTGTCTAGAAGAAATTACTTCTTTCATCAAAGTTGGTCACTCCAGACACAGTCATGAGAAATGGCCCAGGCAAAGAGTGGTCAGAGTCTTATATTCTTGGCACACCCAACAATAAAGTGCAGGGCTCTTGGCAGAATGCTTTGCTCAATACCGTTCTCTTAAATGGTTGGTACAATTTTCCTAGGAAACTATCCAATCCTGTTACATTTTTGTGGAGTCATTCTTTGACAGCCTTCTTATTTCTTCTATGCAAATTGACCATATTAATCTTTTATTATGTCCTGGAGATACTTTTCGTAAACTGTATTTTCCTAAGAAATTATCTGTTTCATCTAGGTTTTCTAATTATTTGCGTTGACATATGAAAAGTAGTCTGCCATGACTTTTTAAACTTTTCTCTGTATCAAAAATTTTTTTTCGAATGGAATTTCTTAGTTTGTGTATGGATGTTCTCTCCCTTTCCCTTAGTTAAATTTGCTAGTGATGTGCTTATTTTATATCTTTTCCCTTAACAATCCAGGTTTTTGTTTGTTAATTTAATCTACATTACTCTATTTCTCCACTTTCCTTATCATCTCATTAATTTTTGCTTTATTATTATGTCTTTTCTTGAGCTTTCTTTTTTTTAATTTAATTTTATTTATTTACTTTGTATGCAGCAGGTTCTTATTAGTTATCTATTTTATACATATTAGTGTATATATGTCAATCCCAATCTCCCAATTCATCCCACCACCACCCCCCGCCCGACTTTCCCCGCTTTGTTCTCTACATCTGTGTCTCTATTTCTGCCTTGCAAACTGGTTCATCTATACCATTTTTCTAGATTCCACATATATGCATTAATATATGATATTTGTTTTTCTCTTTCTGACTTCACTCTGTATGATAGTCTCCAGGTCCATCCATGTCTCTGCAACTGACCCAATTTCATTTCTTTTTATGGCTGAGTAATATTCCATTGTATATATGTACCACATCTTCTTTATACATTCATCTGTCGATGGGCATTTAGGTTGCTTCCATGACCTGGCTGTTGTAAATAGTGCTGCAGTGAACATTGGGGTGCATGTGTCTTTTTTGAATAATGGTTTTCTCTGGGTATATGCCCAGTAGTGGGATTGCTGGGTCATATGGTAATTCTATTTTTAGTTTTTTAAGGAACCTCCAAACTGTTCTCCATAGTGGCTGTATCAATTTACATTCCCACCAACAGTGTAAGAGAGTTCCTTTTGTCCACACCGTCTCCAGCATTTGTTGTTTGTAGATTTTCTTATGATGCCCATTATAACCGGTGTGAGGTGATACCTCATTGTAGTTTTGATTTGCATTTCTCTAATAATAGTGATGTTGAGCATCTTTTCATGTGCCTCTTCGCCATCTGTATGTGTTCTTGGAAAGATGTCTATTTAGGTCTTCTGCCCATTCTTTGATTGGGTTGTTTGTTTTTTTAATATTGAGCTTCATGAGCTGTTTATATATTTTGGAGATTAATCCTTTGTCCATTGATTCATTTGCAAATATTTTCTCCCATTCTGAGGGTTGTCTTTTCGTCTTGTTTATAGTTTCCTTTGCTGTGCAAAAGCTTTTAAGTTTCATTAGGTCCCATTTGTTTATTTTTGTTTTTATTTCCATTACTCTAGAAGGTGGGTCAAAAAAGATCTTGCTGAGATTTATGTCAGAGAGTGCTCTTCCTGTGTTTTACTCTAAGAGTTTTATAGGGTCCAGTCTTACATTTAGGTCTTTAGTCCATTTTGAGATACATTTTTATGTATGGTGTTAGGGAGTATTCTAATTTCATTCTTTTACATGTAGCTGTCCAGTTTTTCCAGCACCACTTATCGAAGAGACTGTCTTTTCTCCATTGTATATCCTTGCCTCCTTTGTCATAGATTAGTTGACCATAGGTGTGTGGGTTTATCTCTGGGCTTTCTATCCTGTTCCATTGATCTATATTTCTGTTTTTGTGCCAGTACCATATTGCCTTGATTACTGTAGCTTTGTAGTATAGCCTGAAGTCAGGGAGTCTGATTCCTCCAGCTCTGTTTTTTTTTCCCCTCAAGATTGCTTTCGCTATTCCCAGTCTCTTGTGTCTCCAGACAAATTTTAAGATTTTTTTGTTCTAGTTCTGTAAAAAATGCCATTGGTAATTTGATAGGGATTGCATTGAGTCTGTAGATTGCTTAACTATAATCTGTAGTATAGTTATTTTCAAAATATTGATTCTTCCAATCCAAGAACATGGTATACCTCTCAATCTGTTTGTGTCACCTTTGATTTCTTTCATCAACTGTCTTATAGTTTTCTGAGTACAGGTCTTTTACCTCCTTAGATAGGTTTATTCCTAGGTATTTTATTCTTTTTGTTGCAGTGGAGAATGGACTGTTTCCTTAATTTCTCTTTCTGAGCTTTCGTTGTTAGTGTATACGAATGCAAGAGATTTCTGTGTATTAATTTTGTATCCAGCAACTTTACCACATTCATTGATTAGCTCTAGTAGTTTTCTGGTGGCATCTTTAGGATATTCTATGTATAGTATCATGTCATCTACAAACAGTGACTGTTTTACTTCTTCTTTTCCAATTTGTATTCCTTTTATTTCATTTTCTTGTCTGATTTCCATGGCTAGGGCTTATAAAACTAGGTTGAATAATAGTGGCGAGAGTGGACATCCTTGTCCTGTTGCTGATCTTAGAGGAAATGCTTTCAGGTTTTCACCATTGAGAATGAGGTTTGCTGTGGTTTTGTCGTATATGGCCTTTATTCTGTTGAGGTAGGTTCCCTCTATGCCCACTTTCTTGAGTTTTTATCATCAACGGGTGTTGAATTTTGGCAAAAGCTTTTTCTGCATCTATTGAGATGATCATATGGTTTTTATTCTTCAGATTAGTATGGTGTATCACATTGACTGATTGGCGTATATTGAAGAATCCTTGCATCCCTGGGGTAAATCCTGCTTGATGATGATGTATGATCCTTTTAATGTGTTGTAGGATTCTGCTTGCTAGTATTTTGTTGAGCGTTTCTGCATCTATCTTCATCAGTGATATTGATCTGTAATTTTCTTTTTTAGTAGCATCTTTGTCTGGTTTTGGTATCAAGGTGATGGTGGCCTTGTAGAATGAGTTTGGGAGTGTTCCTTCCTCTGTAATTTTTTGGAAGAGTTTGAGAAGGGTAGGTGTTAGCTCTTCTCTAAATGTTTGATAGAATTCACCTGTGAAGCCATCTGGTCCTGGTTTTTTGTTGGAAGTTTTTTTTTTTTTTTTTTTGGCACTATGCGGGCCTCTCACTGTTGTGGCCTCTCCCGTTGCAGAGTACAGGCTCCGGATGCGCAGGCTCAGCGGCCATGGCTCACGGGCCCAGCTGCTCCATGGCATGTGGGATCTTCCCGGACCAGGGTGCGAACCCACGTCCCCTGCATCAGCAGGCAGACTCTCAACCACTGTGCCACCAGGGAAGCCCTGTTGGAAGATTTTTAATCACAGTTTCAATCTCAGTGCTTGTGATTGGTCTGTTCCTATTTTCTGTTTCTTCCTGGTTCAGTCTTGAAAGGTTATACCTTTCTAAGAATGTGTCCATTTCTTCCAGGTTGTTCATTTTATTGGCATAGAGTTGCTTGCAGTACTTTCTTATGATGCTTTGTATTTCTTTAGTGTCCATTGTCACTTCTCCTTTTTCATTTCTCATTTTATTGATTTGAGTCCTCTCCCTCTTTTTTCTTGATGAATCTCGCTAAAGGTTTATCAATTTTGTTTATCTTCTCTGAGAACCAGCTTTTAGATTTATTGATATTTGCTATTGTTTTCTTTGTTTCTATTTCATTTATTTCTGGTCTGATCTTGATGATTTCTTTTCTTCTACTACTTTTGGGTTTTGTTCTTCTTTCTCTAGTTCCTTCAGGTGTATGGTTAGACTGTGTATTTGAGATTTTTCTTGTTTCTTGAGGTAGGCATGTATTGCTATAAACTTCCCTCTTAGAACTGCTTTTGCTGCATCCCATAGGTTTTGGTTCGTTGTGTTTTCATTGTTATCTGTCTCTAGGTAGTTTTTGATTTCCTCTTTGATTTCTTCAGTGATCTGTTGGTTATTTAGTAACGTATTGTTTAGCCTCCATGTGTTTGTGTTTTTTACATTGTTTCCCTGTAATCGATTTCTAATCTCATAGCTTTGTGGTCGGAAAATATACTTGATATGATTTCAGTTTTCTTAAATTTACTGAGGGTTGATTTGTGACCCAAGATGTGATCTGTCCTGGAGAATGTTTCATTAGCACTTGAGAAGAAAGTGTATTCTGCCACTTTCAGGAGGAATGTCCTATAAATATCAATTAAATCTATCTGATCTATTGTGTCATTTAAACCTTGTGTTTCCTTATTAATTTTCTCTCTGGATGATCTGTCCATTGGTGTAAGTGAGGTGTTAAAGGCCCCCACTATTATTGTGTTACTGTCGATTTCCCCTTTTATAGCTGTTAGTGTTTGCCTTATGTATTGAGGTGCTCCTGTGTTGGGTTCATATATATTTATAATTGTTATATCTTCTTGGATTGATCCCTTGAGCATTATGTAGTGTCCTTCCTTGTGTCTTGTAACAGTCTTTGTTTTAAAGTCTATTTTATTTTTTCTTGCGGTATGTGGGCCTCTCGCTGTCGTGGCCTCTCCCATTGCGGTGCACAGGCTCCGGACATGCATGCTCAGCAGCCATGGCTCACAGGCCCAGCCGCTGTGTGGTATGTGGGATCTTCCCGGACCAGGGCATGAACCCATGTCCCCTGCATCGGCAGGCGGACTCTCAACCACTGCACCACCAGTGAAGCCCTAAAGTCTATTTTATCTGATATGAGTATTGCTACTCCAGCTTTCTTTTGATTTCCATTTACATGTAATATCTTTTTCCATCCCCTCACTTTCAGTCTATATGTGTCCTTAGGTCTGAAATGGGTCTTTTGTAGACAGCGTATATACAGGTCTTGTTCTTGTATCCATTTAGTGAGCCTGTTTCTTTTGGTTGGAGCATTTAATCCATTCACATTTAATGTAATTATCGATATGTATATTCCTATTACCATTTTCTTAATTGTTTTGGGTTTGTGTTTGTAGGTCCTTTTCTTCTCTTGTGTTTCCCACTTAGGGAAGCATTTGTTATAGAGCTGGTTTGGTAGTGCAGAATTGTCTCAGCTTTTGCTTGTTTGTAAAGCTTTTGATTTCTCTGTGGAATCTGAATGAGATCCTTGCTCTGTAGAGTAGTCTTTGTTGTAGGTTCTTCCCTTTCATCACTTTAAAGATATCGTGCCACTCCCTTCTGGCCTATAGAGTTTCTGCTGAGAAATCAGCTGTTAACCTCATGGGAGTTCCCTTTTATCTTATTTGTCGTTTTCCCCTTGTTGCTTTTACTAATTTTTCTTTGTCTTTAATTTTTTCAGTTTGATTACTGTGTTTCTCAGCGTGTTACTTCTTGGGTTTATCCTGCCTTGGACTCTCTGCCCTTCCTGGACTTGGGTGGCTATTTCCTCTGCCATGTTAAGGACGTTTTTGACTATAATCTCTTCAAATATTTTCTCAGGTCCTTTTCCTCTCTCTCTTCTTCTTCTGGGACCCCTATAATGCCAGTGTTGTTGCACTTAATGTTGTCCCACAGGTCTCTTAGGCTGTCTTCATTTCTTTTCATTCTTTTTTCTTTATTATGTTCCACAGCAGTGAATTCCACCATTCTGTCTTCCAGGTTACTTACCCTTTCTTCTGCCTCATTTATTCTGCTATTGATTTCTTCTAGTGTATTTTTCATTTCAGTTATTGTATTGTTCATCTCTCTTTGTTCTTTAATTCTTCTAGGTGTTTGTTCTTTAATTCTTCTAGGTCTTTGTTAAACATTTCTTTCATCTTCTTGATCTTTGCCTCCATTCTTTTTCCGAGGTCCTGGATCATCTTCACTATCATTATTTTGAATTCTTTTTCTGTAAGGTTGCCTATCTCCACTTCATTTAGTTTTTTCTCTGGGGTTTTATCTTGTTCCTTTATCTGGTACATAGTCCTCTGTCTTTTCATTTTGTCTGTCTTTATGTGAATGTGGTTTTCATTCCACATCCTGCAGAATTGTAGTTCTTCTTGCTTCTGCTGTCTGTCCCTGTGGATGAGGCTATCTAAGAGGCTTCTGCAAGCTTCCTGATGGGAGGGACTGGTGGTGGGTAGAGCTGGGTGTTGCTCTGATGGGCAGAGCTCAGTAAAACTTTAATCTGCTTGTCTGCTGATGGGTGGGGCTGGGTTCCCTTCCTGTTGGTTGTTTGACATGAGTTGACCCAACACTGGAGCCTACCTGGCTCTTTTGTGGGGCTAATGGTGGACTCTCTGAGGGCTCATTCCAAGGAGTTCTTCCCAGAACTTCTTCTGCCAGTGTCCTTGTCCCCGTGGTGAGCCACAATCACCCCCTGCCTCTGCAGGAGACCCTCCAACACTAGCAGGCAGGTCTGGTTCAGTCTCCTATGGGGTCACTGCTCCTTCCCCTGGGTCCTGATGTGCACACCATTTTGTGCATGCCTTCAAGAGTTGGAGTCTCTGTTTCCCCCAGTCCTGTCAAAATCCTGTTATCAAATCCCACTAACCTTCAAAGTCTGATTATCTAGGAATTCCTCCTTCCTCCTGTTGTCAGACCCACAGGTTGAGAAGCCTGAGGTGAGACTCAGAATCTTCACTCCAGTGGGTGGACTTCTGTTGTATAAGTGTTCTCCAGTTTGTGAGTCACCTACCCAGTGGTTATGGGATTTGACTTTTTTGTGATTGCACCCCTTCTACCATCTCTTTGTGGATTCTCCTTTGTCTTTGGATGTGGGATATCTTTTTTGGTGAGTTCCAGTTTCTTCCTGTCAAAGACCGTTCAGCAGTTAGTTGTGATTCTGGTGATCTCGCAAGAGGGAGTGAGCCCACGTCCTTCTACTCCCCTATATCAAACCAATCTTCTCTTCTTGAGCTTTCTTTGTTTACTTTGACTTGTCCTTTCTAGCTTTTTGAGTTGAGTTTATTTCATTTTCATTCTTTCATTTTATTGTTAAAGACGTTTAAGGTGATACATTTTGCTTTCATCACTTTTTAAATTGTAACCCATAGATTCTGATATGTTGTAATTTTATCTTCATTATTTTTCAGAATATCTATAATTTCTATTTGTATTTCACTTTCTACTCTAAATCTTTTCTAATAGGTTTTAAAATTTACAGGTGAAGGTCCTTTTGATTTTGAATTTGTTTATAATTTTTAATTTTATTGCATTAGAGTGTTATTGCTAATTTTTTATTTTATGAATTTATAGATGTTTTCTTTGTGATCTAATACATGATCAATATTTGTAAATATATCCTGTGTCATTGAGAAAAAGGGATATTTGTATTACCAGGTGGTAGAAGAAGACATATTCTTTATATATTAATAGAATCTACTTTATTGGTTATGTTGTTTAAATTTCTTATTTTGTGTCCACTTCACCTGTCATGTCCTGGGAGTGATATATTAAAGTCTTCTATGATTTGTGTGTTTCTTTCTATTTATACTTCATTTGTTTGTACTTTGCTCATCTCTTAGCCTTTTGGAATCCCTTTAAGTGTCATTTTTATATATCATAGAGGTCAGTTTTACTTAATGAGTCAAATTGAAAACACTTTTCTTTTAATAGGTGAGTTAATCCTTTTCACATTTATTGATTTGACTGATAATATTAGGTCTCAATTCCTCTTGTATATCCTAATTTTGTTTTAATTTCAGCACATATATTGTACTATGTTTCTTTCTCTATGAAGGATGTCTTTTTTATCTTTTTAAAAATATTTTAAGAAGAATTTTTGTTTTATTTTCCTAATGGCTAGTTTTTTATCCATATCTTTTATAGTAGACTTACTCCTCATTTTATCATTTAGTTTATAAATTTTAAATTATATATTTGGCTCCCACTCAATGATCATATTCTACTTGCTACTTTATTAGAACATATAACAGTTTTATACTGTTCTTGCAGCCATGAACTCATCCTTGTTTTCATTCTAGATCTGCATTTATACATATTTAATTCTCACTTTCAGTCCTTTTACAAAGTTTCTCCAATCATCTTTTAGTTAGGTAAAGCCGTTTCTCCCATAGATTTTTCAGAAAGAATTTGTGAATAAAGTATTACCTTGTCTCTTACATATTCAAATCGTTTTCTGTCTCTGTGATACTTGAAGAAGAGTTCTGCTATAATTGAAAACATCCTTGGTTCACATTTTTGTTTCATGAATTCCTAAAAATGCTGTACCATTAGTGTTATGCTTTGCATGTTGTTTTTGAGAAGCCTTCTGCCAGTGTAATTTTATTGCCCATGTAAGTATTTTTTTTTTCTTTTGTCCTGAAGGTCCTGAAGAATTTCTTTTTCTTTAAATAAGTTTTAGAGTTTACTGGAATCTGTTTTACAGTTGATCATTCCGGATCAATTTTCCTGATATCTTCATGGTTAGCTCTTTCAATAGATAGATACAGGTTTTCTCTTATTTGTAGAAAGTTTTCTCATATTATTATATTAAATGTTGGTATGGTCCATGAATTTGTTGCATGTGTGTCTTTTCTCTTTTGCTGTCTTCCATTTCAGCCACTTTTTCACTGGACCATTTTTATGCTTTCCGTGTTTTATTTTCATTCTCTTGTACTTCTTTGTTTTGTTTTGTTTTTCATCAGTGCTCCTTATTATATCTTGCTTCAAATTCCATTCAAATCTTCCTTTGGTACTTGAATTTATTCTCAATTTGTGAAATCATTTTTTCTTTTACCTTAATGTCTTTTAGGAAACCATACAACTGATGTTACATGTTTTTCTGATATTTTGTTGATATTGCCATTGGTTTTTATATTTCTGGCTTAAGTCTCTAAATGGTTGTTTGAGTTTCTTTAATTCAGCTTGAAGAGTTGTGGTACAATACTTCATGTTTTTTTGCTTGCTTTAGAAATTTTTATCCAGTAAAATAATTTGATGCACATTTTCTGAGTTATTCCAACAGTAGTTTTGCATGCAGTTTGACTGCTTTTTTTTTTTCTGTACTAATAGCAATGTTATAAATAGACATCCTAGTTCAATAGCAACCTTTCTCTCAGAATAGTGAAGCATAATTTCTTTAATGGATGACACTGTTGGTGGTAGGAGTGGGTAGAGGTTGGCATGTTTTGTGATTCTATTTTGTTTCTATAGGATCCTTAATATTTCTCTTATTTCTTTATTTTCGTCTTACTGCTGCTTGCACGAAGGTACCCTTCTGTCTTTGCCTCCTTATCCCTTATAAGCCCCCTATCCTCAGTGCTGCCTCCTCTGGGTCTTGCTCCCTTTCAAGATGCCTCCCTATAGCTGTTGCTGTAAACTGTCAAACCAGACCTGTAGTTTAGTACATAGTGATAGTCTTTCTTTTCATAGAAAGGATTTTTTTGCTTTACATTTGTCTACAACTGCTTCCTCTCTTCTTTTCTACAACTTCTTAAAACTCCCTCTGCCAGTGTTTGCATCCACAGGCTGGAAGCCATGGTGGGCATTCCAGTGGGAGTTCTGTTGGAATATCAGTTTTATGTCTCTATTTACAGGGATTTAAAATTCATGGTCTTTGCCATCTCCTAATATGGCTAAAAGCACAGCTCATGTGCGGTTTTATTTGTGCTCTTTATTTTGACCTTATAGATTTTTTTTTTTTTTTTTTGCGGTATGCGGGCCTCTCACTGTTGTGGCCTCTCCCATTGCGGAGCACAGGCTCCAGATGCACAGGCTCAGCGACCATGGCTCACGGGCCCAGCCACTCTGCGGCATGTGGGATCTTCTCAGACCGGGGCACGAACCCGTGTCCCCTGCATCAGCAGGCGGACTCTCAACCACTGCGCCACCAGGGAAGTCCCGACCTTATAGATTTTTGGGGAGAGTTTGTGCAAATATTTGGATTTAGGATGCTGTTGTTTTCCTGTGGAATCTCTTTAAAGTGAGAAATGAGTTTTTAAAAAATCATGATTATCCCTTTCCAAATGCAGCATTGGAAGAAAAGGAAAACAACCAAATTGGCAATGGAAGAAGTAGGAAAACTTATATCGGTGTTTAATAAATATTTATTGAGTACCTACAGTACCAGGTACTGAAGATAGAGTAATCATCTAAATAGACAAGGTCTGTGCTCTCATTAGCTTACATTCTACTGGGAGAATAGATACAAAATAAATACATAGTGTGATGTTAAGAAATGTTAAGGACTATAAAAATTAAGCATGATAGGGGATAAAGAGTTAAGTGTGGCATGATATTTAGTTTAGCCGGGCTCTCTCTGAGGAGAGGACTTTTCCTTGAAGACATGAAGGAAGTTAGAAAGCAAGTCATTCAGATATTTTTAGGGAAAAGAATTTTAGATAGAGAAAACAGTATGTGTAATGGCCCTGAGGCAGGAACCGACTTGGTTTCTGAGGAATAGAGGAGAGTAAGGATGACTGGAGGGAGCTGAGATTGGAAGAGGAAGTGTATTATAAGATAAAGTCAGAGAAGTAGGCAAGAGTCATATCATGAAGGGTCTTGTATGCCCTAATAAGTTTTTGGACTTTGTCTTAGGTATGATGGGAAGCCATTAGAAACATTTAGGCAGGAAAGTAATGGGATCTGATTTACATTTTAAAAGGATAATTCAGGCTTCTGTGTCCAGCATATACTAAGGAAAAGAGGAAAAGCAGGAAGATGAGTTTCCATGGTGTTGCCTCTGTACAACACTAATGACTGGACTTCTAACTTGCTCTTAACATGAAATCACTATCTTATGACAGAGTTATTATAACTGGATGTTTTCCTTTCCCCCTCCCATTCCTGTACACAGACACTGCTGATCTGTGTAATTTCCCAGTCTTTCTGTATTGCACCTGTGGGCTCCCTACAGGATTACTGAAGTGTCCTGACTTTCCACTTTCATTACTTTGGACCTGTTGCTTTCCCAAAGATACCTCTAAGGTTAACTACCTAACTACATTCATGAACATTGCCTGATCCAAGGTTCATTATTGCTGTGTTCCCATCTACCAGTACCTTCTGTTCTCTCAGCTATACCTTTTGATATCAACAATTTCTTCTGGCCATGACGTCTTCTGCCACTCATCAGTCTCTGCTTAGTGTCTTCACCAGATCAGTGGTCTTTGCCTATTCTCCCCCACCTTCCCATTGTTCCTCCAATCTGTTTTAGCTTCATCTGTACACATGCCATCCTTCCGCCTGTAACCAGCCACATCATATATAAAGAGATAGCAAGGGTTTGTTGTCCATTCATTCACGCAACGAATACTTTACTGAACATAAATTAAATGAACATCCTATATTAGATACTCTGGTACCTAGATTCACAATCCCTGTCTTAACTGAGTTTAAAGTCTAATGGGAGTTGCAAACAAACTAATAAGAAATGTCTTTAATGAGAGGAGTCCTGTGTGCAATAAGGAAGTCAGAAAAGGATTCCAGGAGGAGATGGTATTTATCTAAAACCTGAAAGCGGAAAATGATGATGGGGGAAAAAGAAGTAGAAGCAAGACCCTATGAAGTAGAGTTTAAAGTAGACTCAACAGCATGAGAAAACCATAATATGCTTGAGAAACTTAGAAAAGTCAGTATGAAGGGGTGGGAGGTATGAAGGATGAAGTGATGATTAAAGTATTTCTATGACTGTTCATATTTTGGTCCTCTTTTTCACTTAATAAATTAATATTTGATATGGTCTTTGTTTTTACCTCATGTCACTTCAGGTTTCATCTGTGGAACCTCTAGAGCCCTTGGCTTGGCTTGAAATCACGGGTTGCAGTGCAGATATCTTTTCATCCCTACTTTTCAAGACATTAATCAATAATTGCTCCTTGTGAGGAGGAAGCTTTTGTTCTCTTTCATTAGGAACTGCTTCAGTAAAGCTCAAACATCTTAATTTATTTTGTCCAAACTCTCTACTTGAACAAGCAGGACCTAAGTTAGAGTCTCTAGAGGCTGGACTGGACACAGTCTGGTGTGTTTCTGGCCAGTGGGTGCAAGAGCAAGTTGCTCAAGTAGCTCCAAGGTTGGAACCAAAACCAAAAGCCAGGAAGACAGTTTAAGGGCTCAACCTTAGGAGGCAAAGCAGAGGGGCAGAACCCACCATTTAATCCAAGAATAAGGCATTTGGATATGAGGCAAGTGAGTACTAGACTAGGACAAGGGATTTGGACAAAAGAGTGGGAGCGGATCCTGGACATAGTCCATGAAATGTTGGAGGCGCCCCAGGGACATTTTTATAGGGCACATATGGCCTCAGCTGTGAGTGAGGAAGGAGCTGTTAAGGGCTAAGCTAGTCCTTAAGGAGGTCTCAGTCTTCTTGGGGTAAACATATGTGAGAACAAAAAAATTACAACGCAGCCTGAGAAGTTCTATAATCAAAACGTGTGCCAAGTGGGAGCAAGCTTTAAGGTTTTAATGAAGACTTCATAGGAGTGGCATTTGAAAGGTTGGTAGAGGTTGGATGATTGGCCAAAGGTAAGGAAAACCTAAGAAGTGCATATAACAGGGGCCAGGATTGATGTACAAAAGAGCATCATGTTGTATTAAAGAATCAGTGGCTAGACTGTGGAGCCATAACTGATGTGGAGTATGCCAAAAGCATATTAGGATCTCTTAGGTACAAACTAGTAAAGTTGGAGTAATCTTGGAACAGGTAGGGCTAGGATTCAGGAAATTACCCATACTGTTGGCTTCACAAGGCTCAGTTGGTGTTATCTGAGTTGGAGTCAACATGCTAAAGAATCTGACCTATTGGAGGGGACAGAGCAGAACACCAATCTTAGGGCAGCAGGACTAGTTCCAGACCCTAACAGCCCTGTCTTCCCAAAAGGCATAACTGGCTCATGCAGGATCAGTTCTAAACCTGGGCAGGGCTGAATCTTTGGAGTGAAAAATCCCTAGGACCTGTGGCTGAGTAGGGCCTGCATAGGCGGTGGTTATATTAATTAGAGTCTGCTATTTCATTGTAAGAAATCTGGGCTTTATCCTTTGGGTAACTGGGAATCTTTAAAGAATTTTGCGAAGTGACCAAACATAATATTTATTTTTAGAAGATGACTGTGGTGGTGATATGGAAGCCCTGGAAACTTGGAATCCCATCTGGAGGCTTTTTGTCTTACTATTATATGTAGTATTGGTTTGAATTGAGTTAGTGACTGGGGGGCGGGTGTGGAAATAGGGGGTTACTTTATGAATTATTTGTTATTAAAAAGATGCGGCTTAAGACTTTTTGAAAGGGCAGTTGCATTACATGTATTCTTTTACAGACACATTCAGCTTCACATGTAAATGGAGAGATGTATTCTTTATATGTGTATATCCATCTTTCTCCTAACCCATATTAAAATCATTCTGTTTATTGCGTGATGCCCTGGACTACCATTAGTGTCCTTTTTTTTTTTTTTTAAGTTTAAGACTTGGCTCTGTTAGCTCCTGATAGGATATTGAACCATAAGCTATCATTTTTTTTTCTTAGCATGAATTAAATTATGTAATACATTTGTAATGAGAGATAAGGTAACTGTATAAAGATCCTGGTCCCCTAGGTAAGAGCAAAAAGGCTAGTTATGCTCCCAGATAGGGAGACTAAGATTACTGAGAATAAAGATTTTTGGCTTCTTTAAAGTCTTGACCAGATGATACAACAAAGAAGAAAAAAAAAAAACTTTCACCAAAAATGAAGTTTGAGCAAATTGTGTTTCATGAGATGATTTGGAAAGTTTTCATTAAGTGCACATGCAGAGATTCCAATAGCAAGTGATAATGGACTCCTAGAAGCTCTGCACATGCATTGTATTTGTACTAGATAATTCACACGAGAGAGAGGCAATGAGCTAATAAGCCCAGTATTAATTTCAAGCCACCTCCCTTGTTGTTTAAAGGAAACTCTTGCTGCTTTATGTAATTGTCAAATTTGGCTGAATTTTGTCTACTGCTTTATTTGGTGTCCATCCCAAATGTCAGGTGGCTTTATCTAAACTAAGGTAGATAGGCTTTTCTTTGTTTTCTTGCTCCCTCCCTCCCTTCCTTCCTTCTTCCCTTCCTTCCTTCCTTCCTCTCTCTCTTTCTCTCTCTTTCTTTCATGTTTTTATTTATGGATCATACTTGTATGCTGGTGAACATAGGATAATGTTGGTAATCATGTCACATTTGACATAGTTTTTCCTTCTTGCCATAGGTATACATTATTAAATTAAATGACATTGACTATTCTATTTCCAGCCCAGCCCCTAGGCAAGTTTTTTGTCTCCTACTTCCTCCCAAGAATTAAATATTTTAGTATACTCACGAAATAAGAAAAAAAATCGGTGTACTTTCAAAGGTGAAGTATCAGCCTAAACTGTATCTACATGGAGCCTCTGGCTCAAACATTTCTATCAAAATCCATTTCGTTACCCATATAAAACCAGAAAATAAATGCATCTCTACAGGTGAAATGAATAGTCCAAGTGAAACTAAAAATATTGCAATCATTGATTTTGGAGCAGCCGAGATGCTTAGAGGAAC
Organism: Monodon monoceros; assembly: GCF_005190385.1. Taxonomy (NCBI): domain Eukaryota; kingdom Metazoa; phylum Chordata; class Mammalia; order Artiodactyla; family Monodontidae; genus Monodon; species Monodon monoceros. The sequence continues at coordinate 17,117,154 of NW_021703774.1, read as the reverse complement.
ACTAGAAATTTTTATGTTTTATTTGAGGATATTGCAACAAAAAGCAAAAAGCATATACGAGTGTTTTGGGATGCAACAAGTTAATTATTTTAATGGCCTATCTGGTACAGGAGCATCAGCTACCTCAAAACTTTGGTACACCATGTCTATACTTGTGTAGTTCCCTACCATGTAAATCCCACTTTCCAAGGTAGAATCCCTTCCTGCTGGGAACAAACATTGAATTTGGTTTCTAGAAATCAAATGCACCTGGGAAAGATTTTGGTTTGGACCTGACAACCGGTGGATATGATGCCTCCATTTCTCAGAGTGGACTGTGACAGAGCTGTTAATAGTGGCTTCCTGAATCTCTAGCTTCCTTATTTTGGCAGACACATCAGCTTCCTGGGTGGGCCGGTTGGGAGTGCGATCCTGGGAGTTATTCCTGGAATTTAGCCTAAAATCTGTTTCCTTGGCCTCTGGATGATTCTGTGAGCCACCCAAATCTCGTAATAAAAGCCTTTCTGCTCAAAGTAAGCAGAGTGGATTCTGTTATCACAACTTAGAATATTAGTATATCTGATAATTGCTTTTGTAGGATTGACAACATTGGCAGCCAGTTTCAACTAGGAGTAAACCAGATCGTATAATAACAAGAGCATAGGCATGAAGGGAAATGTTTTTAAAGGAGACAGAGATCTAACTAGTTATGACTGTATTAATTTAATTTTATATGGCCAACAATATGATTTGAGCATCTGAATGATGATGTCTTTTATTAATTTCTTATAAAATAAGGCTCCTGATGTGATACTGCTCATGAAAATATTTTACTATAGAGATATTCTGGCATTATTACTTTGATAGTGGTATGTTATTTTTTGAAATGGTAATCTCTGACTGATATGGCTTCTCTAACATATTGACTAGAGACTGAGATAGTATTAATTTGTGTATAGAATAAATATTCTTCAGGCACAGTAAAAAACCAAAACTATCTAAACAAACATTTTATTCCATCCCAGACCTCCTGAATCTGAAATTCTGAGATTAATGCCAAGGACACTGAATTTTTAACAAAGTTGCAAGTTTATTCTTAAGTATACTAACGTACTAGGACCAGTGTTTTAGAATACTGAAAGAAAATTATTTTTAGAGAACGCTAATAAATTTTTGTTAAAATTGTTAAAATTTATTAATAAATTCACCACGTGGTTTTCAGTTCAATAACTTTCACTCTAAAAGTTAAACACTGACTGCATATCAAAAAGATGTTGTTCTGTCAGAGATGAAATTTTAATAGTTTTCCCAACTATCTTCTAAAAGTCACAGCCAATAGTTTAAATATTCAAAACAAACAAAAATTCAACTTTTACCCAGTCATCTTTTCCTAACCACTTTTGAGCCTTTTCCTGGTCAGTATAATAGGAAAATCATCCAGAGGAATCTGGAGCAATTTATAGTTCTCGTCCATTTAATTTAACATTTACTGAACACTTAGTGTGTACCAGTCATGGTGCTAGGCTCTAGACACGAAAGGAAGTGACAGAAATAAAATAAAGAAGGAGGCTATTATCCTGGAGGGCAGATGGACACAAGGACAGACAGATTTGATACAATGTGCTAAGGGCTATGACAAGGTCTGCATATGGTGTTTAGGCACGTAAACTAATGACTCTCATGTTTCACCACACTGGAATCACTTGGGATGCTTAAAAACAAAACCCTGATGCCTGGATCCTGCTTCCAGAACGTCTAATGTGTTGCTCTGAGATGTGTGGCTTGGCTGTCAGGATTTAAAAAATCTCCCTGCTGATTCTACTGTGCAGCTCCGTTGAGAATCAAGGTTCACAGTAGGCTCCTAGAGGAGGTGATACCTTGAGACACAAGTAGGTAAAGCAGGTGTCACAATCCATCAGTCGATCCATATCAATGTAACAAGCTAAGCCATTCATTGAATTTATTGTTTACGAGATTAACAGAGCTAATTCAAAGAATAAAGCCATAGAAAGTTATCCCTCCAAATATCTTTACAGCGTACAAAGAAGTTTCACATACTTGATCTCATTTGAGTCTCTCAACAGCACCACGGGGAGTAAAAGAACATTGGAGGGGCTGTTTTCAGAAATATGACAATGAGGTTGCTGTGCACGTGAGAGAGTGCTGCTACCTAGATTTCATTGTGCAAGATTGGGCTTTTTTCCAGCAGCGTTTTTATTCTTGGGATAAGTCAAGAAATTCAAGTTAAAATACTCTGGACTTGAATCAAAAAAAAAGTAGAGACATCTGGAGAAGAGAGTGGTGCAAGACTATATACTTGGGTGGAGGTCAAAGGAAAGGCAAGGGATTCAGTGGCCAAAAAGCAAGCGAAAGGGGTTGATGGGCCATGCTACCATGACTCCGCAGTAACAGTGAGCACTTGGGAAAATCAGCAGGTCACGTTGAAAACAACACATTCTGAGAAATGATGACAGATCCATTTATTTGCAACTTGGATTTAACTCATAAAAATGAACAGTGGAGGCTGCTGAAAGAAATCATTCTACAGGAAGAGGCCTCCAAAAATGCAAACTCTGACTTGACTTATCAAAGAGCATGCTCTTAGTTTAAAGGTAAATTAAAAAATCTAGAATCCAGCTGTCAGTGCATGCACCTTGCATAAGTCATTTAACCTTACTGTTCATGGCTAAGAGGTATATATTTTCATCAACAGAATATGGGTTAGTTTTGTTTAGTACAGCTTGGTTGTGTCATAAAATAATCAGGCTCCTTTAAAAAATTAGGGTGCAGAGTCATGCTAAGTCATTCACCCAGGGAGAGCTGGAATTACCTAATTAGAAACAGATGGTGCAAGGGTGGTGTCATTACTGCACATTTAGCTGCACGCCCTTCCGAATTCACATGGAGATGAATGGAATATAAAAATTGGGACAAACCTATATGTCAGGAAAACAAAATAATTTGGGGTAGAAAATAATTGTTTTTTGTTTTTATAATTCTCCCTGTAGCCAATATGGAGAGAGGAAAATGGAAGCCACAATCCCTTTCCTTCTTTATCTCGATAACTTGTTTAAGATGGATCGCTTCTTTGAAATTTCTTCCCTGACTTTCACCTGCCCTCCTGCCAATCACCAAATCTCCCCAGTCTTACAAAGGTTGGGTTTGGTGACTCTTTTCTGTGCTCCCTCAATCCCCTATGTTTAATACACTTAGTGTTTAACTCTTTAAATTGTGATCGTGTTTGTGTCTCCTCAGCAATTGAACTTATATGACAATTTATAAGAAATATAATTTAGTAATTATTAAATTAATAGCTTAGAGTTTGCTTCTCCTAGTAGAAAGTTGTTGAATGTAACCCTCAGGAAGGCAGAGACTGTTTGCCTGGTTTACCACATAGCCCTGTGCCTGTTCTGATCCTTCACATAATAGACACTTGAAACAAATTTGATGGATAGAAGAATGAATGAATGAATGAATGAACCTAGAGGAGCTTTTTGGGGACAGGGACTGGATCTTGTTTCATTCTATTCCCAGCAGTTAATGGTCTTCCTCGTCAGGTACTGAGAAGATAATGCCTTCAATGGCCAGGCAGGTAACGTAAATGTGAGAAGCTGCCCCTGTCTGCATGCCAGATTTGCCTCTGGCACATGGGTTTTATCCCCTTTTACTAAATATTGTTTGAAAAATCAAATGTTTTTGGCAATTCCTATTTGTGTTCTTTGCTCAAACTGTTCTTTTTCTGTGCAATAACCTTTCTTCTTAACCTTCATTATTCCTCTTTATCACTTTTCCTGGAATATGCCTATTTCTACACATCACAGCTGAAATCTATCGAAAATGTGGTCATCCCTATAAAAACTTTCTTGTTTCAAGGAAGGTACCACAAAATAATGGTTTAGAGCATGGGCTCTGTAGGCTGCTGTCTACCTCCAGCATTTACTAGGTATGGGGGATTTGGACAAGTTACTCAATCTTTCTGCACTTCAACTTAACCCATTTCAAAATGAGGATAATGGTAGTATCTATCTCATAAGGCCATTATGAGAATTAGGTGAGAACATTTTTATAAAGCATATAGAACAGTGTCTGGCACACATGAAGTACCATATAAGTATTTGGTAAATAAATTTTTTATACTGTAAAAATCAATTAGAAGTGAACTTATGTCCTATTTTTCTTCTATATATGACTTCTGTGAAATTGTTTCTTATGGATCCTTTAGTATGTGTTCATCACATCATTCCAAAAGTGCATTGAAAAAGCAATTCAACTAAGGGTAAAAAGAATGCAAATAAATGAATTCAGAGGAAATTTGATGGTATCAGGAATAATGATTCTACTTTATTTTTCTTTTTAGCATTTGTCACCATGACATAGCACACATTTATTCATTTGCTGTCAAACTCACTACACGAAAATGTAAACTCCATGAAGGCAAGCAACTTGTTTTGTTAACTGTTATATCCCCAGTTCTGTGTTGGATCCTTGATAAATCTTTCTTGATTGAACGAATGGAAAATGAAAAAGGCAGCCATCATATCTTTAGCTGAGTTTTAATGGATATTGGGTAAGTTAGAGTTTGAGGTTATCTTTACCAATATCTAAAATGGAACTACTTGTCATTTTCTTATATAATTACTTTTTTTTTTGCGGTACACGGGCCTCTCACCGTTGCGCCTCTCCTGCCGCGGAGCACAGGCTCCGGACGTGCAGGCCCAGCGGCCATGGCTCACGGGCCCAGCCGCTCCGCGGCATGCGGGATCCTCCCGGACTGGGGCACCAACCCGCGTCCCCTGCATCGGCAGGTGGACTCTCAACCACTGCGCCACCAGGGAAGCCCTATAATTACTATTTTTAATAGCATCATTGAAGTGTAACAAAAATACAATAAACTGAAGAAGTTGAAAGGGTATAATTTTATAAGGTTTGACATGTGTACACTTATGAAACCATCACCACAAACGGGATATGAATACAGCATATCCGTTATCCCCAAATGTCGCTTTATGACCCTTTGTAATCTCTGTCCCACGCTCCCCAGGCAACCAGCTCTATGTTGTCTGTCACTATAGAATCATTTGGATTACACACACACACACACACACACACACACACACACAAATATATTTAGTATCTATTCTTTTTTCTTTCTGGTTTCTTTCACTCAGCATAGTTATTTAGAGATTCAACCATGTTGTTTCATGTATGGTTAGCCATTCTTTTTATTGCTGAATAATATTTATTGATATTTGTATGGATATTCTGTAATTTATTTATTCACCTGTTAATGAACATATAGTTATTTCTAGTTTGGATTTATTATGAATAAAGCTGCTACAAACATTGTTGTACCAGTGTTTGCATGGAGATATGCCTTCTTTTCTCTTGGGAAAATATGTAGGAGTGAAATGTCTAGGTCACATGTAACTGTATACTTGTTTTAATTTTTTAAGAAACTGCCAATCTCTTTTCCAAAGTGATTTTCCAGTTTTTGCTCCCACAAATCTCTTCACATCTTCACTAAAAATTTGTGGTATGGTCTGTCTTTTTAATTCCAGCCATTTTTATAGGTGTGTAGTGGTATCTTGTGGAGGTTTTGATTTGCATTTTCCTAATGACTAATGATTTTGCATATATTTCTGTTTTCATTTAATAAGTATATCTCTTCTTTGGTAAAATATTTGTTAAAATCCTCTGCCCATTTAAAAAATTGGGTCATTTTATTGTTTATTGTAATGTCGAGTTATATATTTAATGTTGAGTTTATATATTCTGGATATAAATTCTTTATCAGATATTTCATTTTCAAATACCTTCTCATACTCTGTGGCTTGTCTTTTTATGTACTTAATAGTGTCTTTTGAAGAGTGGAAATTTTAGATTTTGATGAAGTCCAAATTACCATTTTTCTTTTGTGACTCATGCTTTTGATGTCATGTCTAAGAAATCTATGGATTGAGCCTTATTGGGGGCAGGGATATTTAGGATCAGTAGTGGTTTCAAAGAGGCAATGAAAAGCAAGGAGGTCAAGAATACAACCTTGAGGTATGAAGACATGAAAGGATCGATAGTCATCTAGAAGTTTGCAAGAGAGATCCATCCAGGTTTCAGTTAAGACAATAGTTCTCACCTATGGTTGCCCATTAGAAATTCAGAAGATGCTTAATGAAATTCCAATGACTGTACAGTCTAGGGTTAGGACACAGACAATAGTATATTAAACTTTCCTGAATAGTTCACATATGTAACCAGGATTGGGAATCATTCCATTAAGGTAAAGAGTTAAAGGGCATATTCTGAACAAAGGTAGAGGATTAAGAGAGTTGGTTGACCGCAAAGCAGCAGTTCTGAGGTTTCAGAGCTGAGTAGGGACATTGAGGACAGGGTCAGGGTCAGGAAAGTCAGTTAAATATGGGGGAGCATGGTGAGAGGGGGCAACTGAAGGAGAAAAGGTATAAGGAACTTTGAGATCACAGCAGCTTTGTGGAGATTGAGTACAGGATCCAAAGACCAAATGACTTAAGCATCCTGTTGCCGGGGTGATGTAAACTGCTGTTCACCTGATCTAGGCTCTATCAGTACCTGGGGACTGTCCGTTGAATTAGATGATTACTATGATGAGAATATTTCTACTTTTATTACTGCTACCACTGTGATAATGATGACAAAGATGATGACAACTACAAAACACCTCTTGAATCTGATCATTTTTCTCCATGTCCACCCTTCTATACTCTTCCAGGCTACCGTCATTTCTTGCCTGGAACATTGCAGTAGCTCCCTGACTGATAACTACTTCTTCTCTTACATGGTTCCAGGACAATTCGCCCAAAGTCAGCCACATGCCAGATGGTTTATTTGCCAACTATATTTCTTTTAACTCTTTGTTTCTTGCTTACTGTTTTCCAGCATTTAAAGTTATATTCACCTTTGTCTCAGCCTCAGCTCCCTGGTGCAACAATAGCCTGAAAAGGAGAGAGAGGACACTGGGGTGCATGGGAAGAATGTGTTGTAGGAATATTGCTTGATTATGAAACATTTTTACTGGATAATGCCACTTAATTTAGAGAAATCATAATGGAGCTTTAAAATCATATCTTGAATATATCTGAGTCTCTTTCATAGCTTCTGTGCTTTCCCAATGTTCCCTGTGAATTTTATGTTTATTCTTCCATTTTAAAAATACTTTTTTCGCATTAATATGTATGCCTAAACTATCTTTTTTTTTTTTTTTTTACTTTAGCCTTACAGTTTTACAAGCAAGGTATCATATTGTATGTGGTCTTCTGGGCCTTGCTTTTGTGTCCAACATTATGCTTCTATGATTCATCTATGTTATTGCATGCAGTTACATTTCTTTCATTTTCATTGTTAATATGATATTCAAATATGTGACTCTACCACAATTTTATATCTATTTTTCTTTTGGACACTGGGTGACCTTCAGTTTTCTGATACTATAAAGAGTGCTTCTATAAACATTGTTGCACAGTCACCTGGTATTCATGGGCTGGAGATGCTCTAGGATATAAGCCAAAGTGTGGAATCCTTGGGTAGTGGAGTGTGCAGTGCTCAACTTTGGAAGATAATGCTAAACAAGTTACCAATTTACACTCCCCAGAGCGATTTATATGAATACTCTCCAACACCTGGTATGGTCACACTTCCTAATTTTTGCCCATCTATTGAATGTAAGATTTCTCATTCTGGTGTGAATATTTATTTCCCTGCTCCCCAATGAGGTTAAGCATCTTTTCATATATTTAGCCACTTCTTATCTGTGAAATGTATGTTCATATCAGTTTTTCTTTTGACTTTCTAGTTGTTTATTTTTATTATTAATTTGTAGGGGTTCTTTATGGATTTTGGACTCCAGTTGTTTGTCAAGAAAAGAGTATGTGTTACAAATATTTTCTCTCAGTTTGTGGCTAGTTTTTTTTTCTATTCTATATCTTTTGATGAACTTGTATTCATTATTTTAACATAGTTAATTTTTATCATATTTTTTATTTTAAGATTAGTGAATTTGTATTGTATGTAAAAAGCCTTTCTTAACTAAGTCATAAAAATATTATCCTATATTTTCAATGCAAGGCTTTGCTTTTTACATTGAATTTTTTGCCTACCTAGAATTGTTTTCTATTTTTTTTCCTTTATGGATAATGATTTGTCATAGTGCCCCGTACTGAAAAGTCCCACCTTTCTCTGCTGACCTGCAATATATATCTCTCATATATCAGTGTTTCATAAATATTGAGGTCCCATCTTCCTTTTCTTGACTGGTAAATTTATCTCTCTCTGCCCCAGTGTCCTACTTCATAGTTTTATAGAAATATTTCTAAATATCTAATGCAGAAATTTTCTTACCTTCTTCTTTTGTTTCAGAATGTCTTGGCTATTTTCAATCTTTTATTCTTCCACATAATGTTTAGAATTAGCTTGTCAAATTCCACTTGACTTGACTCTATATTTGGCAAGAATTAATGTTTTTACAGTTTTAAGTCTTCTTATCCCAAAACTGGTATCTCTCCAATGTTTTCTAAAATATGTTTTCAACAGATTTCTATCATTTTCTGCATACAGGTCTCACGTATATTTTATTAGGTTATTCTCAGGTGTCATACGGTTTTCATTGCTGTTATGAAAGCTGTCACCTTTTCAAATTACACTTCCTAACTCTTGAGGGATATGTACAAATAAAATTGATTTTTTGCTTATTGATCTCATAGTTAGCTCTCTTCCTAAGTTCTCATGATTTCTAATAATTTGTAGATTTTTTGAGATTTTGAGAGCACATAATTGTATCATTTAAAAATCATGATAAATTTGTATTGTTTTCCTTTCTAATCTGTATGCATTTCTTGGAAATTTCTTGTATTATGTGCTGGCTAGTACCTCCAGGAAAGTGTTGAACGAAAGTTGTGATATAGGATATACTTATCTTGATTCTAAATGGAATTTTTCCAATGCTTTCCCACACTGAATGATGTCTTATTTTTGGTAGACGCATTTTCTAAGACGAAGGAGTCCTTTTCCATTCTTGTTTGGTAGAAGGCATTATCATGAATATGAGTTAAATTTTATAAGTTGTTTTCTTCATAGAGGATATATTTCAACTTTTTCTGTTTATTTGGTGAACTCAACTTGGTTATGGGTGATTGTCTTTTTGTATTTTGCTGCATTCAGTTTGGTAGTTTTTTTTTTTAACAGAAGTTTAAATCTCGTGAGTGAGAAAATCTCATAATTGGCTTTCCTATTGTTTTTGTTACGCTTTGAGTACTAAAGAGATACTGGACTCATAGAATGAGTTGGAGAATAGGCCCTCTTTTCCTGTATTCTAGAGGAGTTGCAACACAGTAGAGTGGCCTGCTCCTTGAAAATCAGTTATATCCTCTGAGTATGGTATTTTCTTTGTAGGAGGAGTTTCAACCCCTGATTCAATTTCTTTAATATGAATAGGACTTTATTGGCTCTCAATTCCTTTCTTGAGTCCATTTGGGAAGGTATTAATATTTAGGAATTGATTTCCTTTATCTAAATTATTAAATTTATTGGCTTTACATTATTGATTTTGTTTTCTTATTTTTTTAAATCCCTATTATTTTGTGACATATCTACATTTTCACTCCTAAAAATTGTTTATTTAAGAGTTTTCTTTCCCTTGTTGATAAATATTATCAGAAGTCTATTTTATTAATTATTTCAAGTAGCCAATTTTCAGTTTATTCTTATTCCCTGTTATATCGTTTCTAGTCATTGACTGCCATTAGTGTGTTTATTCTACCAGTTTTTTCTTAACTTCTTAACGGGACAGTTAGATCACTAATGTTCAGACTTTATTTCTAAAATAAGCATTTTAAGGCTATAAATTTCCCTCAAAATACTAGTTTTGTTGCATCTCCTGTTTTGATATTTTCATTCTCATTCATTTCTAAGAATTTGATAATTTCCATTATGATTTCTTTTTTGGCTGAATTATTTTTACCTGCACATTTAAAAAAATTACAGATACATGAAGTTATTTAAAAATTATTTTTTATTTACTGAGTTCTAATTTAATGGAATTGGAATTGTGGTCAGAGAATGCATTCTGCTTGATATTGGTTCTTCGAAAGTTTTTGAGTCTTGCTTTACTGTCCAGTGGTGTGCCCCATATCCCATTCTATTCCTCTTTGGAGGAGTTATAAGATGGGGAGACAGGCCCATCTCCCACTATAGAAACACAAGGGGTCTCTATTTACTCTCTAGTCTGTAGATGTGTGCACAAGTCTTAAGTTTACCTAGTAAGATTCTCTTGCCTGTGGCTTTGAATAATGCAGGAGTGGGGTCAGTTAGAGATTTTTCTCAGCCAATATGGAGTTGTTGAGAGGCCAGTGGTGTGGCATCAAGAATCCAATAACAGCAGACTCAGTTCCTGTGTCCTAAGCAGACTATGTGTGTATAACCAGCTTCCCTTGATTTTCTGCCAGAGCCTTGCTCTCTACTGTTTCAGTTGATTTTCTAATTTATTGGTATCTTGCTAAATCAGTTCTTTTCTATTTAATTTAACCAAAGTCAGTTTCTATTTGCGTAAAACTGAAAACCCTGACAAGTGTAAAAAGATAATACTTCTGAGGGAGTTACAGTATATTAATGTCTATTTTATTTCACTTAACCTTACAAGTCTTTCCTCAGTAGACATTATTTATTTTTATTTAACAGATAAAGAAACTGGGGCTTCAAGGGTTTAAATAGCTTGCCCAAAGCTACAGAGCTTGTTAATGGTGGAGCCAGGATGCAAGCCCAGCTTCACCTGATTCTTGAACTGCTACCTCTTAACCATTCCATATAGCCAACAGATAATTTTTAACCTTTTTTCCCCCTGACTCTAATAGTCTATAAACTGAAAGAATTAATACTGATTGCCAAAGAATAGGTCAGGTTCTGAGAGGTCAAAGACTAGATGCTGCAGATATGAATACATTCTTAAATTTTAATCGGGAAAAAGTACTTCTCCCAGCCTTTTTAAAAAATACATGCTGTGAGATGACTTTTTAAAAACTGATTTTTTTCCTAGCCACCTTCACTACCCCCACTCCAACTCTGCAAATTTGCCACACGTGCCTTGGCAGCATAAACAAGCATCACACACAGGGACCAGTGACTTAACATCCTTCATCATCTCCCTGGCCTAACAGAGGGGTCCTTTTAGGTCATGGGCCACTTTTCCTTCTGTAGGTTTACTGAGAGTTTGTGTGTTCATGCTCATTAAGTAACTTCTAGCAACCTTGGCTAAATAAATTGGTAAAAGGCTAAACTCATAGTCAGTATTGCTTCATAACACATACATGCAGACCTCATAATATATGTGACAGTTGCCTCATTTAAATCACCCAATTAATTTTTTGTAGCCTTGTATAAATATAATAAAGTAGCTATAGAAATGAAAGATGTTTTCAAGTTGAATTTGACTCCACGGAACTCATGGACTCAGAGTTAACTTATATTTCATTTTAGGTGATTTTACAGAAAGTTGTTTTAAAGACAAAGTATTCTTAAAATATTGAAGTTGTTTCTGCCCCCATTTCTCTTAATTGCTTTCATGAAAAGCCTACTGATTTTATAATCTATTAATTTGCAATGGAAAAACTGTACTCTTGTTGATGCAGCAAGTTTACTCTACCAATAATGCATATCTATATCTATATATTAATCTAATCTTTAATATGTTTGGTGTCAAATCAAACGTTACTGGCATTTTTATTTATTTCTTGGCTTTTCCCACAGCAGAATACTTCAGTGCCTTAAGCCATCAAATTTAAGTGAAATAGAGCTGTGAGGACATTCTGACAAGAACATTTTGACAAGAAGCAATTTAGATAAGTATTAATTATTCGTATTCATCTCTCTTGTAGTCGATGGAGACATTTACCAAGCCACAGCAATTCAAACTCTGTCACAGGAGAGGAGTAACAAGGGTTCTATAAATGGTAGCCAGGTGCCCAAATCAAATTAAACTTCTCTGTCAACAGGGATTTGTTTTTTGAGAGTACAATGATAAAAGAGAGTTAACGGAGAAGTGTTCATTGCAGCTGCCATGTACCAGTTGAATTATTCTTGTTGAAAATACTAGTGTTTTCCACGTGACCTAAAGAGCCATGAAAATTAGGCACACAAAATATAAATCTATAGAAACAAGAGCCATGAAAATTAGGCACACGAAGTATAAATCTGTAGAAACAGAGGGAGAAGTGTCACAGGAGTGACCTAGGGAAATTCATTTTGAGATGAAAACCAAGAATTTTTCATTCTGACTGTTATTCCCTTGGAGATAAAAGAGACAGTTTGTTGGACTTGTCTGTAGTATAGCTTATCTATCCTAAATGTGTAGGAAGTGAAGTAGATAAGGATAGGGAGTGGATATGCAAAAGAGGGAGCAGCAAGAATCTTTATTATTATTTTTTAAATGGCCTCTGAAGGCAATCTGATTGCTTATTCATTGTTTCACTCTGGCTTAGACTCTGTTTTTCTTGAAGACAAACTAAGTAATAGATTAGCTGTTCTCTGGCTTGTGTCAACAACCAGATTAATCAAGTGAGGGAGGAGTACAAAGATTGCTGATACATTTATATGAAAATAACTGAAGAAAAGAGGAAAGGTGCAGTTATCCACTGATTTTTCTTATAGTTCAAGCTTAATATACTGACCTGATATACTGTGTGATATATTCATAACTAAAGTCCCTGCACTAGAAAGTGGTGAACCTACCTCTCCAAGTTCCATGTTTTTCCATCATATGCCATTGATAACCCACCTGAGTTGGGGGGGAGCTGGTTATCAAAATGCACCTCTTCTTTCAGTTTTTAAAAAATTTTTTCTCACTCAAAAACCTACCATTTATATCACCTCACACTAGTCAGAATAACCATCATCAAAAAACTCTACAAACAGTAAATGCTGGAGAGGATGTGGAGAAAAGGGAACCCTCTTGCACTGTTGGTGGGAATGTAAATTGATACAGCCACTATGGAGAACAGTATGGAGGTTCCTTAAAAAACTAAAAAAATAACTACCATATGACCAGCAATCCCACTACTGGGCATATACCCTGAAAAAACTATAATTCAAAAAGAGACATGTACCACAATGTTTATTGCAGCACTATTTACAATAGCCAGGACATGGAAGCAACCTAAGTGTCCATTGACAGATGAATGGATAAAGAAGATGTAGCACATATATACAATGGAATATTACTCAGCCATAAAAAGAAATGAAATAGAGTTATTTGTAGTGAGGTGGATGAACCTAGAGTCTGTCATACAGAGTGAAGTAAGTCAGAAAGAAAAAAACAAATACAGTATGCTAACACACATATATGGAATCAAAAAAAAAATAGTGGTTCTGATGAACCTCTGGGAAGGACAGGAATAAAGACTCAGATGTAGAGAATGGACTTGAGGACACGGGGAGGGGGAAGGGTAAGATGGGACAAAGTAAGAGAGTTGCATTGACATATATACACTACCAAATGTAAAATAGAGAGCTAGTGGGAAGCAGCCGCATAGCACAGGGAGATCAGCTCGGTGCTTTGTGACCACCTAGAGGGGTGGGATAGGGAGGGTGGGAGGGAGACGCAAGAGGGATGGGATATGGGGATATATGTATACGTATAGCTGATTCACTTTGTTATACAGCAGAAAGTAACACAACATTGTAAAGCAATTTTACTCCAATAAAGATGTAAAAGAACAAAACAAAACAAACAAACAAAAAACCCTACCATTTATTTAAAAGTACTACTTTCTAATTAATGCTAAATAAAGGTTATAAGCTCTTAGCTAATCAGGGGTTTAAAAATCACTTTATTTCTACATTTTTCTCCTTGCATCTGCTGCTGTTTATTGTTATTTAAGTTTTAATGCTTTGGCAATACAGCTGGTATTTCAACAGCATTTTCCCCTAACACTTAATAATAACTCATAGCTGAGAGATGTATTAAGGCATGAGAATGTCTATTTTCCTCAACCGTCATCACTTAAAACCTTCAGAATATTTAACATCTGATCTTCATTTTAATTCTTATTCTGACTCACAGACAGCATGGACTAGTTTATTGGAGTATTCAATGTGGTAATACTCCCTTCCTATAGATTCTCCTTCCTGGGATTACACTGAGATCATTGCCCTGGACCATTATCTTCCATATTCTGAGAGGGTATTAGCATGGCTCAGATAATGAGACTTTATTGTGGCTATTTGTGTTTCCTCCGTGTATTAGATGAAGATGGAACGTTCTTTGGAGAAATTATTGCGAAGAAAGAGCTCTTTTTCTCCATTATTATTTAACTTAGGAATTTTTAATCAGTTGAATTCATAAGCCCATACTTCTGGATCAGATAATGAGCATATGTATGTGTGTATGTGTGTGTGTATGTATATATAATATGTATACATATATATGTATATATGCATATATAAAATTTTAATATATTAAATATATATTTATGTATTTAAATGAAATAAATATATTTAAATGTACATATAAAATTTAATATATATGTATGTATATCCTGTAAATAGTCTCAATAAAGAAATTTTGTTTACATGCATTTTTTTCTTTTTCAAAAGTGTATATTATAGTATTCCTTTATTAACTCTCAGATTAAACCTTTTTATATGTTAGGCGATTTTCTGGGCACTGAAGATTATAGGAGCAGAAAAAAAAGTACTCGAAAAACCAAATCTGTCCCCCTGGATTGTGTATTCTATGGGAAGAGGGCAGACAATAAACAAATAACCAAGTATATAGATCCAGTGTCAGATGCTAACAAGGGTTGTGAAAGGGAAAAAATAAATAAATAAAACAGGGTCAGGGGAATGGGGACTGTGTGTTGATTTCTATTTTATGTTGGGTTGCCATGGAAGGGAACTTCTGATCAGAGTACTGAGGAAAGTTAGGGAGTGAATGGCTCATTCAGTCCATTCAAAGTGGCTGTAGTGACATGAGCTAGGATGGTAATAAGAGATGAGAAGAAAGAAGTATTAAGGGGCTAGATTTGCAGGCCATTTCAGGCTCATAGGAAGGACTAGGTTTTATGTTTGCTGAGATGGGAAACCATTGAGGGAGATATGATCTGATATAATTTTTTTTTCTTTTGCGTTACGTGGGCCTCTCACTGTTGTGGCCTCTCCCACTGCGAACCACAGGCTCCAGACACGCAGGCCCAGCGGCCATGGCTCACGGGCCTAGCCGCTCCGTGGCACGTGGGATCTTCCCGGAACAGGGCACGAACCCATGTCCCCTGCATCAGCAGGTGGATTCTCAACCACTGCGCCACCAGGGAAGCCCCTGATTTAAATTTTAAGACAGGCATGCTGGCTGGTTATAGTAGGAAGGAAAGTAGTGAAATTGTTCACTCAGTTTGAGAGACTATGGTCCATAAAAATACTCTTTGTGGTCTACATCTCTTGTGCATACAAGAAAGCAAAAGCAAAAGTTTGGGGCATAATACTGAAGTGAAGTTTTTTTTCTTATTTAGAGACCTCTTGCTGATTTTTCACATACATAGTGAAAATAACAGGCTTTTGGTTCAAAAACAAGGCAGGAGAATGAATTTAATCAAAATTGAATAAATTGTACATATCTTCAATCAAGGTGATATACCATATTAACAAATTGAAGGAATAAAACCATCTCAATAGATGCAGAGAAAGCTTTTGACAAAATTCAACACACATTTATGATAAAAACCCTCCAGAAAGTAGGCACAGAGGGAACTTTCCTCAACATAATAAAGGCCATATATGACAAACCCACAGCCATCATCGTCCTGAATGGTGAAAAACTGAAACCATTTCCACTAAGATCAGGAACAAGACAAGGTTGCCAACTCTCACCACTATTATTCAACATAGTTTTGGAAGTTTTAGCCACAACAATCAGAGAAGAAAAGAAATAAAAGGAATCCAAATTGGAAAAGAAGAAGTAAAGCTGTCACTGTTTGCAGATGGCATGATACTATACATAGAGAATCCGAAAGATGCTATCAGAAAACTACTAGAGCTAATCAATGAATTTGGTAAAGTAGCAGGATAAAAAATTAATGCACAGAAATCTCTTGCATTCCTATACACTAATGATGAAAAATCTGAAAGTGAAATTAAGAAAACACTTCCATTTACCATTGCAATGAAAAGAATAAAATATCAAGGAATAAACTTACCTAAGGAGACAAAAGACATGTATGCAGAAAATTATGACACTAATGAAAGAAATTAAAGATGATACAAATAGATGGAGAGATATACCATGTTCTTGGATTGGAAGAATCAATATTGTGAAAATGACTCTACTATCCAAAGCAATCTACAGATTCAATGCAATCCCTAGCAAACTACCACTGACATTTTCCACAGAACTAGAACAAAAAATTTCACAATTTGTATGGAAACACAAAAGACACTGAATAGCCAAAGCAATCTTGAGAACGAAAAATGGAGCTGGAGGAATCAGGCTCCCTGACTTCAGGCTATACTACAAAGCTACAGTAATCAAGACAGTATGATACTGGCACAAAAACAGAAATATAGATCAATGGAACAGGATAGAAAGCCCAGAGATAAACCCACGCACATATGGTCACCTTATCTTTGATAAAGGAGGCAGGAATATACAGTGGAGAAAAGACAGCCTCTTCAATAAGTGGTGCTGGAAAAACTGGACAGCTACATGTAAAAGAATGAAATTAGAACACTCCCTAACACCATACACAAAAACAAACTCAAACTGGATTAAAGACCTAAATGTAAGGCCAGACACCATCAAACTCTTAGAGGAAAACATAGACAGAACACTCTGTGACGTAAATCACAGCAAGATCCTTTTTGACCCACCTCCTAGAGATATGGAAATAAAAACAAAAATAAACAAATGGGACCTAATGAAACTTCAAAGCTTTTGCACAGCAAAGGAAACCATAAACAAGACCAAAAGGCAATGCTCAGAATGGGAGAAAATATTTGCAAATGAAGCAACTGACAATGGATTAATCTCCAAAACATACAAGCAGCTCATGCAGCTCAATATCAAAAAAACAAACCACCCAATCCAAAAATGGGCAGAAGACCTAAATAGACATTTCTCCAAAGAAGATATACAGATTGCCAACAAACACATGAAAGAATGCTCAACATCATTAATCATTAGAGAAATGCAAATCAAAACTACAATGAGGTGTCATCTCACACCAGTCAGAATGGCCATCATCAAAAAATCTACAAGCAATAAATGCTGGAGAGGGTGTGGAGAAAACGGAACCCTCTTGCACTGTTGGTGGGAATGTAAATTGATACAGCCACTATGGAGAACAATATGGGTGTTCCTTAAAAAACTAAAAATAGCACTGCCACACGACCCAGTAATCCCACTACTGGGCATATACCCTGAGAAAACCATAATTCAAAAAGAGTCATGTACCAAAATGTTCATTGCAGCTCTATTTACAATAGCCAGGACATGGAAGCAACCTGAGTGTCCATCCACAGATGAATGGATAAAGAAGATGTGGCACATATATACAATGGAATATTACTCAGCCATAAAAAGAAGCGAAATTGAGATATTTGTAGTGAGGTGGATGAACCTAGAGTCTTTCATACAGAGTGAAGTAAGTCAGAAAGAGAAAAACAAATACCGTATGCTAACACATATATATGGAATCTAAGGAAAAAAAACAAAAGAAAAATGCAGACCTACTAGAGAATGGACTTAAGTATATGGGGAGGGGGAAGGGTAAGCTGGGACAAAGTGAGAGAGTCGCCTGGACATATATACACTACCAAATGTAAAATAGATAGCTAGTGGGAAGCAGCCGCGTAGCACAGGGAGATCAGATTGGTGCTTTGTGACCACCTAGAGTGGTGAGGTAGGGAGGGTGGGAGGGAAGGAGATGCAAGAGGGAAGAGATATGGGGACATATGTATATGTATAACTGATTCAGTTGTTATAAAGCAGTAACTAACACACCATTGTAAAGCTATTATAGTCCAATAAAGGTGTTAAAAATATATACATATTGACAGAAAAAAAAAAAACATAACTAGTGTAGCATGCTATGTTAGGAAGCAAATGGACTTGTCTCCTGTTCCTTTGCTCCTCAGAGACTTTACAAAAGTGATGTGGAACCATATCCTCTTCTCCAAGAACAGTGGAGGCTCTAGATTTCTGTACCAAAGGGATTTTAGGGGCACAAACTGGTTGGAATTATTGGAAGTAGGAGGCTAGAGGGCTTTCCTTGAAGTCGTACTTGCTCACTGTGATTTACTTATATTTTATGTTACAGACAAATGTAGCAAAAATTCTTAGAGGCTTTTATGTTTAAGATTAAGAAAATGTCAACTGTTTATATCAAATAATATTAATATAAAAATTATAATCATTAAAAAAAAGAAAATTCTTAGAAACGTATTCACATATAAATGCAACAAAATCTGAAAGAGGATTTTTACTGAAGTAAAGAAAAAACAAAAAAATTAAGGTAATTTCTAAACTGACACACTCATATGTTAGAATACTGTGTAGTATTTTATAAGGTTGAAACAAACAGAAATCTATTGTTGAATAAAAGAAGCATGTGAAAAATGATTTATACTGGATAATAGATTTTATATAATTAAATATGTATTTTTAAAATATTGTGCATATCTGTGCATATTTTGCCACCGTAGGGAGTTAGGCCTGTAGAAAATGTACTTGAAACTATAAAATCAGAGAGTGAAATAGTTGTTGAAGCCATTACTCCTATTTAATGCTCAAATTTAAATCACTACAGAACAAACGGAATTTATTTTTGCATGAATCCTCTTTTGTGATCACTCCATCTGTAAATATGGAGCAATAGTAGATATAGTACCATATAAATAATTAAGAAAACACATAGAAAAGGAAATCTCTAAGTCTAAATGCCAGAAATTAATAGATGACTCAAATCCAAACAGAACCTTGAAGGGATGCCCAAAGGACTATCAGATACAGCCTTGAGTCTCTTCAGGATAGGGCATTAGAAGAGAAATCCCTGTAGATAGATCCAGGCAAGTGCAAAGAAATGTTGCTGACTTGCCAAGCCCTAGACAGAATTAAGTAGTTGTATGAGAGAAAAATCAAGAAACCAAGTCTCCATCAAAAACAAGTGTGTGGTCAAAACTTATTGTAACTACATGAAGCAGAAATAACAAGCTTTGAAATTAGTAAAAAACTTGTCAGAGACCAAAAGAATCCTGTGGGACTGATGCTTAAGGAAACAAACAAACAAAAACCTCAGTTACTCCATGAGGACAATTCTGTACCCCTGGATGCATGGGACACAAAAAGGAAAAAGTAAGTTACCCACTGAAGTTAATCTCTTTCTGTGTGTGTGTTGTGTTTGTATATATTATATATATATACACACACACATATATATATCTGTATTTCTATTACACATATATCTGTATTTATATATATAATTTTTCGTTTACAAACACAATCTTTGCAGTGAGTTAACAGAGGCAAGCAAGCAATCTCCCACTGAAGATGATACCTAAAATACATATATATACTTTTTTTTATACAAAGAAATAATTTCAAGGGAGAGTTAGCAGAGGCAAGCATGACTATAAGATACTAAGAAACAGTAATAATAGAATAATTTGAAAAAGATATTAAAAAGTATTTTTATAGTTCTTTAAATATAAAATTATTAAAATAGTTGAGGAAGAAATAGTAACCTAATGTAATGACAGGTTTTAATACTAAGAAAGTTTTTTGAAAAAGAACAAAACTATTAGAAATAAAAATATGATCATTGCAAAAACAAAATTTTTCCATGGATGTGTAAAATTGAATATAAATGAAGAAAGAATTAGTAGAATTGATGAGGCACAGTATTCAAGAAGTACAGAGAGATATAGTTATTTAGAATTGAAGAAAGACTTGACTTCTCAGATTGTGGAAGCAAATTAGCTACCAAGTAGGACAAACAAAACAAATCCACATAAAGACACACAACAATTGAATTTGGTGCAGTATATCAACTTCAAAGAGAAAATCTTAAAAATAATAAAAAATAAAGTTACCAATAAAGAATGATGACAACTTATAAGCAGTAAGAGGAACAAGAAGACAGTGGAATGATATCTTTAAAATTCTGAGGAAAATGAGATGTTAACCTAGAGCTCTATATCCAATTAAACAATTATTTAAGAGTGATAGGGGAAAAAAAGACTTTAAAAATTCTCAAAGAATGAGAAAGCTTGCAACTCATAAAATGTTGTTGAAAGATCTTCTCTATTAGGAACATCAGCAAGATTAAACCCAAAGAGAAAGAATGCCAAAGCAAGAAGCAGTGGTAAGTTTGAAAATTTGTAAACAAGTCAGTGAATATAAATATGCTTGACTGTAAAACACTTAAAATTATAGTGATTATTTTGAGATGGTTTTAAAAACAAATTAGAAAGGCAGTTGACAATATTCCATACCCTTTCATGATTAAAACAGACTCAAAAAACAAGGACCAGAAAAGAACTTCCTCAACCTAATAAAGGCTATCAACAAAAAAACTCCACAACTAACATTATGCTTAGTGGTGAAACTCAGCGCTTTCTCCAGAGATCACAAATAAGATGAGGATGTCCACTCTCACCACTTATATTCTGCATTGTATTGGAGGTTCTATCCATGGAAATTAGGGGGGGAAAAAAAGACATATGAGGCATCCAGATGGGAAAAGAAGTAAAATTGCACATAACATTTTCTTATATATGAAAAATACTGTCAAATCCAGAAAATACTTTTAGCAGTAATAAGCAAGTTCAGCAAGGCGTCTAGATACAAGATCAGAATGCAAAAATCAATTGTATTCCTATACAGTAGCAATAAACAAAGTAAAAATGAAATTAAGAAAAACGTCCCATTTGCAATAGAATCAAAAAGCATGAAATAGGAATGAAATGAACAAAAGAACTGTAAAACACATTTGGAAAACTATGAAACATTGCTAAATTAAGGAACCTGTAAATAAATGGTAGATATCCCATGTTCATGGATTGGAGGACAATATTTTTAAGATGACAATACTATCAGAGTGAGTACATCTAGACTTGATGCAGTTCCTGTTAAACTCCCATCTGGATTCTTTGCAAAAATTAACAGATTGGTCCTAAAATTCACATGGAAATTCAGGGAACCAAAAATAGGGAAAATAATCTTGAAAGAGAAGAACATGGTAGGAGGATTCACACTTCCCAATTTCAAAACATACAATAAAGCAGTGTTAATCAAGAGAGTATAGTACTTACATAAGGATAGACTATAGATCAATGGGATAGAATGAAAAATAAAATAAAACCATGTGTTTATAGTCAACTGATTTTCAGCTAGTGGGCCAAGACCATTCAATTAAGAAGGCATAGTCTTTCAGTAAATAGTAATGGCTTAACTGGATAGCCACATGCAAAAAAATACATTTGGATTCTTCATACCATATATAAAAATTAATTCAAAATGAATCAAAGATCTAAATATAGAATCTAAAACTGTAAAACTCATAGAAGAAAATATAGGAGTAAATCTCATACTTAATAATAGAATATTAGATATGACACAAAAGCACAAACAAAAAAATAAAAATTAGATTAATTTAAATTAGTCTCACCAAAATTAAAACTTTTGTGTTTCAAGGATACTACCAAAAAGTGAAACAAACAAACAAACAGAAACAGCCCACAGAATGGGAGAAAATATTTGCAAATCATATATCTTTTTTTTTCTAGTTTCTTTTTTTTAAATTAATTTTTATTGGAGTATAGTTGCTTTACAATGTTGTGTTAGCTTCTACTGCACAGCAAAATGAATCAGCTATACATATAAATATATCCCCTCCATTTAGGACACTACAGTGCATTAAGTAGAGTTCCCTGTACTATACAGTATGTTCCCATCAGTTGTCTATTTTATACACAAATCATATATCTAATTAAGTACATGTATCTAGAATTTACAAAGAGTTCTTACAACTCAATTATAGAAAGAAAAATTACACAATTAAAAATGGGCAGAGGATCTGAATAGAGATTTCTCCAGAGAACGTATACAAATGACTAAGTACGTGAAAAGATGCTTCAAGTCATTAGTTATCTGGGAAATGCAAATCAAAATCAAAATGAAATGCTACTTCACACCTACTAGGAAGGCTGTAATCAAAAAGACAATTAGTTTCAAGTGTTAGAGCGGATGTAGTAAGAGTGTAAACTGCTGGCAGGAATGTAAAATGGCTTTTCTGCTTTTGGAAATAGTCTCAGTTCCTTAAAAGGCTAAACATACAGTTATATGTGTGACCCAGCAATTCTACTCCTACCTGGATATACACCTAAGAGAAATGAAAGCCTATGTCTACACAAAAACTTGTACACAAATCTTCGTAGCAGTATTTTTCATAATAGCCAAAAAGGAGAAATGACCTAAGTGTCCATCAACTGAAGAATGATAAATAAAATAGGGTATAGCCATATAATGGAATATTATTCAGCAAACTAAGAGATATGAAGTTCTAATACATGCTACAACCTGCATAAATCTGAAATACATCATGTTAAGTGAGAGACACAAAGGACCACGTGTTGTAGAATTTCACTTATATGAAGTGTGCAGAGTGGGCAAATCTATAGAAACAGAAATTAGGTTAGTGGTTTCCTAGGGCTAAGGGTTGGGGGATGTGGATTTATGTCTAAGGAATGTGGGAAGTCTTTTGGAGGGTGATAAAAGTGTTCTAAAATGTATTGTAGTAATGGTTGCAGAGCTCTAAGTATATAAATATATTACAAGCACTTTGAATTGTATACTTTACATGGGCAATTGTATGATATGTGAATTATATCTCAATAAATCTGTGAAAAATGTTAGTAATTAAATTATAGACATGAACATGGAATATTTAGGGGAAAGATTTTATAAAAATAATTTTGTTCCCTATAGGAACAGAAGAATTAATACTGATTAATTTTAGACTGTTAAGCATGCATGCTAAATTTTTGAGAGCAACAATTAAGAATAGAAACAAATATTTAACATAAACCAGTAGCTGGAAGGAGAAGAAATGACTAGAACTGAATTAATAGAAGGTAGAAAAGGAAAAAATAAAAAAGCAAAGAAAAACGTCATAAATCCAAATATATAAGTAATTCACAAAAATATGTAAATCATCTAAACTTGTCTTTTAAAAAACAGAAATTCTGATATTGAATAAATAACAAAAAATATATCTAGAGAACTTTTTAAAGCCTAATGGCACAGAAAAGCTGAAGGTGAGAGGATGGAAAAACATCTTTCAGGCAAATGCTAACTAAAAGAAAGCTGGTATAGCAATACTAATATCAAAAAAGATTGATAGACTTCAAGGCTTAAAGCATTCTCATAAATAAAGACTTTCATACATGATAAAAGCAATGTTTCTCTAGGAAAATAGAATAATCTTAAATGTCCACATGCCTGGAAAATAGTCTCAAAATAGAAATAAATAATAGTAAAGGCCATTAAAAGGAATGATAGTAGAAGATTTTAAATAACTCTCCCAGAAACTGATAGATCAGGCAAATAAAAATTAGTAAAGTTAAAAGAGATTTGAACAATATAGTTAACAAGTCCAATCTAATGAACATGTATAGTACCGTGTATAATTTGGCAATACACAGTTTTTAAAAGCACACCTGTGCTTCTATTTTTTAAAAATTTTATTGGATTATAGTTGATTTACAATGTTGTGTTAGTTTCAGGTGTACAGCAAAGTGGTTCAGCTATACATATACATATATTCATTCTTTTTCAGATTCTTTTCTCATATAGGTTATCACAGAGTATTGACTAGAGTTCCCTGTGCTGTACAGTAGGTCCTGTTTGTTATCTATATTAAATATATAGTAGTGTGTGTATATAAATCCCAAGCTCCTGACTTGTTTTTAAAATATGAAGAACCTAAACCTTTATTGGAACACAAGTCTCCGCAAATACCAGACAGTATCTAGGTAGATGATACTCATTGATCACACTGAAATAAAAATAGAAATCAATAAAAATATATAGCTTTACTCCCTTCCCGTATGTTTAAACATCAGAAGACACGTCTAAATAATTTATGAGTGAAATAAGTCATAATGGCAATCATTCAGTATTTAATACTGAATGTCAATGAAAATACTACATACCAAAACTTGTGAAATACTGCTAAAGCAATGTATTGATTTATATCCTTAGGTATTTATGTTAGAAAGGAAAATATACTGAAAAGCTAAGATTAATTTCAAGTATAAACCACAAAAATTTAAACAGTAAATTATTATAAAGTAGAGGGAAGGTGAAATAACTTCATTTGATTAACAGACATCAATAGACCCTTAGTTAATTAGGAAATGATCATAACACAGGAAATGTAAACAGACTGTGGGTATTCTCCACTTCTATGTTTTCTTTATCACCCACAGGGAAAAATGAAATCATACTTTATTGCTGATACTCATGTGGAAAAAACAATAGAGGCACAAAAAGACCCCAGATTATTACCCAAAGTCAAGAAGGTAATACCAGAAATTGATATTACTGCTATCATTACCATTGAAATTACCTCAGTCTCTAAAAATTGGGCCTAGTATTGATAAATTGATATTTAAAGGTCAGATTCTTTAATGCATCATAGTGAACAATATTTGAAATAGTATAAATAATAACTGCACTGAGAAAAACCAAATATCATTATGGGAGGCTGAACAAAACACAGCCTGTAATGAGCTTTCTTTAGCACTATAAAACTCTATGACAGTTTTTCCATAGAATATGTAAAATAGTTTGAATAATTATAATGTTTGACTTTGGTAATTGTAAGGCAATAATAATGGCCTGGTGAAAAGTATCGTTTGTCTTTTACTTATCATATGTTACTTACTATTCATCTACTTTTTAGTTTATCATACAAACCATGCTGATCAGTCATAAAACTGCCTTAATACAGTGCAATTTAGACTGTTTTCCCTCACTGAACTGTACTTTTTCCCAAGCACACTTTGTGACATATGAATGAGCATTTACTATGCTATAAATAACTTAGTTCTGCAAATAAATAAAGCATTACATTGTTTATCTGGAAGATAGCTGGTATATTTTTTAATTATTTGGCTATTTCCTGTATGTCGTACTGTGCTAAACTTCATGGGATTTGGGTTCAGAAGACTTTTATCCTAGCTCAACCACTTTCTAGCTCTGTCATCCCAAGAAAGGAAAAAAAAAAATTCTGTGAACCATTGTTTCCAATCTGTGAAACAGGGCACATACCTCACAGTACTGTAATAAGAATTAAATTAGATAATGTACATGAAAGTCAGTTTGGAACTGTCAAGCGGTTTGTAATACTGTCACTAATATTTAGATACTTGATAGACTCAATTGGTTTTCATTTGCATATTGATTGACTGAGTAAAATCACAGCATTTTATTGTCACTAGTTCTACAAACCAGAAGGATATAGAAATCCCAAGACAGAAAATTAAACACCCTGACTTGAATTTTTGCCCGTCTAACTGCATTCTGTGATTCCCAAGATGATTTGAGGGAAAATGCCAGAAACAGATCCATAAACTGCCCAGGAGACACGCTATAAACACAAAATACAATGAGGCTTATGTCACAGCGGGTGATTGAAAAGTTAGAGAAGTTTAGGATGGAAGACTCTGCAATCCCAGACGGCCTCCATCCAGCGAGCATTGTGCACAGTCGTACGGGACTCGGGAGAACCTGTGGCCGACATGTGCGCGTCGTGTCTGGAAACCCAGGGCACACTGGTGGATGGCGCTGGGCTGAGCAGTACACCTGTCTTTGTAGTAATGCTTGCAGCTCCGCGTTGCTTTTCATCAGGGCTCCCTGGCAAGCTTCGCAGACACACCAGCTTTTAGAGGAGATGTTAAAGCCATTCTGGAGAGAGAAGTCTTAGGATCTTGTGACAAAGTCAATGTTTGAGGGTCGCACAGTAAATTGGAATAAAACAGAGGCCTCCTGATAGTCCTCTTTCCGTGAATCTGGTGTGTGGTTTGCTTCGTATTTTTATCAAAACCAATCTCTGTTTAAATTTGGCTTAGGAATTAAACATTTACAAAGCACTTACTATGTGGGGGACAATATGCAAGGCCTGAGGAATATACAGAAATGAGTACCGACTAGTACCTGCATAAAAGGAATTTGTATTTAAGGGATAGAAAAGCGTCCATTTATAACTTGCAAAAAATGTAAGCATTGTACTAGTGGTATAAATAAATGTTAAGTGAGCTAAAAGACAGTAATTTTGGTGGAGTCATTTTGGTGGAATTTTGGTGGAATTCCAAATTTGGTGGAATTTTGGTGGAAGCCTTCATAG
This sequence comes from Monodon monoceros, assembly GCF_005190385.1. Classification (NCBI taxonomy): domain Eukaryota; kingdom Metazoa; phylum Chordata; class Mammalia; order Artiodactyla; family Monodontidae; genus Monodon; species Monodon monoceros. The sequence continues at coordinate 17,090,764 of NW_021703774.1, read as the reverse complement.
AGTGAATGGCAATGGGATAGTTAATTGGATGTTCAGGAGGAAGGAAGGAGGAAGGAAGCAGTGAAGACAGAAGGAGTAGCTTAAGTAAATGTACATGTATGTGAAAGTTTATGACAGATTTATAAATTAGCAAATCATCTGGGATTAGTAAGTAGTCTGATTGACTAAATTATAAAGCATATGTGTATGGCTGTATGGATGAATGTGAAAGTTAAGAGACAGGAGTGATTGTGGGAATGAAGTAAGGTTGGAAGGGTAGGCAGGGGTCAGATGGTGAAGACCCTGAAACTGAAAAAGAATTTGTTTTCCATTTTGTAGAAAATGGGGCAGGGATGGAGGACAGGTGTTGAAGTGAACATGATGATTCTGGTAGAAATGTGGTTACTGGATTAAGGAGAGAAGGATAGAAATAGAGCAATTGAATGGCTAGTATAATGAATCAACTCATGGGGCTTGGAAAAAGATGAAGTCAGATATTTCAGACATGGGATATATCATATCTCTGATTAAATCATGAGGGTTAGGGAAGAAAAAGTTGAAGATGACTCTAAGACCTTTAGCTGGTAACTGAGTGGATGATGATGCTATTAACTAAGAAAAGACACAAACATGGACTGGCAGGTATAGGATGAGAAGGAAGATATTGACTTAGCTTTTGATATTTCAGCTTGCCTGTGCACCTTTAAAAAGAAGACCAGTGTGAAGTCAGAAATTAATGATGACTTCGATAGAAAAGACTCGTGTCTTTCCCTAACATTTGTGGGTCCTCATGTAAGAGTAAAAATGGAGGACCACATACCGTATACCATGTTAAATACTTAAAAGTTATAAATCAATCCACAGATTGTTAAATAAAATATAGGCTAGCCTCCTTTCATCACAAAATTGCCTCATATCAACTTGAAGACCAGGTTTAAATTAGAATTTTGTGCGAAAATGTGGAGACAGTACCTTAGGAAGAGCTTTCCCCATCCCTGTTTCTTCCCACCCTGGCACAGGCCTCAGGTGCACTTATGGGAAGCCCCAACCTGCAGGCTCAAGCCCTGTCCACACCCCCACTGCCTGCAATCCCCCCTTCTCACAAACAGCCACTCCTTGGCCGCCTCTAGGACCTCGGGATACATTTTACACATCAGAAGTGTAACCCAAATTCAAGAAGAAGACAGGCAGGCTCTGGAAGCAGACTCAGTAAGACTCAGGTAAGGAACTCTGAGGTCCTGGATACCAGAGTGTGGTTTGGATGGGAGGGTGTAGGCTCCAGGTGAGCTCATCCTGTTGAGCCTGCAGACTGCTTAGCTTGTGGAGGGCAGAGCAGGTGTCTGCAGCCTGAATTGCAGGAGAGGGCTCCTCTTGCTCTAATCTAAAGGCAGAAATGAGAAGACACTCCTAGTAGATTTCCTAGTCCAGCACATTCAAGGGAGGGAAATAGAGTGTATAGAAAACAGAGATGGAGCAACAGAACCTACATTTAAGAGGTAAATAGTATAGGACCCGAAGATGAAGCTGAGAGGAGGGGAAACAAAGATAGCACAGGCAGAGCATCCTTTCAAGAGATTTATCAGAAGAAAGGACAAGCTGGAGGAAGAGCTTACAAAGGGTGAAGAATCAAGGATATTTTTAAATTATTTAAACATTTAAAAAACTTTTTTATAAGAGTAGAGGTCAGTTTTAAAGTGTCTTGTTGCAATTGTAAAAGATCACCAAAATGAGATTCAAGCATTAAAAACAAGAGTGCATTTATAACAAGGAGTTTAGCTGATTGTTTAGATTTCTAAACACTAGAGGGTAAAAATATAAATGAGGCCAGGGATATCCATTATTTTTTATGGAAAAAAGCTCTACTGAATACCATTTATGCCAACTTTAATGAATGAAGTTTGGAAATAGAAGAGAGGTTTCTATGAAGGATGGAGCTAATGGCATTTCAGTCAATAGTCTAACGTTGAGTCTTAATGCTGTTTTGCCTAAGTTTATATGTGAATCAAGAATGTATGCTGGGAAGGCAAGACAGTGTACTCTCTGAACCTAGAGCTCTTCTAAAAGAAGAATAGAAGAATAAAAATTATACCTTGGCATGGGACAGCTACAGCCTCACTCAGTGTTATTGGACAGACAAAACACAAATGTGTAAATAACAGAAGACACCATAGAATTCTTAATAGGAAATTCTCAGTATTTTAGTGATAAAATAGATCAGTGTAGCTGGGCTGGGAGTTCGAAGATCCTAGGATTTTAGCCTCATTTTGTTCCTAGACTGATTGTAAACCAGGATAAGATATTTAATTAACAGGCTTGGTTGCTTTATCATGTTAGACCGTGGGGTTTCCCTCCCCAAAGCTGTGGAATCTATTGCTCATACAATTCCTTTCTTGGAAAGGTAAAATAATTAAAGTGATGAAAGCAATGTTGGATTAAAAAGGGTGAGGGCCCTAAGAGTCTGCTGCCCACTTATTCTTCTCTTTCCATTTTTGACTCTCTTTTGAAATGTTCCTAAGTGTCTCTCTGTTGCACAGTTGGAAAATATTTGAACTAGATAATCTCTAAGATCCATTCCAACTATAAAATCCTATGACTCTCCTAAGTCAGGTACAACTTTGCAGATGAGGTGGAGCTTGCGTGGGCCTTTGAAGCTGGGCCATATATTTGGATTAGTGGGTAGGAAGAGTGAAGATATTTAAAACAGGAAGAGGAACATAATAAAAATAATAAAAGAAATAGTGAAAGGAATAATACTGGTTTCCTTGGCAGAGGATGTGTGGAATAATAAGGAGACTTTTCTAACTAAACTGTAGGAATTGTAAGGTGGAGCAGTGGGAAATAAAATTTAAGTACAGGGCGCTTGCTTTTCATATAAGAGAAATGTTATTACTGGAGACTTTGTATAACTTAAAACTCAAGTAATTCAAAACAAATTTTCCCAAAGGGAAAATGCATTTTGGAACTTATAAAAATTCATAATTATTTTAGTGTGTATTTGCTTTGAAGTTACTTTTTACATTTTCTTTATTATTTTGCTGGGGGCTCTTTTCTAAATTATTGTTGGTGATTGCTTGCTCTCCTTCTTCTAGTGGTTTATCCCATCTTACTTCTATTCCAGAGTTATTGATTTTTGGTTTGTTTTCAGCACTAGCTTTGGCAGCACCATTGAATGAAGTTGGATAACATTGTGAAAGGCTATAAAAAATGAGATTTGAAATGATAATAACAGTGTTTGCTTAGGCTATAAAACCAAAAGTCACTTTCAGAAATTCAAAGGCAAGTAATCAAGAGTGGGTCTCATGATACTGACAAAGGAGGGCTTGTGTTTCCTTTCACTAGTGCTGTTGGTGATGGCAATCACATAAACACAGTTTGCAATTAACTCAGTTTTCAAATTAGGCAATTTTTCAAGAAATAAGTAAATTGAATTTCTCATCAGTTCAAAGTAGGCACAGCCATTTCTTTAATCCCATAGTTTCAAGTTTTTCATAATTTAGAATTCCATTTATATGTATTGTGAAACTGGCCTGAGGTCAGGGGATATATGCAGTTTATCTTTGTAACCCCTGAGGCATCTTTGCAGTATGCCTTTCAAGAAACAGACATTGAAGTCAGCTTTGTCTAAATGAAATTGAATTGTTCCATGCAGCTCACACTGGGAGGAGGTAGGATTAGAGAATGGAAATTCATAATTTAGGCCCTCAGACTTCAGGGCCCAGCTACATGCTAAACATAAAGGAAGAGTTCAATAAATGCTTTTGATTGCTGGATGAGGGGGGTGGGCATTTGTAATCACACCTTACCCACTGCGAGCTCCTGTAAAGCTATAAAAGAATACTTAGACACCCAGTGACTTATGACTCAGCAGGATTCAAGAAAGAAGTGTGTCTTGGACAGGAAGCAGAGGAGGCTTGGTGCTCCATTAGGCTGGGATGACATATGGGGGGAAAAAAAACAAAAAAACAAAAAACATACGGAGGCCGGGATGAGTGTAGCCAAGAAGAAAGGTGAAGCAGAGTGTAGTGCAAGGCATGCAGCTGCAAGCAAGTTGCAGACTAAAGCCCAAAGTGATATAGCTCTGTCTATGCAGTGCCAAAAGTCTAGGTGAAGAGTGGAAAAATCGAATCAATCACTGGGATGATTCAGAACATCCAGATGTGCGTTGTCATCAGGGCCATCACTAAGGGGTATGTGGGGTTAGGCAAATATCAGTCTTCCCACACTCCCCCCAGATATTTTTATTCAGTTGAAATCATACTGAAATAGAGGTTTGAATAGAAACAAGTCATAAAATTGCCCTGCACATACAGCCTGTGAGGAGCTTGTGTAAATGTGGGGAGTAGTTATTGCTCTTTGCCTTAGTAGCTTCAAGTTGTTTGATTCTAGTGACAAAATTGTAAGTTAGAAATAATTGAATAATTAATTTTTAAAGGTAATTAATTTTTAAAGGTAAATTTTATCTAGTTCTTTAAATCCTACCTTCTGAAAGAAAATTTAAATACGTTTAAATACATAATGGCAGGAGAAATATAGGAATAATTCAACACAGACCTATACAATGTGATATTTAAAAATGAATTTTAAGATCAAACTTAGGACAAAACAAGCGTATCACCAGAAATGAGGCCACAGAGTCTTTCTGAGAGGATCTCTGTGACCAGTTTAACTTGTTCCTAAGGCCAAAGGCTATGACTTACGTGCCCCTTACAGTGCATAATAGAATGTTTTGTTTGGCCAAAATATGATTTTGAATTCACAGTAGTAGAAAGGGAAAAGACCTTTGGCCTTTTGGTTTGGCCACAAAATCACGAGTAATCAGCATTTATTTCCAGGTCAGACCTTAGATTCTCAAGCCAAACTATCAAGCAAATAGTTCAATTGGGAATAAGGGCTAGGATTTTAGACTGGGTTCAGAAACACTTGAAGGGATCCTTGAGTAAAACAGAAACTCTGACATTTGGAGCATTTAGGGCCAGGGGATGCCTAAGAGCTCAGTTTTGAAGTTCACAGGGTTACGGGCAAGTCACCATCAAAAAGGGAGGGCTTAGGGGAGGACTTGACATTCTTGACTTTAAGTATTGCATAACTCTACTGTTATTTTTCTTCCCTATCGTCTAATGGGGAAAAAAAAATTTTTACTCCAATTTTTTTCTCTCTCATCTAACATTTCTTCAGTGCCTACCTTGCTCTGTGCCAGGCACTCTACTGTTCCAGGTTGTCGGGATACAGCAGTGAACCAAAGCCATTTCTTGGGACTTAAATTCTAGAGAGGAAGATAGCAATAAACAAAAAATGAATAAATACATTATTTATCTCATCTTTATTAATTCTCAGAAGAAAAATCAAGCAAAGTAAGTGAAGGGAGGAATGATGGGGTGGGTTTCCAGAAAAGTGACCTCTGAATTAGGAAAAAAAGGAGGATTGAGTACATTGGTATGTACCATCCAGATTGTTTTCTAGAACCACTTTCTAGTCAATTTGACTTCTCAGGTATATGAGGCATTTATAGACAAGGCAGGAGAGAAAGATACAGCTTAATTAAAACCCTATTTTGCATTGAAATCAGAGCTGGAAAAAAGAGGAATTGCTAGCTTTAGTCTAGGGGGGCTGAAACATAGGAATGTCAACTAGTACTTTTTCTTTAATACTTAAAAAAATTGAGATACAATTCACATACCATAAAATTCTTCCTTTAAAAGTGTACATTTCAGTGGTTTTTGGCATATTCACAAAATTGTACAAACATCACCACTAATTCCAGAACATTTTCATTACCCTCAAAAGAAACTGTGTACCTATTAGCAGTCAGACCTCATTATCTCCTCCACGAAGTCCCTGAAAACTACTAATCTATTTTCTGTCTCTGTGGATTTATCTGTTCTGGACATTTCATATAAATGGAGCATACATTATGTGGCCTACTATGAATGATTTATTTTCCTTAGTATACTTTAAAGCTCATCCATGTTGTAGCATGTATCAATGCTTCATTTCTTTTTATCTATTTTATTCCACTGTATGGATATACTGTATTTTGTATATCCATTCATCAGTTGACAGATATTTGGGTCGTTTCCATTTTTTTGGCTATTATGAATAGTGCTACTATTAAGAATTGTGTACAAGTTCTTGTCGGACATATGTTTTTAGTTCTCTTGGGCATATGCCTAGGAGTGGAATTGCTCAGACATATGGTAACTCTATGTTTAGCTTTTTGAGGATCTGGCAAATGGTTTTCCAAAGCAGTTGCAACATTTGCATTCCCACCATCAAAATACAAAAGTTTAAATTTCCCTGCATCCTCCTCAATGCTTGCTATTGTATGTCTTTTGGTTATAGCCTTTCTAGTAGGTGTGAAGTGGCATCTCATTGTTTTTGATTTGCATTTTCTTTCTGAATGCTGAATGATGTTGAGCATCTTTTCAAGTACTTATGTCATTTGTGTATCTTCTTTGGAGAAATGTCTGATCAAATCATTCACCCATCTTTTAATTAGATTGTCTTTTTATTGTTGAGTTGTAAGGTTTCTTTATATATTTGGATACTAGACTCTTATCAGGTGTATGATTTGAAATATGTTCTCTCATTCTGTTGGTGCAGCAAGTCAATTTTGATGGGTATACAGGTTGGGAGATCTTTGTGGCCTGTTAGAGTAGAGGATAAGTAGTGCATTCTAACTAATTGCCTTTGGATAGGTTCATTCTTAGCCTGTTCTTTCACTTTGTATCAGATGGGTATCTCTTCTACCTCTGGCCACCGGAGTTAAGATTTGTGAAATCCTAATTATGTGTATCCTATTATTGCCCTTGTCCTGGTCTTAAGTATGAGAAACCTTTGGGAGCCACCAAATTTAAATAAGAATGGTGACATTAATCAATAGAGTCCCTGAAGACATAAGGTAGAACATGGAGGAGCTAAGGAGAGCGGAAGGGCCTGGGGAAGGGAGAAAGGAGCAGAAAGAAGGACAAACACACTTCCCTCACAATTTTACTGAGGATCCAGCTTTAACCTTCCTTTGAGCATAAATGAGATGATGTACTGTTCACCACGTTGTATGCAAGATTGCTTCCATGACACACTTACAGTACATAGTATAATATAGTGATTATGCTAGATTTGTCTCTTACTTATTTAGAGAGATCTAAAAGATGTAGTAATTTATTTCGCTTGTGGAGAAAAGCTTTTTCCTATAGGTGTAGAGAGAGCCATCGGTCCAGATATCTAATTTTCTCATTTCAGATTAATAAAGGAGAATGTGTATATCCAAAGTAAAGAAAGCTATTATGTCTATAATTAAACCTACTAAGGATAGTCATTGGGTTCTTTATGACAACTTCATCTACAGTGTCACAGTTGACAATCTGTATCCCTATATTATAAAAAAAGTCACCACTTCAATCCACTGAATAAGGTAGTCAAGCTAGAAGTCAGCTTTGTGCAAATAATACAGCTTCTGCTTCATTGAATCATACACCTTTCAAACCAAATACATTCTTAAAAGATTTTTGTCCATAATCAGTATTCTAAAAGCATAGGGAATGTTGTTAGTAGGCAAAGGGCTACATTAAAGAAATGGTATTATTGAAGGGAAAAAAAAAACTGTCTCTAATCAGAACTTTCTTTTGTAAGGATAATGACAAGACTATACTGATTTCATAAAAAAGATGAAGAAATCAGGGTGAAAAAATGAAGGTTCTATAGTATTGACTCAACACAGCAGAGGGATCAAGAAGGTCTCCCTGAACTCCTTTTGTTTGATGATGTCTCATTGTAAAGTATACTCATCCAAAACGAACAAATTATTAGCCAGTTTTTTTTTTTTTTTTAATGAATTTGGGTACTTCGTGAAATTCATGGGAAAGACAGGTCAGCTTTACTCTTGTGGCTGATTCCAGTGGCCCAGCTCAAAACTGCAAAGTGTTTTCTATCAGATTGTTGGCCATCTAGCTTGAGAGCCCCTGGGAGGGGAGCTTTGCCATCTGTCTGTCCTATCCTGGGCCTTGCATTCTTTTGGCTGTCTTGAAATCTGTGAATAATGTCTGCCCATGCAGCTGAGAGAAATTTGTCATCTTCTCAATTGTAATATGTCATTGCATTCATTCCCTACCTCCAGCACATGCTAGCCATGGGGGGCTTGACCAAAAGTACACTTGTGCTTGTCAAAATGTCTACAAGAATAGACTTGGGGTTTGGAGGCAACCCCCTTCCCACCTCTCAAAAGAGCAGCCCAGCAACAAGAGTTCTACAGTTATTTGTTGAACTTGGATTTTCAGTCATTTCCAAGGCACAATCATGCCTTCTCTGAGTTGTTTTTCTCTTTTCACATTACAGTACTTCATTATTGCCACAGGGGGAACTGTTGGCTTAATTTTGCTTTAGAGACACTGCTGCTGAAATTATTAAACTAATGATTTATGCCCCCTGTGATACAGCAATCTCTTGTGCTTAAAAATGGTTACTATGTTTTGTTTACTGTTTATAACTACCAGTGGTTATGCCACGAAAAACCCCTGCCAGCTTGCAGGGTTTATTTATCCCTGTGGATCTTTAGAAACCACTGATTAATATAGAAAAAATTTGAATGGTTTATATTAAAAAAAAATCCCATAAGCTATGAATTAAACCACTGTGCTGTGATATATAGGAGGAAAAGTTCAGTGAGAATAAACAATGGATGTCAAAACCTACTGACTTTCGTATTTGCTTCTGGTTTTATCAAAGTGGAAAGTATGAGTGCTTTTCAGGAATACAGTGCTGTGACTCCATCAGTTTTGGGCTATGAGATCACCAGCATTTCCCCTTGGGTGCCGCACATTTTACCATATTAAGGAACCAATTTGCTTAGAGAAATGTTGCACATGTTTAAAGGCTGTTAAGTTTGATGGCTGGCAGAACTCTCCCATTTAGCCCTGAGGCCGGGCCTTGGTGAAAGAAGGCTTTACAACCAGCCTGCATTTTTTGTTCTGAGGTGCTTTTTGTAGCCAAAGGATTACACAAGGCAGATGAACCACGGGGCAGGGAGGGATACGATTTGTGAGTGATTTGTTTAAAATGGCAAAATGGTTCTTATACAATGTATAAGTCTTGACCTTGTTGCCTTTCCAAGAGAAATAAAGAAAACACCGCTGTTGTTTTGGACAGCTTCAGCCCAATTCCACACCTTCAATCTTAGGCATCACCTGCTGGCACTTCAGTTACACCTTCCTGCAGGCTCCTGAGTGAACTACGTGAGTCCATTTGGCTTTGTTTCCACTGCAAAATAGTCCCCGCACCCCAACCCTCTCTTGGACGGTGCCACATCTCCACTCCTCCTGTGATGGGCCAGTTCTGCTTGTTTACTGAGCTCCTTTCCTCTGTGGTCTGATGCGGTCCATTCCAACAATGAGTGCTCTTCCCTGAGTGGACCTCAGGCCTCCCACACACCAAACCAGGCCAAGGTACAAGAAAGGTGTGGCATTTGTGCCGCAGGGCTGGGTACAATGACAAAACATTTATCAGTCTGGGGTCTGTAAATGTGATGAACGTGGATTATCCTGCCCAAAAGGCAGGACTTGAGCAAATTAGTTTGCAAATAGGAAAGAGGATGGATGAGGCCCTGAGTATGGGAATAAAACTACAGTTATAATGTGAACATCTGTGTACAGCTTGAGCCTCAGATATTCCCTTGATACAAAACTTTCCATACCAAAATGCAGTCAGACATTCAAGAGAAAGAGATAAGCTGGTCGTTGAGACACCGGGGACTAGTAAGATCTGTTTTATTCCTCCTCATAACTCATTATTTTTCTTCATGAAGATGCAAATTTTAGGCAGAAAAATATTTACAGTGTTATAGCACATGTGAATATGGAAAACATATTATCCAAGTAGCAATTTTAATTAGAAATACTTAACCTAATTTCATAGGTGTCTTCATTCAGTATGCATTTTCAGTTACTCTTAGAATTACTCTCCTTCTTGTATTAGAAGAGTAAAATGAAAGAAATAGAAATTCTGATGTAGTATATTCTAAAGATTTTTTAATGAATTCTATGTTTCATTTTTATTTTAATACAATGTTTAAGAAACGAAATCATACAGCTCATCTTAAATGTCTTGATGATCATTTTTTTTAAACTCAAAATATGATTTAATTACAAATTATTTTTAAATCACAGAAAATCTAAACACCAGTATGGTATGTGATTTGAAATTTTATACAACCACAAAACAGATTAAATATAAAGCTTAATAAGCATGACAGGCAAAAATATCTGTAATGTGTAGGATTTTCTAGCATGAAAAATTCCAGGCTTTGGTAGATAGATGTGGGGATTAGATTTCTCAGAGTTAATCAACAGAGTAAGTTTTCAAGGATCCCTAGTGGAAAAGAGTGAAAATAACTTGAAAATCAAATGCTTTTGCAGGGAAACCAGTGACCAACAATTAAGTATGTCAACAAAAAAAATATTGATATTATTTTTAAACATTATTCATGATAATACATTTTCAGTCTACAGAATTCTAACACTTTCTAGGAACATTCATTTGTAACATTACTCTAGACATAATGACCATATTATCTACTGAATTTCTTTGTACCCTCACAGGTCCTTTTGTTTCTCTAAGGCCACTGGAGTTTGAAGGTAGAATGTGCATTCTGAAGTTGTCAGGAACACTTTAAGATTTAACCTCAACTCCAGAGCACCTCAAACTTCATAACTCAAGGAGAGGAGAATCAAGAAGCTGCCTCTCACTTGGGGGTTTAAAAATAAATAGGAGATGGTGAGGCTATGGGCTTACTCTGATTTTTTTCATTTCATTAGCTTTTATTGAAATATAATATACATACAAAAAATGTACCAACTTGAATAATAGATTTTGAAGAGTTTTGACAAATTCAGTTATGTAACCACCACCACCATCAGGGTATAAAACATTTCCATCATCCCCCAATTTTCCTTCATGTCCTTCCAAACCCTCAGCCCTCAGTAGATACTCATTTCCTTTTGTTACTCTAATTTTGTCATTTCTTAGATTTCATATAAATGGACTCATACAGATCAGGCGGTATATCACTATGAAGTTGTTAGTGTTGGGTTTCTTTCACTTAGCATAATGCTTTTGAAATTCATTTATCAGTAGTTCAACCATTTTTAGTATTGAACAATAATCTCCTCCTATATGGGTATAACAAAATGTGTGACCTCATTCACATTTTCTTGTTCTCACTTTGGTTTAATTTGCCCTTTTTTAAGGTGGAATATTATATCACTGATTTGAGACCTTGTTCTCTTTTATAATACATACTTTTGTTTTGTTTTTGCCATAAATCTCTTTAAACCCTGCTTTTCTGTAGTCCACAAATTTGGTACGTTATTATGCTGATTACTAATTTGTTGTTTCTCATCTTATATTTACCCTTCTTTGTCCTACTTTGAGAAACTGAAGATGGGTCCTGTAAAAATTTCCTGTCGGCCAGTTACTGTAGTAATGTTAGCATGAGTCAACAGTGGGTTCTAGAAGAACACTAAATGACAGCAACAAAAGAGCCATCTTTCTGATGTGATGTTTAGTTTTCTCCCATTGCAACCAGTGCTGTGGAGGAGGCCTTGAAATGCTCGATCACTAGTGAATTTCTTCAGCACTCTAGTGGATTGTTTCTGGTGGAGCAGCTCCAGACTGCCAGCACCCAATGGAGGCCACTTTCTACAGAGAAGCTGAGGTACTCCATCACCCCAGAGAACTAGTCTTGGTCTGCTGGCAGTGGATCAACTCTGGCCCATTGGCACTCTACAGTAAAATTCTTGGCCAGCATAAGGACTGTTTATTTGGATCAACCCTGGCTAGCCAGCACAATTCAGCTTGCTTTATGGTCACCCTGCATGTAATTTCTGTAGAATAGCTCCATCCTGCCTGCACCCTCTGTTGAGTTTTTCAGACACTCAGTGGGGTCCTCTTACTGGCTTCAACCTCTGGCAAATTTGTTTGTCACAGGCAGGTTGAAGTTTCCTGTAGAAGTCATATTCTCTCCAATGAGATCTTAAAATGACACTAGTTGGGTGAGGGGGATTTCTTCCCCATTCTAAGCTCCTTCCTTATGTGTTCTTCTTTAGCTGTAGAAACAGTAGATGGTTTCTAGTATTTGCTATTCCTATATTCTATAGTTAATTACCTTTTACTAGTTAATAATTCTTAACCTTTACTTTTGTCTGTTGCTGCAATTTCTAGCTACTGATTAGAACCTGGCCTGATACACTTGTGTTGTTATCTTCTTTCAGTTCAAACTATTTTCTAATTTCCCTTGTAATTTCTTCTTTGACCTATAAGGTTAAAAGAACATTGTTTTATTTTCATGGATTTGGGGGATAACTTAATGTTATTGAATTCTAGTTTAATTTTGTTGTGGTCACAGATCATACTTTATATGATTTCCATCTTTTTTAAGGTGGTAAAAACATATAACGTAAAATCTACCTTACTAACAAAATTTTAAGTGTATAGTACTGTATTACTAACTATATACACATTTCTGTATAGCAGATCTGTTAGAACTTTTTCATCTTGCCTGACTGAAACAAAACAAACTCATTGTACAGGAATTCCTCCTCCCACCCAGGCCCTGGCAACGACTATTCCGCTTTCTGCTCCATGAATTTGACTATAAATATCTTATATAAATAATAATGGTGCAGTATTTGCCTTCCTGTGACTGGCTTGTTTCACTTAGCATAAGGTCCTTCAGGTTCATCTGTGTCATCACAAATAGAAAGATTCCCTTTTTTTTTTCCTTGATGGTTAAATAACATTCCGTTGTACATATATATAGCCCATGCTACCACATTATCTTTATCCATTCATCTGCTGACAAATGCTTAGGTTGTGTCCGTATCTTGATTATTATGAATAATCCTGCAAGGAACAAGGGAGCAGAAATATCTCTTCCAGATCCTGTTTTCAATTCTTTTGGATAAAAACCCAGAAGTGGGATTGCTGGATCATATCACAGTTCTACTTTATACTTTTTTGAAGAAACTCCATTTTGTTTTACATAGCAGTGACATCATTTTACAGTCCCACCAATAGTGTACAGAGGTTCCAATTTCTTCACATCCTTACTAACACTTGTTATTTTCTTTCCTTTTTTAATCATCATCCTGATATGTGAAAGGTGATATCTCATTATAGTTTTGATTTGCATTTCCAAATAGTGATGTTGAACATCTTTTCATATACCTATTGGCCATTTGTGTGTCTTCTTTGAAGAAATGTCTATTCAGGTTCTTTGCCCATTTTTTAATTGGGCTATTTATATATTTTTTTGTTATTACTCGTAAGTGTTCCATATACATTTGGGTATTAAATGCTTACCAGATATGTGACTTGCACATATTTTTACCTTTCTGTACGTTGCCTTTTTACTCTTGATTATTTCCTTTGCTGCACAGCAACTTTTTAATTTGATATAGTCCCACTTGTCTATTGCTTTTGTTGCCTATGCTTTTGGTGTCATATCCAGGAAATTATTGCTAAGACCAATGTTATGAAGATTTACCCCTATATTTACTTCTAGGGGTTTAATAGTTTTAGATACTCTATTTAAGTTTTGAATCCATTTTGAGTTTGTTATTGTATATGGTATAGGATACAGATCCAATTTTTTTTTTTTTTTTGCACGTAGATGTATAGTTTTTCCAAGGCAATTTGATGAAGGGACTATCCTTTCCCCATTGTATAATCTTGGCATCTTTATTGAAGATCGCTTGACCATATATGCACGAATTTATTTCTGGGCTCTCCATTCTGTTCCATTGATCTGTATGTTTGTCTTTATGCGTGTACTATAAAGTTTTGGTTACTGCAGCTTTGTAATGTTTTTATCAGTCAGCAAGTGTGAAACCTCCAGCTTTTTTCTTCTTTCCCAAGATTATTTTTGACTCATTGTGGTGCCTTGTGTTTCCATGTGAACTTCTGGATTATTTTTTATTTCTGCAAAAAAAAATGTCATTGGGAATTTGATAGAGATTCTATTAAATCTATAGATCACTTTGACTAGTATGAACATTTTAAAAGTATTGTCTTCTAATCCATGAACATAGGATGTCTTTTCATTTATTTGTGTCTTTAATTTCTTTCAGCAATGGTTTGTAATTTTCATTGTACAAGTCCTTCACCTCTTTGGTTAAGTTTATTCACAAATATTTTATTCTTTTTGATGCTGTTGTAAATGAGGCTGTTTTCTTAATTTTCTTGTTAGATTGTTCATTGCTAGTGTATAGAAATGCAACTGATTTCTGAGTGTTGATTTTGTTGAAACTTTACTGTTTGATTATTAGTTCTAACAGTTTTTTTGTGAGTATCATCTTTAGGTATTCTTATGTATAAGATCATGTCATTTATGAGTACAGATAATTTTACTTCTTCCTTTCCAATTTGGATGTCTGTTATTTATTTTTCTTGTTTAATTGCTCTAAGGCTTCCCGTACTATGTTGAGTAGTTGAGGTGAGAGAGGGCACCCTTTTCTTGTTCCTGATCTTAGAGGGAAAGCTTCCACATTTTCACCATTGTATGTGATGTTAGCTGTGGCTTTTTATATGTGGCCTTTATTTTGATGAGGTAATTTTCTTCTGTTCCTAGTTTATTGAGTGTTTTTATCATGAAAGGATGTTGAGTGCTTTCTCTGCATCTACTGAGATGATTATGTGATTTTTATCCTTTGTTCTCTAATACAGTATATGATACTGATTGATTTTCATAAGTTGAACTATCCTCGCATCCCAAGGATAAATCCCACTTAGTCGTGGTGTATGAGCCTTTTAATGTGCTACTGATTTCAGTTTGGTAATATTTAATTAAGAATTCTTACATCTGTGTTCATCGGGGATATTGGTTTGTAGTTTTCTTGTAGTGTATTTGTCTAGCTTTGGTAACAGGATAATGTGGCCTTATAAAAGGAGTTTGGAAGCATTCCCTTCCCTTCTATTTTTTTGGAAGAGTTTGAGAAGGATTGGTGTTAATACTTCTTTAAATGTCACAGATTTCTCCAGTGGAGTCATCTGGTCCTGGGCTTTTCTTTGTTGGGAGGATTTTTGTTAATGATTTAATCTCCTTATTAATTATAAATCTGTTCAGATTTTCTGTTTCTTCATGACTCAGTCTTAGTAGGTTGTACATTTCTAGGGATTTATTTATTTCTTCTAGGTTTGTTGGCATTTGACTGTTCATAGTAGTTGCTTATAATCCTTTCTTTAATTTCTTTGGCATCAGTTTTAATGTCTCCTCTTTCATTTCTGATTTTGTTTATTTGAATCTTCTCTCTCTTCTCATCCTAGCTAAGGGCTTGCCAATTTTGTTTATCTTTTCAAAAACTGACTTTTAAGTTTCTTTGATTATTTTTTATCATTTTTCTATTCTCTATTTCATTTATTTATACACTCATGTTTATTATTTTCTTCATATTCTTCCTGATAATTTTGGGCCTAATTTGTTCTTCTTTTTCTTGTTCCTTGAGGTATAAAGTTAGGTTGTTTATTTGAGATCTTTATTCATTTTTGAATGTAGGCATTTACCACTATACTCTTCCCTGTTAGTACTGCTTCTGCTGCATCCCATTTTTTTGGCATGTTGTGTTTTTGTTTGTCTGAAGATATTTTTTGATTTCCCTTTTGATTTTTTTCTTTGACTCATTGGTTGTTCAGGATTACATTGTTTAATTTCCATATATTTGTGAATTTTGCAGTTTTCCTTCTGCTTTCGTTTCTAGTTTCCTCCCATTGTGGTCAGAAAAAATACTTGGTATAATTTCAATGTTTTAAAATTTGTTAAGACTTGTTTTGTGACCTATCATGTAATATATCCTTGAGAATGTTCCTTATGCACTTGAGAAGACTGTGTATTCTATTGCTGTTGGGTGGCATGTTCTGTTAGGTCCATTTGTTCTATAGTGTTGTTCAAATAGTCTGTTTCCTTATTTATCTTCTGCCCAGTTATTCTATCTATTATTGGAATGAAATTGAAATATTCTACTATTACTGTGATGCTGTGTGTTTCTACCTTCAATTTTTTTCTTTCAATTTTTGCTTCATATATTTTGGTTCTCTATTGTTGGGTGCATATATGTTTACAGTTGTTATAGCTTCATAGTACATTAGTCCTTTTATTACTATGTAATGTCATATATTATATAATACCCTTCTTTGTCTCTTGTTAGTTTTTGACTTAAAGGCTATTTTGTCTAATATAAGTTTTTGCCAGATAGCATATTCTTAGTTGTAGGTTTTTTCCTCCCATCACTTTAAACATATTGTGCTACTCATTTCTGCCCTGCAGAGTTTCTGCTGAAAAGTCAGCTGACAACCTTATGGGAAGTCTCTTATACATAACTTGTTGCTTTTCCCTTACTGCTTTTAATAGTCTCCCCTTAGCTTTAATTTTTCCCATTTTAATTACAGTATGTGAACAACTCTCCTGTCAGTTCAGTGACTTCATGTTGATAAGCTGTAGTTGTCCATGGTGACATTTACTTACCTTTCTTTCTTTTCTGAAAGTTGGTTGTTAAACATTTGTAAGCACATTGGTTTCAAGTAATAAAGAAGCATTGGTCATTATAGGTATTTGCTAGTAACAGTAACTTTTCCATGAAGTAACAATACTTCATTAAAATGCAGTTAAATACTTAGGCTATGAAGTAACAGTACTGCATGAAAAAGAAGCCCATAAGTAGGCAGTCTAGGGTTGATATGGTAACTTTAAGATTTCACTTATTTTCCAAGTCTCCTGCTGTCTTTCTGCTCCAATATCCCTATTCTCATCCCTCTTCATTATCACCTCATTTTATAAGATGGTTGCTGGAGCTTCAGCCATCAACACCACATTCCAGGCAGGAAGAGGAAGAAGGGGTCAAGGGTAAAAGGGTACACCACCTCATAGATAAAGTAGTTCCTTTAAAGAACTTTCCTAAGAATCCTACTCAGCGACTTTTGCTTATGTCTCATTAACCATTCCTGACTGCAAAGAAGGTTACAAAATGAAGGCTCAGCTGTGGAGTTTATCTGTTCCAGAAAAAATCTTGAATTTTCTTAATAAGGAAGAAAGGGAGAATGGACATTGGGCAACTGGCCTTTTCTGTCATAAGTACTTTAGAATTACTTTGTAATTAGAGCTATGTACCATTCCTTTTGTAAATATAACATATCTACTAAATTTTTCATAGTATGGTTTCAAATCAATGGATGATTTCATTTACTTGTCTTTATAGTGCCCTAAATAAGAATCACTTCATGATTCATTATGGAGTGGTACATGCAGTAGTCAATCCAGTGGCCATCTGCAGTCCCAGAAAGCATCTCCCTTTCAGAATGCAGGGCCTATTCTAGTTTAAGTATCTCACTTCTTACACATAGTCAAAACAAACAAACAAAAATCTAGATTAGCTCTTCATAGTAATAAATCCAGGTATTGCCAACCAGGTATCTTCATTTGCCTGTAAGCAGTTAAGATAATTAGGGTAACTGTTCATTTTTTCTACAAAGAAGTTTTACTAAAATTTAGTTTTGTATTACTAGATTTTTTTGTGCCATTTTAAAAATGTTATGCAAAATTTAATGATTAGGAATATATAAATAATACAAAGTACAAAACTCTTGTAATGTTGCCCTTTGGAAATATCCCTGTTAATGTTTGGTATATATTCTTCTGGCTTTTTTTCTTTACATCTATGAATATTTTTGTATTCTGAACTTATTATTTAAAAATTGGATTACTATTTCCATAATATGCCACTACTTGCTTTGAAAGAAAAATTAACAGTGTATCTCGAATACTGTTCCTTGTTGTATTATATCATATAAGCCTACTTCATTCTTTTTAAAGACTGTGTAGTAGTCCATTATAGAGATTTACTATAATTTTATCCACATATTAATGAATATTTAAGTTATTTCCAACTTCTCACTATTGGGAACATTTTGATGAGCATCCTTACATATATATCTTTGTGCACATGTGCACCTTTATTCTGTAGGATAAATTCCTTAGAAGTAAAACTACTAGACCAAAATATATGCAGGCGTAAGATGTTAATAGCTGCTGCCTGATTACCCTCCTAAAAGGTTGTAAAAAATTACATTTATATCAATAGTGGGTATAATTCATTAAAATTGCTAATGGTAAAAAAATCTACTGTTGTTTCAATATGTGTTTCTTTAATTACTAGTGAGTTAAAACATATTTTTCATATGCTTGTGAATGTCCTTTGATCATTTTTTAATTAGGTTGTCTTCCTGATATGATTTGTAAATAGTTCTTTATATTTTAGGAGCATTAATGCTTTGTCTTATTTACTGCAGTTTTTTTCTAGTTTATTATTCATCTTTGACTTGGTTTTTGGTGGTTTGCTTTTTGCCGTCTTTGGTCTTATTTTGTCAGTTTTGGTAATTTGTATTCTAGGAAATTTTGTATTTTATTTAAGTATTTTATTAGAATATTAGTATAGCCTTATGCACCAATAATTTTTAAAGCACTAACATTTAGATTTATCTTTACTGTTTATAGTTAATAAAATAATTTACATTTTTGTCTTTATGAAGTTCCTTATATTGTTCCCTTATGCCCATATTGTCATTTTTCGAACTTCTCATTTAAATTATTAATTTATTTGTTTTCCCTTGCTGGGAAATAAACATGTTTATGTCTATAAACAAGCCTTAAACAAGGCAATCAGTTTTCATTTTAGTAAAACATTGGTTTATTTAACAGCCTTTGGTTTTTCATTGTTGTGATTTTCTAAATATTTCCAGCTGTGCTTTGGTTTTCTTCTTGATGTAAGAGTTCTTTAGGAGAAAACTTTAAATTTAAAAGCAATTCGAATTTCATTATTGCCCCATCTTTGTTATTTAGATATCTTCATATAAAGTTAAATCTTCGCACTCACAAATAAAATCAGAATTTAATTGCTATAGGTACATGCGGACGCGCACACACACACCCCAAAAATCAAAAAAACAGTTGTTCACGTGAGCCTTTCACACAGAACTTGGGATGCCAATCCCTGTGCCTTTTGGCCTATTGGGTAGAATAGCTAAGTATGTGCTGGGTGTGTTTAAGGAGAACAAGAAAGTCTAAATATTCTCCCGTAATCATTTTTCTCTACACTGTTTTGTTCATTCTCTGTCTCCCTTTTCTCTGTCTCCATTTTCCTTCCTCTAAACTTATCATTCTTTTCCAATCTTTTCTTTGGCTTAAGTTACTGTTCCTTCAAAAACAAACATTTAGATGGGAAAAATACTTTTAAAACACATATTTCATTCTTATGTATGAGAGTCTGAGTAAAGTATGTGCTTTTAAACATTGAGTGCTAGTTGTGACTGGAGAACTTGCGGGTAGCAAATGAAGAGAAAAACTACACCTCCGTTTGCCTAGCATCAGGCATTTCAATACAAGCTCAAAACTGATATACTTTAACAAATAACATAGCACTTGACACACAGTCTGTGTTTAATAAATGTCTGTTGAATGAAAAAAATACATCTCAACTCTAAGATTTTTCTTCCATTTCTAGCATATTCAGTCACCGCATTCATTCTGTCTAATTTCCTAAAGATTTGTATTTGTTTGAATCTCACCTTTGAAATATCCCCTTGGTTGACATTCTGAAGCTTTTCAAGAGAAGAGGCGCCTGTCATGGTTCCGTGATCCTCTAAGTATTTTTACATTGTTCATTCAAACAGTACTACAGAGCCTCACCTTCTAACTTCATCTCCTCCACCTTTTCTAAATTAAAGAAATGCATGGAAGGAAAAGTGTGTGCTGTGAAGATGAACATTTAGTTAGTTGATTTGTTTTGTGCTCTCGACTTTGTGTCCTCAGGAGCATTTATTAAGAATCAACTCTCCTAGCCATAAAAGAGAATGAAATAATGCCATTTACAGCAACATGGAGGACCTAGAGATTATCACACTAAGTGAAGTAAGGCAGACAGAAAGGAAATATCATATGATATCACTTACATGTGGAATCCTAAAAAAATGATGCAAATGAACTTATTTACAAAACAGAATCAGACTCACAGACATAGAAAACAAGCGTATGGTTACTAAAGGGGGAGGGGGAGTGTAAATTAGGAGTTTGGGATTAGCAGATACAAACTACTACATAGAAAACAGATAAACAGCAAGGTCCTACTGTATAGCAAAGGGACATATATTCAA
Organism: Monodon monoceros; assembly: GCF_005190385.1. Lineage (NCBI taxonomy): Eukaryota > Metazoa > Chordata > Mammalia > Artiodactyla > Monodontidae > Monodon > Monodon monoceros. The sequence continues at coordinate 17,070,598 of NW_021703774.1, read as the reverse complement.
CATCTTATAATAAACTATAATGGAAAAGAATCTGTAAAAGAATATATATATATATGAGAATAAAATATATATACATGTACACACACACACATATGTAGCAGAATCACTTTTCTGTACACCAGAAACTGACACAACATTGTAAATCAACTATACTTCAATTAAAAAAAAGAATCAAGTCTCATATGATTATGGATGGAGCTTACTTCCAAGAGAGCTGAATAGAATTAGATTGATCTTCTAGAAGTTTATACTCTGATGGTTTATCAGATATGTAGAACAGAAACTTCTTTTCTTATTGTTTTTCTAGGTAGTTGAGATTGGAGCAAAACAAGGAAGTGTTCCCCATGGTTAGAGAAGAGAATAATCTAAGGCACCTGGTAAAAAAAGGACATGAAATTTAAAAAAAATTGTACATGGTTTTGATTATCTGGTGTTTCTTATAAAAATATAGTAATGCCATGGGGAAGCTGCTGGCCATGATTTGAACTGATCTGAATTGTCCTGTTAACATATTCCCCTCAAGAGATAGTTGAGGATAACCTTTATGTACTTCTGTACTTAGTGCTGTATTAGTTGGGTTTTCCCAGAGAAACATAACCAATAGGATACACATATCTATATCTTTGTCTATCTATATATAGCTTAATATAGATATAAAAATAAAAATTAAATATAAAAAATTGGCTGACATGATTATGGAGGCTGTCAAGTTCTCAAATTCAAAATCTGCAGGATTGGTGGAAGGCTGGACACCCAGGAGAACTGATGCTGCAGTTCCAATTGGAGGGCAGTATGCTGTAGAATCTTGCTTGCTCAGGGAAGAGCAGTGTTTTTGTTCTATTCAAGTCTTCAACTGATTGGATGAGGTCCACCTACGTTAGGGACGGCAATCTGCTTTAAGCAAAGTCCACCAATTTAAGTGTTAATCTTATCAAAAAACACCCTCACAGAAGTATTCAGAATAATGTTTGACCAAATATTGGGCACCCCATGGCCCAGACAATTTGACACATAAAATTAACCATCACAGTACCCAAGCAAGCCTCAGGATAATTTTGTTTCCCAGATTCACATATAGAAGACAAAACAAATATGAAATGAATGACTGATTTTGCAAAGAATGTCCTAGTATAGACTAGTGTTCGGGGGGATTACCAAGAATAAGAAATAACTAAACAAAGAGAACATGAGTAAAGTATATACCTCATGAGAAAGTCACAGTGTTTAGAATATCCCCAAAGAGCTATGATTTCCTGTAACTTGTATCCTCAGAGGTAAAATGAAAAGAAACTATGTCAGCAGGAAAACTAGATAATTTATATCAGCAATAAAAATTCCTTTATCCTTTGTTTTGTGGTAGCTTACCACACAAGATACCTCCTGTCTAGGTAACAGCTGAACTTAGATCTACAATTCACTTTTTGAAGGCGTTTTAAAAATATTTTAGACTAAATCACTTTAATATTTTAGATGAAAACAGTTATAAAAACAAACCACTCAATTGCTGCACTTCATTTTGCTAATATATTTCTCATTGGCATGTCATCAAAGCATATTTAACCTAAAAACAGACAAACAAATAAGTAAGCAATTATTTTTACATATTTTAAGAAGATTATTGTTATTCAGGTAGAAAAGGACTGTGAAACTTTTCTGGTGACACATTTTCCTATGTTTATTAAGTAGTACAAATGCTTAAGAGAGCAGCATAAAGCAGTTTTTTATCATTCAAAATGCATTACTTCAAAAATATTTTGTCCTTTTTATTTCTGTTTATAAAATCCACAATTTAATATGAATAAATGATGGCTGTACCTTGGGCTTTTCACTAAAATATCAGAAGCCAGAGTTCTTAGCTGCCTGGGTTCTATTGGAACTTTGCAAATATGTCTCTTAAAACTTTTAATTGAATAAAGTTATAAAAATAGACCTGGCAACAGAAACTCATTTTCAAAAATTTAGTCTTGAATACTCAAAACACCTTATCCAATGAAACTTTCAGGCTAATTTCTTTTATGTATTTTCTTTCCCTAAACGAGTTCCTGTACTTTAGATTATAGGACCGTTATGGTCCCTAAGGCAGATCTCTGATTTATCAATGTCTGCCCTTAAAAACCTCAGGACATACAAATCAAACTTCATGTCATCGTTATAGCTTTAGTCCTTGACTTCTCATTTTCCAGTCCACTGTTTTGTTTTGTTTTTGTTTTTTAAGTATGTGCTAAGCCTTTTGGGTAGGGCAAGGGAGATCTTTGGTCTTTCTGAGAGATTTTGTATTTTATCACTTTTTAGAACTCTGAAGAGCAAAACATCCTTAAAGAATTTTTCAAATGAAGTTAACAATTGAGCTTTATCAGAGCACATCCATCTTTTCACTAAACATAAATCCACTAGTGACTCAAATAAACATATGAAATAATAGGGTAATATCTTGCCTAATGATTATAAAAGGAAGAAATACTGAGATAAATGTAAACCAGTAAGACAACACTAAGGGGGAAGAGAGAGTCCCTGAAGGTTGCAAGTGCCACACTCTTGCATCACCATTTCTATGTGAACTATTGCTAATATCTCGAATGGTTGCTATGTGTTCTGTACCCTACAGTGAGAGGAATCAGCAGAAATACACTAATTTTATTTATATTTAAATTTTTAGCTTCAAAAACACAGTCTAGAGAGTTGAGGCCGTAGTAAATATGCCCCTCAGATTTGAAATAACACTAAGTTGGATATAAAATAAAAGTACTATGTATCAGATTGGCTACTGTGCCAGTGGGAAATTAAGAAGAGAAAAAGGTACTGAATTTTCTTTAATTGAGAAAGCAGATTTCACCGGTCATTATTAAGGGATTGGAATAACAATGTTTTGTTTTTGTAATTCCTTTACTAAGGAGCTGTGCATGATTTTGATCTCTGTGGTAGTGAGTATTATGCTAGGCAATGTTATGGTAACAAACAAACAATAATCTCAGTGTCCACGACAGTTTATTTCTCATTCATGAAAATTCTGATGCATGTTGGGATTCCGTCCTTCATCTGGCAACTTCACCATGCAGAGCTCATGGTCTTGAGCTGTGGCTGAGGAAGAGAGCTGGATAGGCCTGGAAGAGGTATCCCCACTTTCTCTAATGCATTGGCCAGATGATAGCTATATGGTTTTAATTAACAGCAAGGGTGACTGGCAAATAAATGTAGGGACTACATCTGGTCTGTCGTATGGACTATTTGGTAAGGACTAAATGTCTCTGCCACAATCTCAGACTGGAATTAGAGAGTAGGATAGTGTGCTTTGTTCATATGGGTACAGGGGAAGCAGATTCAGTTGAGATTTATTAATTAATATTTGTTCCCCAACCAATTACATGGCATAAGATAATCATAATAATAGCTCTGACTTACTAAATTCCAGAAACCATTCTAAGCACTATATCTGCGTTATCTTATGCAATCCTTATCTATGCCCTTACGTTAGGCATTATTAGTATTACCTCTATTGTACAGGTGAGGAGACTGTGGCAAGAGATGGTCAATGACTGGCCTAAGGTCACGTGGTAAATAAGTGGTAGAGCCAATTTTGAATCCAGGAAGTCAGGCTCCAGACCTAGGAGCTTTGCTTTTGTGTTTTAAGGTGAAGATCAATATAAAGCCACTAAAAACAAAACAAAACAAAACAAATCAGCCCAGGTCTGTGGCTTTATTCTCACTAAAGGATTGTGTTTCTGCAGTTAACAGTATCTCATAGAAACAGCAACAGATCAGTGGACAGGTTTGTGTGGGTGGTGGCCAGATAGGGAATGAAGAATACTAAAGGCGTTTCTACCATTAGCAACCATCTCTGCAACTAAGAGTATGGATTCAACAAGGATCTCAAAACCAATTTTCTTTTTTATTAGAATGACCCATTTCCTTAGATATTTTACATCTGTGCTTTGCACCTTAAATTACTACTAATGTCACCAGAGAATAGAAAATTCATTGGAAATTGCCTCTTGATACTCTCAAAGTTATTCTTGAATAGAATAAACTGAAAAATAATATTAAAAATCTCTCCCCTTTGTCTTCTGCATTTCTCTCCTTATTAATTTATCTTTTTCATTCTTTTTGTTTTGAACTCTTCATTGCTGCAGACATCCTCTGTTTCCTATCCGCTTGCCAAATTTTAATCTATTTTAATAGTCCAGTCTTGGTTACACATAGTTTCTAACTTTTCAAATCACACACTGAATGCTTTTCGTTAACCGGTAAATTTTGCATAGTGAATTTCTATAATTATGCTTCTTTCTTCAAAGGGAATAAAAAGTATGATTAATGGTACTGTTATCTATTAAGAATTAAAACTTTCTTTTAAAAGCAGTGGAGCTCCATCATCATATTACTTTAAACACTTTCTAAGACAATGTTTTTTTCTCTCAACACAGCATCATAAAGTCTATTAAGTAGGATAATAGTAAATACAGCTTTTCTATGGAAATGAAAATTCCTGCTTTTGATCTGGACCAATTAAGTCTATGCTGTGATTTGAGCCACGCATCACATGCATTGCTTTGTCCAATCTGTAATGTTTACATTTATCCCTTAGTATTTCACTATATCATGTTTAAATGTAAACAATTGAGATTTGTTTTCCTGCGTCGGAATTCCTAAATAACAGTTCTGCCTATTACAGCTTTAAAGATGTGTCATGGCAGCTGCAAATAACTTCTAAAAAGAAACTTTGTGCAGGAAACTATCATATTTCATCTACACTCTGGCAAATGGTGCTTGCTTTTTGGCCCCAATTCAGCCTTCTTTTGCAAACCAACTTCCTGCAGCATGAGGATATACATTTTCCTGGGCCAAATATTCCAAAGTGTACACCAGTTTGGGACTCCTAGCGTTTTCCAGCTCTCCAGCTTTTGGACATATGAGCACTGAAAATGCTAGGTTTCTACTATTGATGCCAAACGTTTAGGCTTTGAAGGCTGAAAAGTCAAGTCTTAATTTTAGTATTTAATGCCAGAAGCAAGCTGTCCTTTTGAAACAATTACTCCCTGGCAGTGGGTCAGCACACAACACCTCCTTTACAGGCGGTTTCTATGTCATCTGCTCAGCACTCCCAGAGTGGTCAGTTACTTCTAGCTCTGGAGTGGAAATTGGATAATGTGAGTGGGGTGGGCAGGTTAGTGGACATGGACAGCGTGGTTATTTGATAAAAGGGAAGCTAACTAAATTTTACTTTTTCATTTTTGTTCTTTTTTTTCTTTCCCAGCTAATGTGTAATTTTCTTTTTTCACTTCTCCATCTTTGGAAAATAGGGAAGTAGTTGCTTTTCCATTCTTCCATCCTCCTCATTCTAAGTACTTTAAAAGTTTAATAGCATAATGGAATAAAGAGTAACTTAGGTTTGAGGAGGACAGTTGCAGACAGGGTAATCAGAGAGAGTCTCTTTTAGGGGATGACATTTGAAGTAAGACCTGGATGACCAGAAGGAGGAAGTCATGAAAAGTTATGTGGGAAAAGCATTCCTAGCAGTGGGGATAGCTCATGGAAAGGCCCTAAAGGAGGAATTACCTTGGTGTATTTATGGAATAGAAAGGCCGGTGTGGCAAATAATATTATTTGGCTCATTCAGTAGACAATTCCTTTCTCACCTGCCTCTTGCCAATATGGTGTTTGAAAGTTAGTAGCTTTCCCAACACCTCTTATTGCCAAGATTGATCATTAACCTACTTTGAAACAATGATATTTACAGAGAAGTCTATTTGTGGGTAATGAGACATAGGGAAAATTCTGGTAAAGCTTTTACCTTCCAAGCAAAAAGATAGCTACAACTTCTCTCCCTTCCCTCTTCTTCCTGCCTAGAATGCAGATGTGAAGAGTGGCATGATAGCAGCCACACTGTAAACATGAGGCAATAAGCCTAGGGACTACAATCCAACATGCTAAGGATGGTAAAATAGAAACTGAAAATTAGCCTGGGTCCTTGATCACATTGACTTTTGGACCAATTCTGAGTTTACCTATTTCTGGGATTTTGGGTAAGTAAATTATAAATGTCCTTATGGTTTAAGCCATTGTTTATCAGATATTCTGTTGCTTGCAGCTAAAAGCATTCCTACCCATTTGTAACAGTAGAGGTAGTAGAATTGTGTAGAATAGTGAGTGAACACAAGGGCTGAGAAATAGGAAGGGGCCAAATCATGGAGGCCTTTGTAGATAATGATAAGGGATTTAGATTTTATCCTAAGGGCTTAAGCAGAAAATCCCTGTTATCAGAATTATGGTTTTTTTAAATGAAAAGGTTAATCTGATGTAACTAGGATATAGGTAGACTACAGGGAGACAGAAGAAGCAGAGAGGCAAGTTAGGAAGCTGTTGTAATAGTCAAGGGAAAAGATGAAGGTGGATGTGACTATGATGGTGGCAATGGAGAAGGAGATGAATTCAGTGAGTTTTCTCTGGCTCTGCACATGGAAGTGAGGGAAGGAGAGTGATCAAGGATTACTCCTAGATTGTTTGCCTGAGAAATTTGGTACTCAGTGGTGCCATTCACTGAGATGGAGGAAACAGGGAAAGGAGCAGATTGCTGGGAGGGGTAGTGGCAAAGGAGACCAGGAATTATATTTGACACACTAACTTTGAGATATTTAGTACACAGCAGAGTAGAGATGGAGTTTAGGGGAGAGGGTATGGGTAGACATATAAACTTTGGAATTTGTAATTCTTTTAGCTTCAATAGAAAATTAGAAAAAAGTTTCTAAATATTTTTTATGACTACCGTGAATCTTCCATAAATTCCTTAATAATTCTTGAAAGAGAAATGGGGTTTAAAATTTCCCAGGGTTTTCCTAACCTTTCAGTGATTCTCTTTCTTCTTAGGAAGTTTTTGGTAATTGGATTGTGATACTGGCGTAGAGGGCACTTTCTTTTAGGGCTGCTGTCCAGTTATCTATCTGTCGCTCTGGTCTTTAAGTTTTCAAGTGGAATCACCTTATGTGATTTCTTAGTTAACGTAAGTATTTAATCAGTTGCTCTACTCCTCTGAGTATTGTAATTATTTCCAATGATAGGCAGATGTCTGTGTGGTCATCATTGTTGGAGTTACCTGTCCAGCTCCTCTGATATGTAGTAAGCATGATAAGAAGTTGTCAATACTTAAATAATAATGTGGAACACTTCCTGAGCGTTTACTATGTGACACACTCCTCTGTCTTGTTAGCAGCATCCATTGTTTTTTTGCTTATTCCCCCCCCACAAAAAAAATTGCATTTTATTTCAAAGTTAAAATGGAATTGTTTCCTAGATGTCACAATACAAGATTTTCCTTTCTTCATTGTCCTTGATTGTTTATAATTTTCATATTTAAAGGATAACTTTGAAAGCAAAGACCCTAGGAAGGAAAATGTGAGCACTTTGAGACAAGACACCAGTTGGGAGACTGTTACTATAACCTGATGACACACTTAGGCTGTAGCTGTGGAGAGGTAGACAAATATAAAGGAAAAAAAAGAAAAAAACATTTAGTAGGTATTTTGCACACTGATTAATCTTTCCACCACAGCATATAGCACAGAGACAGTTTCTTAATAAATAGTGTTAAATGGAAAAGCAAGTTTGATGTGGAAAGTAGGGGAAAAGGAGAAACTTAAAAGGATTCCTAGGTTTCTGACTTTGATCATTATGTGGATATTTTTGTGATAATAGAAGAAATCAGAGGGAAGAAACATGTTAAGTTTGGGGATATATTGAATTTGTAATGCTCATAACACATTCAGGTGTCTGGCAGGAAGTTAGAGTATGGCACTCAAAATAGAGATACAGATTTTGGAGTGATGACCATTTTGTTGATAACTTAGTCCATGGAAATAGACAATGTATAGCGTGAGAAGAAAAGGAAGACAGTAGGCAGACCAGACATATGCTAGTCTCCAAGCTTTTTCAGATGCTGTTCCCTTTGCCTGGAGTGACCTTCGTCCACTTAGCCCACGACCTCTCCTCCTTCAGGTCTTGTCGTTCAAATGGCATCTTCTCAGTGAGATGTACCATAACAACCCCATTTCTACTCTACCCCTTCTTGGGACTTCCCCTATTACCCTTCTTTATTTCCCTCCATAGTACTTAAAAGTGTCTAGTACATTAAATATTTTATTTCTTTTTGTTTGTTTTGCCTATCAGTTTACCCCCACTAAAAGTTGCATTCCATGAGAGCAAGATTTTGTTTTTTCCTGCTTTGTTTATTGCTATAAACCTGGTACCTACAACAGTGTTAGGCATATAGAAAGTGCTCAATGTTTACTTATTGTATGAATTAAGAGCCTGGGAAATCCGAAACAATGAAGGGGTATTTAGATTAAGCAAATGTCAAAGCAAAAACTGAGGGGAGACCAGAAAGATAGATGGAGCATCAAGAGAAACTAATGCCATGGAGGATTAAGGAGGAAGAGTTTCAAGCTGAAAATAGTGGTCAAAGCTATCAGAACATCATGGAGATAATAAGAAGGAAAACACCTGAAATTTCACTTGGATAAAAGCCATAACAGATTTTAACTTAAACGGCAGAAAAAGTCCCCAACAGGCATCATGCATTCAGACTTCTTATGCATGTAAGAATTTCTTTGGAAACCTGGTTCTCACAATGAAGCAGGAAGTAAGGGAAAGTTGCAAGAGCATCGGTTCTCATGAGATTTTCAGACTTGAATCACAAACTAAAGGAAGTTTGGATAGTTCGGATAAAGTTCAGATACTTATCTGAACTTTGGGGGTGGTTATTTAAACCAAACTGAATACAATATGCAGCAGTTCATCTCCTAAAGACTAAAAATTCATTTGAGAACACTGACCATAATGGTATTCATACCACATGTTTAGTTACTAACCTTTCATATTTGCTCTTTATAATAAAGTCGAAATGGAGAAAATACATAGATTTTGTGCTATCATTATATTTGTTAGAGGTGAAATTAAATAATCATGTTAATCTGTGTTTGCCCAGTGTTTAATGAACTAACATGTTTATGTACATCTTCGTTTTAAAATAATATTCTCATGAAATTTGAAAGTAATATCAGAGGTATTAAGACAACATTGAGAATAACTTTAAATCTCTCCCAGGTGCAGATCAATGAGAGTTTTGATTATAGTACAAAATAATGGCTCACAATTTATCTTTATATATCTAAAAGATACGTTTTAACCATTTTTAATTTGAAATATAGTTAATATACAGTGTTGTGTTATTTTTAGGTGTACAGCAAAGTGATTCAGACATATATATTTATACACATATATATATATATATTCTTTTTCAGATTCTTTTCCATTTTAGGTTATTACAAGACATTAAATATTGTTCCCTGTGCTATACTGTAGGTCCTTGTTGTTTATTTTATATATAGTAGTATCTGTTAATACCAAATTCCTAATTTATCTCCCCCCTCCCGTCCCCTTTGGTAACCATAAGTTTGTTTTCTTAAAAGACATTTCTTTTTGACCTACACTAAAAAACAAGGCCAATAATATGGAGTATAAATCATATGTTGGATTGCATTTCAGTCTGATGCAGGAAAACAGAATAATTCCCTTCTGTTTATATAATGTTTTGCTGAACTTCGTTTATATTTAAAGCAGTTGACAGATAGTGCTCACTCCGGGAAGCAGCCCAATGGGAAGTGGGCTTAAATACACGGTATAAATCAGAATTGGGTGAATTTAACTGCATTTTTGGTTTGGCTAACACCTTAAACCAGTTTTCAAATATCTAGGTGAGGCAAAATTTGAAATATAAATTGTACAGCACAATTATCTCCCCTTTTTTAACGGATGGACATTTAATCAGAAATAGAATCTGTAAATCCTTCTGCTGTTATAGCTAATTCATCATCATACCTCATAAAGTCTATGCACTGTCCAGAAAGTCAACAGGTCCAGTTTTCTTAAGAAGCCACTTTCATAAGGAACACCCACAACTGAAACCTTAAGTTCTAAATTTATGAAATATTCAAACCTAAATTGATTACCAAGGCATTAGGTTCTAAAAACACTCTTCTATCTTGAATTAGATTATATTACAAAAGCAAGGGGAGACCTCTGGCAGAAACCCAAACCTAGAAGAGATGTCCCCTAAAACAGGATTACTCTACTTTCTACACTCTCTAGGAAGCTTTTTATTTCGGTTCTTCAGAGGCTAACATCCCAGAAAATCTTGTTGTAGACAAACTAAGCAATTAGGATTACAGGCAAGGGCATTATTCGGTCTAATGGAAGAGAAGAGCCTTCAGTGAAGGGTAGTTTGTCCCCAAGAGGTCAGGGAAGGGCTAAGGCTCCACTTCCTCTCTCTGCTCTAGTGAAAGTTCCGTTTCAAAGGATCTTAGGGGAGAAAGGGCGTCATAGGGAAGGTTAAGGAAAGGCCTGGAAAAGAAGAGGATTGCAGAGAGGAGGTTGCGTAAATCAGCTAAGAAAAGAAAACAAGGCTGAGGATTCTTCTAATTAATGATGTGTTTCTAAGATTTTTTTAAAGTACTTGTTAGGAAGTGAGAGCTAAAAAAATGTGGGAGCTTTAGAGATGCAATAAAGGGATTTAGGACATTACAAATAATTAATTTGTAACCTTTTGTGTTAAGGTTTTAAAATATTTTTGAGCGATGACAAGAAGATTGCTGTTAAACCTGTGCTTTGGGTAGTTATACAGCTGTATTTAATCAAGACATGGTTCTGTGAGTTTACTGAACATACATGTCTGAGGATTAAGGATTAGAGAATGTCACTAATGTCAATGGAGAAAAGAACTTTAGGGTTAGCTGAAGGCCTGAGCTTCATATTTCTCCTGAAGTTTTCAAAATACTCTGATAGCCCTGCTTCATAGCTAGATAGTGCAGTGATAATCAATAGCCAAAGTTGGTTATTATTGATGATATTTATAAGAAATATTTAAATATATCTATCACATGCTCCCAACTCTACCTTTCAATACTCTAATTTATTCAGTGTTCTTTCTGTGATATGGTCTGTCACATACAACAGTGAAAAGTCCTCCAGAAAACTACAAAGGACCAAGGAAACTAAATAGGAAAAATGAAGAGATCAAAGTAACATAATGGAGAAGAGTTTGATTCAAGATTTTGAGAAGCTAAAGGATGCTAAGAAAATACGAGATGATAGAAAATTAAGTGGTTTACAAAATTTAAGGAGACCAATAGGGGTCACTTGAAGGAGGCATAATCATTTAGAAAACTGTTGAAACAGCTCAAAAAACAAAAACTACCTCCTGGATATTTGGACTTTCAATGCGAGGACTCAAGTCATTTTTCAATTCAATTCTGAAAAATTCTCAGGTGATATCTTGTTTTATCTTTTAATCGTGGTAATTATTACTATTATGTGTGTATATCTTACTGTTTGATTTGTGTTAAAAAACAAAACTGAGTAAATTTGAAGGTCTAATTGGCATTATTCAATGATTCGTGAACCGGGCAGCATCCAATCTATCAGATAGAAAGGCGCTCCAAGGAGCTGTACCAAATGGAAAGCTTTTGTAGGTAGAAGAAGGAGGGAAGGAGTTAAAAGATAGATAATCAAGGGCTATCCTCTTATCAGGAACAACTTTGGCCAGAGAGTATAAGGATTTTTGTTGGGCAGCTCTTGCTTTAGCAGCAGATTCAGCAATATCTTCAGGAGTTAAGGAGATTTCCATCTCTCTAGGAGGTGGCTTTGTGACCACCTAGAGGAGTGGGATAGAGAGGGTGGGAGGGAGATGCAAGAGGGAGGAGATATGGGGATATATGTATATGTATGGCTGATTCACTTTGTTATAAAGCAGAAGCTAACACACCATTGTAAAGCAATTATACTCCAATAAAGATGTTAAAAAAATAATAAAGAAAGAATTAAAAGCAAGTTTAAAAAAAAAGAGTTAAGGAGAGGTTCCCATCATAGCTTCATTTGTACTTTCTCCTAGTCAGGGGATCAGTGATCTTACAAAGGAAGCAAATTTTGAATCATGATTACCTCTTGGTAATTCCCATTTGAGTCTGTGGCTCAGGGCTGAAAGGTGACAGCCAAGGAGCCCAGTAAAATTTAAGGGTCAGAGATCACACAGGTAGTTTTATTTTGGCTACCCTTGCTTTGTGTCCCTTTCTGGTATGGAATCTGGATGCAAGGTTCCCTAGGTTTGGGACTGTTAACCAGAAACAGGAAAACGGACCCCCAGGGTTAGAGTCTAACACAATAGAAAGGGGACCGAATTTATTCCAGAGTAACTGAGGCATTGGAAATAAGGGAGAAAGTTATGATGGGAAGAACTACAGTATTATGGTAACATTGAGAATAGAAGGAAAATTGGTCACAGGGAGGACCAGGGCATCTCTAGCATTATGGACAGATCAGAGTTTCTGACAAATCCAGCAGTCTGAAAGATTACCCCCCTTAGGAGTGGCCGGAGATATATGGATGATGACATTATCTTTCCAGGCCAATGCCAGAGTTAAGGGAAGAAAGAAAAGAAAGGGTTTTCTGTTTAGTTAAAGTGGGAAGTCTTGACCCAGTGTCATGAGTGAAAGCAATCTACATCAGCGTCAGCTGCTTCTCTTCCTCGTCAATTTGATTCAAAGGTCTCCAGTATCTGCACAGGACCAGATGTCAAGCAGACCCTTCTTTAACTGCGAGATGTGTACACGAGGTTCAAGTCCCTGAAGTTTAGCTTCCATCTGGTTAGTGAGGAGATTCTCTTGCAAGGAGATTCAAGGGAAGTCCTTCTTAGTGATTACAAATCCAAAGAACGGGAGAAAATTGGAAGCATTAGTTTGGAGAGCTGTAGACAGACATCTGAGGAATCTAGAAGAATTCAGGACCCAATCCAGCCATAGGTATATAACAAAACCTCAAAGGCAAACAACATGGCCAGAATTCCACATAGACAAAAATGCAAACACAATTTTTCTCTCTACCATTACCTCCAATTTTTTTTTTTTTACAAAAGATAATCACAGTGAAACTAGTCTGTTTGCATTAAACTTGGCCTGATTATCACAAGTGCAGCAAGAACAATGATCAACCATTTAAGATCCTTTCAAGACTGCTTTTCTGGGACCTGAAACAAGCGGCTTCACTGGCTCCATAAAGTCAACCTTACTTTCTTAAAACTGTCTGGTCGTATCTGAGTCTATGCACATCTGTCTCAAATGTGACACTGCAGTCAAAGCTTTGATAATATAGCCAGTTTCCAATTGTGTCCTATTACACGAAGAATAGATTCTAATTGAACTTATGCAAATAACTAAGTTGCTATGAAAAGAATACTCAAGAATTTCTGAATTCTGGAGGAATCAAATAAATGTTTCTTTTCCAGAGAAAAAGTAAATGTTCCATCTTTGTTTACAAAGGTGTACTTCAGAAACCTGTACTTGTCACAGTTCTTCCTTTGAATCTCCATGAAGAGGATGCACTATTGAAAGAACACTTTTGCAAAAACAATAACTGTCTGAAAAATGACAAAAGATGTTAAAAATGTTCATTGTTACAGATCTAATGAGAGTTTACTTGAAAAGGAAGTGTAGTTATATCTTTGATATATAACATTTTAAGATAATAATTAGAATTACAAATGATACCCTTATACCAGGACATATGAGATTTCCAGGAATTTCACACAATTTCTGGAATACTTATAACATATGGAAATACAACATAGAGACTTAATACTATTTACTTGACAATGCTTCCCATATAATTTAACATATCAAATAAGCCTAATTTGTTTAGCATCTCTTTTCTATTGGGTTGGCCAAAAAGTTTGTTCCAGTTTTTCCATAATCTGAATGAAATATTTGGCCAACCCAATATAAGGAGCGAGAACAAATCTTCTGAGATGTTCCAGAGGCTTTCTGGAAATCCCAAAGTTATTTCCAGGTCAAAAAAGGCTTCATTTATATTTTCATTTGGGAGAGTTTGCCTTTAACAGAAAAACTCCAATCTAGTTTTGTACCAGATTATTTTTGATATTAAAGTTTATTTACCTTGATTAAATGTAATCTCAGCCAGTTTGACCACATGTTAAAATATCTTTTGAAAAGATTTCTTTTCTACACCCTTTCTCCAATTTTTTTTTTTTTTACATTCAGATTTTGTTCTGTTTTTTTTCTTTTTCGCCTTCTGAAACAAACAGCCTCATTTTAGGGCAGAACTGCTTTCTTTTCCCTCAACAACGACAACAAAATGCATCTCCATTCTTCATCCCTTCTTTTACTGAAAAACATGCATCCTATTTTCCTTGTATAAGGAGATGTTCCCTTATTATTTCTAGTAGCTTTAATTACATATGTTAGAATTCTTAACCCTTAAAAACCTTAATTTCTAATGAAAATTAAGTAAGCAACTATGAACTATCTTTTATGTTAGCATTCTTTAACTTGGCACATTTATAAGTACTTATAATTTCAAGAAACATATGCTTTCTCATACTAAACTTTTTAGTGTGGCACAAAACATATTTACTAATAGACATCAATATAATTAGTTTCTCTGAAAAAGGAAGCCAAAAGTGGATAAACCCGTGTTTAGCAATTAATGATTTAGTATTTTATCTTATTTAGAAATGATCTAGATATTAAGTGACTTTTCATCATTTGACTTAACTCAGCAGAACCCTAAGTTTTCAAGTTACCAAAATATTTTAGAAACTACTTTTAAGTAAACGTTTTCTAAAGCCTCATTATCGTTGAAAAGTTGATTTCTATACTTTTGTACCACTTTCATCTATGTAATTCACTGCTCCTAATAATTATATATAGACTACCAATAAAAACTTCATGAGATACTAGACAAAATCAGCTATCATCCCAAGCTATTTTTCTTGCTGACAGATGTTGTAAGAGATAACATGAACTTATTTGACCTTTCCTAAACCAAGGTAGAATAAAATATTATATTTAATGCTGAAAACTCTAATGACATGCCTGTTTTAATTAAACCCCCAAACTAGCTTTAATATCAAATAAATTCCCAGATCACATAGATTTGAAAAGCTTTTGGATTAGTTACTTTTATATTTCTGAGAGTTTTAAGAATTCTTAATTCATGTAAGCCCTTAATCCTCTTTAAGCCAATAAAACAGAGCTCTTTTACAAATTAATTTCAGTAATACCATTCATAGGTAGAAAATATCACATATCTACCTCACATATACATAGACACACATAAACGTACAGACACAGAAACCTTAAGGCTTTCATTTTAAAATTGTAGTCATCAATCAGGTGCAATAATACAAAACTCACTAGTTATAAGAGAACTTGAATCCAAATTACGTTTCTTACAGGTGGAGTAACTTAAGGTTACCTGCTCAGATGGCTAACGTTTTTTATTAATATTTGTAGAGAAGACACTTAAGATTTTTCATTTGTAAGATTTTTCATTTGTCTAAGTTTTAAAATAACCTTTCTTCCTTTTGTTTTTCTTCTGATAAGAATTACCTCCCTTAAGACCTTAAGAAGAATTACCTCCCTTAAGTTTGCATTTCTTTTTTTTTTTTTGCGTTATGCAGGCCTCTCACTGTTGTGGCCTCTCCCTTTGCGGAGCACAGGCTCCAACAGCCATGGCTCACGGGCCCAGCCACTCCACGGCATGTGGGATCTTCCCGGACTGGGACTCGAACCCATGTTCCTGCATTGGCAGGCAGACTCTCAACCACTGAGCCACCAGGGAAGCCCTGAAGTTTGTATTTTAAAGAGATGAACTAGATAAGAGTTCTTGGAGGGATCAAGAAGAACATTTGCATCTCAAAGGCACAGGGAAAGAATGCAAGTTCCTCTAAGAAGGACTCTTGTTTCCTAAGGCCAGAATTTTTACAGTACGTATAAGCCTTTTGAGATGAATAGGTGAGGGTAGTTGTTTAAAAGGATAGCTGACTCTGAATTGTTTCTAGAGCTACATTTCTGGCTTTGCAAAGATTTGTATGATAAAGACAGTTGCTTTTAATTCCTCAAATAATTGGGTTGCAGCTTATATGACATCACATGTTGTTCCACCCATTCAGCCACATTGTCTTTAATTTGCTTTTTATATCAGGGAGAAGATTTCCAACTAAGATGGAAATCAGAAGATTTTTATGTTCTGGGTTTAGAGCTGTTTGTCTTTGGAATGTTTTAGTAAATCCTTCCACAAAGGCTTTAGAACACTTTTCTTTCCCTCTGGGTACATAGTTTTATTTTAGCTTCAGGGAGAAAGCCTAAAAAATTTCTGTTAGGCTCTGAAACAGAATATCAGCCTTTAATTTGACCAACTACTTAAAAAAATACTTTTAAATATCTTGTCAGTTTTCAGCAGGGACAAACAGTAAACGTATCTGACAGTATCGTTAGGGGAATCACTGACCGAAACCACCGCCCTGGCCAGGCAAGATAGTAGCCACTTACATGAGTTCTCTTACAACAGAAGGTCCTGGTAAGGAATGCGGAACTAACAGGCTACCACCAAGGGGAAGAATTCGGGAAAGGTCAAAAGGAGAGAGGAGATGCGAGTCCACATGTCCCACCAACCTCCCAGAATCCTTGCTGGAATCCATCTTGGCTGAGTGATGCTCTTGGCACCAGGAAGGGCCCTGAGTCAGAATGATTGGCCAGAGACAACCCGGAAACGAACCCCATTACCATAAAATCTGAGACTGAGCCCCATGGCAAAGCAGTTCTCCTGGGTTCCCTTACCCTCCTGCTCTCCTCCAGGGCGCCCCTTCCCAATCAAGTCTCTGGCTTTGTCAGCATGTGTGTCTCCTCGGACAATTCATTTCCGAGTGTTAGGCAAGAGCGCACACTCCGGCCCTGGAAGAGTGCCCCTTTCCTGTAACAGTATTGCGTTATCCCTTAGACTCAAGAAGTGTGCCCAAAGAGGGTACAAAAGATATTGGATTTTCCTCTTTCTATTGGGAACTACAGACACATATCCAGGAGAGTTGATTATGGTGAGAATTCTCACCCCTAGCCAGCTTCTGCCAGTTTTCCCAGGATCCCATCTGTAGGTTCCAAGTGGGGTTAAAAGTAGAGTGTTGCTCTGGTATCTACCAGAATCTGGAAAGATTTTCATTAATTTTAATCTTAGTTAAAATTAATTTAATTAAAATTCCCTTGGCTGTTTAAGGGAATAATGTAGCAGTTTACCAGAAAAACCCTCAGAATTCCTTCAGCTCTGGGAGAAGCCTAAATGGTGGCCCACCTTTGAGGGTGATATGGACATTCCTATAAGGCCACTAACTCAGTGGACTTTTGCTTACAGTCTTGCAGTCTCTTTAGAGTGGAAAGAAAATTTAGACAGAGGATTACTAGAAAGAGAACTCATATAAAGGGGGGTAGGGAGGAACAGTACAAGACAGTCTTGTAGATCCCACTTTTGTGTTGAATTTTTCATTAGCCTTTCACAACAAATCTTCCAATGAAACTATTGGGATTTTTGAAGCCTTTTGGAGGCTTCTGCATGCCATTTCAAATAGGTATCCCATTCCGTTTGTTTGATTTGGGAACCCTTGCTTTTAAGTGTGCTTCTTAAATAAATGATCTTGTCTAATTGGAACATTCCTCACAATGGCCATTGTAATTCCAGGTTGTTTTTTAGTAAGAATTTGTTGTTTTCTAAGATATTTATAATTTCTGGAACCATAGTTCTTAGACATAAAATAGGCAGGTGTACTGGAGGTGTCATGCTTGACTCTTTAGAGCTGAAAGATCACATTTCTTATTATTATCTATTAATTTTTTTAAGCTAAGTCTTTGGGTCTCTTGGAGGCAAACTAATACCTAAAAGGTTGTGCCACTGGGTTGGGAAATGTGTGACATTTTATAGTGTATCTCATTGTATGGATATTTTCTTGAGGTTGGTGGGTGACCAACTTACCCTGACATGGGAATCTTTGGCTTAGGTGGAAAGTACCTTAATAGCTTTTAAGTGCTCAATCAGTGCCCACTAATTTTTGTAGCATTTTGGCTTCTGAGATTCCCATTAGCAACAGCTTTTATCTACACAAAACAAGACAAACATGTGCACCTTAAGGTACCAGCAGTATCCAGAGATGTTACTTTGTCCTGGCCAAGTAACACACACACTTCCAATCTCCCCAGCCTCCCATTTATTATTATAGTTAGATCATAATTTTGGTGAGGTAAATATTGTTAACATTTTTATGACTGTTGCTGGAGGACAGAGGGAACGAAGAGTGCCCACTGAACTGGGAAGGCATCTTGAGACTAAAAAAAATGAGGCTGACAGCTCCATACAATCAATGGATCAGTTTATGATAGGGTAACTTACTCACAGGGTGGGATCTGGATTGGGTAGACAATGATCCGGAAACATTGACAGCTGCACTCACACGGCTGTGGGGCCATTAGGACAATTTTTTAGTTAACATAGGGTATGGGGTAAGGTATAGGTGCTTGGAAACAGGATGTGCATTCCTAAGTTAAGATTTATGAATGGGTACTAGTCGCATGGGTGCCAGGAATACATCAGGGAAGGTTTTCCTCAGAAGGTTTTCCTAAGGACTAACAGAGCATAGAGGCTACCAGGTCCTAATGATTATTAAACAATGTCTATTAACTACAAAGCACTTGATAACAGAGAAGTGATTTCTGAGTTCAGTCCTGGGTAGAGTCAGTGAAAGGAGAAGTTGTAAGGCCCCAATACGGTGTCAGTTATGCTAACAGCCATACAGCTATGTATATGTGTTTCATGGCTACATCATTTAGCATTCTTTGAGTACTCTCTTTTCTGTACACCTTGTTTTTCCTGTAATTAATAACTAACATTTTTATTTGCTTATTTTTCTATGTATTTTTAAATTACAAAATCATCCTAATACGAATTGTCTACATGTTTTTGCAGTGCATTCAGAATAGACAGTTGTTCTACCAATGTAATCTTGAAGAAACATTTATTGGAGGTTTCTCATCTGCTCCAATATGAACTAATTTCCTTCTGTCTAACCTGGTATGAAGCTGTCACTTGTGATCTTCTTCAATGCTCTCCTGAGATTCCTTTTCACTCTTTCTCCTGTATTGGATCTCCCATTTCTTTATCCATGTTTTCCTTCTTGGTTTACTTTCTCATTTTAGTAGATAACATTCTCTGGTAAATTCCTGAGAAAAGTTGCAATAGAAATATACTTTCTGAGGAATGTCAAAAAGTTTTTCACCTGTGTAAAAATGTCGTTATTTTACCATCACACTTAAGTTTTAGCTGAGCTAGCTCTAGAATTCTAGGTTAGAAAATATTTTCCTTCAGAGTTTTGAACACCTTACTCAGTCATCTCTAGTTTTTAGTAATGTTGGTCAAAATTAAAAAAAAAATTCAGATTCCTAGTATTGTGAGAACTACTATATCATCCATCTCCAACATAGAATTTCATAGGTTTCTACTCTTTGCTCCCAATATTAGTGGGAATTATGATTTTAAACCCCTGTCCCTCAGTTTGAAATTGTTTGGAATCATTTCATTGACAATGAGGTTACTAAGCCATTTTCTCATGTGTGCTCTCTGGATGATGTCCTCTGGTCTTATCTTTTCATTTTCTTTCTTTTTATTTATATCTTTTCATTTTCCCTTTTATTTTCCATCTCTGTATTACTGCTCTACTTTGTGTGAATATTTTTACCTGTATCTTCCCTGTTTTTTATTGAGTTTTTCCCTAATTTGCTGTGAAATTTTACTTTCTAAAAGGTTTTTTAATTTTTTTACCAGTTGTTTTTATAGTAATTTAAAATATTTCTATGGATGCAATGTATTTCTCTTTATCTCCCTGAGGGTAGTGATGATATTTAGGTTTTGGAGTCTTTATTTTTTGAATTGAAATATGATTCACATACCACAAAATCACCATTTGAAAGTAGAAAATTCAACATTTGTTTGTCTATTCACAATGTTGTGCAAACACTACTAATTCCCGAAGATTTTCATAATCCCCCAAAGATACCCCATGCCTGTTAGCTGTCACTTTCTATCTCCCCTTTCTGCAGCTGCTGGCAACTGACCTCCTTTTTGTCCTTTTGGATTTACCTATTCTAGACATTTCATATCAGTGGAATCATACAATATTTGCCTTTTGTATTTGGCCATTTTCACTTAGCATAATATTTTCAAGGTTAATCCAAAACTTGTAGCATGTATCTTTACTACATTCCTTATTTATGGCTGAATAATATTCCATCGTGTGGATATATCACTTTTGTTCATTCAGTTGATTGACAATTGGATTGTTTCTACATTTGGGCTATTAAAAAATAATGCTGCTATGAACATTTGTGTATTTTTATATTAACATGTGTTTTCAGTTATCTTGGGTATATACCTAGGAGTAGAATTACTAGATTATGTGGTAACACTTCATTTAAATTTTTGAGGAATTGCCAAACTGTTCTCCAAAGAGGCTACACCATTTTACATTGCTAGTGTTAATATGTGAGGGGTCCAGTTTCTTTACTTTTTTACCAATATTTATTATTTTTCTTTAAAAAAATATGGCCATCTTAGTTTGTGTGAAGTAGGATCTCACAATGGTTTTGATTTGAATTTTTTAATGAATAATGATTTAGATCATCTTTTCATGTGCATATTTTCCATTTGTATATCTTATTTTAGAGAAACATTTATTCAGGTCCTTTGAGTATTTTCTAGGCTAGAGGCTCATCAATTTTATTGATCTTTTCAAAGAATCAGCCTTTGATTTTGTTGATTTTTTTAATTTCTTCTTTTCAAATGTATTGATTTCTACTCTAATGGTTCTTATTTCTTTCATTCTGCTTACTTTAGATTTAATTTGCTCTCCTTTTTCCAGTTTCTGAAGGTAGAAGCTTAGATTTTTGATCTTCAATCTTTCTTCTTTTCCAATTTAAGCACTTATTGCTGTAGATTTCTCTCTAAACACTGCTTTCACTGTATGCATCAAATGTTGATAAATTATATTTTTATTTAGCTCATTTAGTTCAAAAAAAGTAAATTTCTCTTGTGATTTCTTCTATGACTCATGTTATTTAGACGTTTGCTTTTAAATCTCCAAGTAATTTGTGATTTTCCTTTATGTTATTTATTTCTAATTTAATTCCATTGTGGTCTAAGAGCAGACTTTGTGGGATTTTTTTCTTTTTTAATTAGTTAAGGTGTTTTTATGTCCCAGAACTGGTCTATCTTGGTAAATAATCCATGTGAGCTTGAAAAAAATGTTGATTTTGCTGTTGTTGGGTAAATTAGTCTATAGATATCCATTATATCCAGTTGATTGTCCCCTTTTTTAATTTATGCAATGCTCTTCTTTTTCTCTGTTAATTTTTCTTATTCTTAAGGCTGCTCTGTCTGAAATTAAAGTAAAGCTACTGAAGTAAAGCTACTTCACATTTCTTTCCTTTTCTTTTTTTCCCCAAATTTCTTTGGATTAGTGTTAGTATGGTTTATGTTTCACCATTTCTTTAGTATAGATTTGTATGTGTCTTTATATTTAAAATGGGTTTCTTGTAGACAGTGTATAAGTTGGCCTTAATTTTTGATCCATTCTGACACTATCTGCCTTTTAATGGGCATATTTAGCCCAGGACATTAAAGTGATTATTGATATATTTGGATGAAAATCTACCAAAGTTGTCACAGTTTTCTATTCACTGACATTGTTCTTACTTTCTGTTTCATCACGTGCTCTTTGTATGCCTTTTGTGGTTTTAATTGAGCTTTTTATACAATTCTATTTTCTCTCTTTTCTAGCATATCAGTAATATTTCTTTTTTTTTGCTCTTTTTAGTGATTACTCTAGATTTTGCAATATATATTTACAACTAATCCCAGTCCACATTCAAATAACAGTATATATATATCACTTCACCAGTAGTACAAATACTTTATATCAACAAACTATTCCTAAGTCTTCCCATCTGTTTCTTATATTATTGCTTTCATTCATTTCACTTATACATGAGATATAATCATGCATATAGTACAAAAGCATAATCAAGCATATAATACAGAAGCATACGTAATTGAATACATTTTTGCCATTATTTGAACTCATTGTTATCTTTTAGATGAATTAAGACTATGAAACTGTTAGATTAAGAACTTAAAAAATGAAGTTTTTATTTTTAAGTAAAATGTTTTTTGTTTTTTGTTTTTTTGCAGTACGCGGGCCTCTCACTGTTGTGGCCTCTCCCGTTGCGGAGCACAGTCTCCGGACGCGCAGGCTCAGCGGCCATGGCCCACAGGCCCAGCCGCTCCGCGGCACGTGGGATCTTCCCGGACTGGGGCACGAACCCGTGTCCCCTGCATCGGCAGGCAGACTCTCAACCACTGCGCCACCAGGGAAGCCCCTAGGTAAAGTGTTTTTTTCCTCCAGCATCCTCTAAGATTTTTTTCTCAGTTTTGATTTTCTCCATTTTGAATATGATGTTTCTAGTTTTAGGGCTTTTTTGGGCATTTATCATGTTTGGGCTTCTTTGAGTTTCCCATATCTGTAGTTTGCTATCAGACATTAATTTGGGGGAAATTCTCAGTCATTATTGCTTCAGATATTTATTTTGTTCCTTTATCTCTTTATTCTCTTACTGGTTTTCTCACCACACATATGATACACCTTTTTAGTTGTCCAACAACTCTGATATTTTATCATTTTTTTCAATCATCTTCTTTTTACTTTTCAGTTTTGCAATTTCCTATTGACATATCCTCACATATTCTTCCATATCCATGTCCTCTCTAGTAAACTGAGTTTATCAAAGGCATTTTTCATTTCTGTTACAGTGTTTTTATCTCTCGTATTTCTCTTTGATTCTTTCTTAGAATTTCCATCTTTCTACTTATATTACCTATTTGTTCTTGTATCTTGTTTACTTTTCCCATTAGTAGACAATGTGCAAATATGCTAAGAACTCTTAGCATATGAATCATAGTTATTTTAAATTTCTGATCTGATAATTCCAACATCCCTGCCATATTTGAGTCTGTTTCTGATGTATGAACTACCTCTTCCAACTGTGTCTTTTTACTGTTTGGTGTGCCTTGTAATTTTTAGTTATAGCTGGACATGATGTATTGGGTAGAAAGCACGACACTAAATAGGCCTTTAGTAATGTGATGATAGACTGTGGAGGAATGAGAAGTGTTCTGTAGTCCTGTGATTAAGTTTCAGTTTTGGTGATCCTGTGCCTCTGGACTGTGAACTTTACCTATGCTTCTAGTACCCCCACCCTTTGATGGCACAGGATGGCTACAGTGGGTAGGTTGGAATCAGGTGTTTCTCTTCCCTCATGGAAAACTAGGCAGAGCTGAAGTTGAGTATTTCTCTTGAAAGGATAGAGCAGGCTGGAGTTGGATATTTTCCTTCACCCAGGTTGGTTAGACTCTGGTAAAGGGATTTCACTTGAGCACACACCTTGTTTGAAGAACAGATACTCTGGTATATTTCAAAATTGTTACTTTTCCCCTTCTCCTACCTATAATCTAAGGGGATTCTCCTCCAATATTCATTGTGATAGCCTGATTGAGCTCCTAGAGGTAAAGCTCAGAAGAGTGTGGAGGCCCTCTTACAGCTGGTTCCCTCTGGAGTTTTTAACTCTCAGTCTTGTACACCCTGAGCTTTCCGATATTCATCAATTATAATTCAGATTTTCCTACCTCAGTACTGGTTCCCATAGTTTTCTGCTTGTGAGTTTCTGCTCAGGTAAGTTGAGATTCTGTGTATTTGCCTGTCCATCTCTCCACCTTGGCGGGTAATGGTTTTCCCTGTGACCTTACTTCTCTGAGGGATCTACGATGAGTAGTTGATTTTTCAATTCGTTTAGCTTTTTATTTATTATAGAACAGGGTGGCTGTTACCGAGTCCAAGCTTGTACTGCTTGCTGCATGACAGGCCACTTAAATAAATAAGTGATGAGCTGTTGGGGCAAGGAATAGTGACTTTATTTGGAAAACCAGTAGACTGAGAATATGGTGGACTGGTGTCCCAGTCCTTGCCTGGGTTTGGATGCTAGTTGCTTATAGAACAAAGTGGGGGAGGTGAGGAGGTAAAGTAAAAAAGGTGCTAAGCTGCTGCAAGTATTTCCTGGTTCCAGCCAGATTCCAGAGAGGATGTGTTTATTTTGTCCTTTCTGCAACCATTCACAGGTGGGCCTGGTCAGGGTGTTTCCTGTGAACTAAACAAAGGTATTTTAGCTTAACACGTAGTCATGGGAGGCAGAGTTCCTGGATGTGGACCATTATGTGTACTTTAAGTTATAGACAACATCCCTTTAGTGATTGGCTTGTAGCAAAAGCAGTAGAATACAAAATTTAAAGTGAAAGGAACAGATCCAATGTGGAGTCAGATTTGTTCTTCCCAATTGCATGGTAACTCCGAAGATTCTTATATGCTAGTCCAAAACGAGAAGTTTTTCTTTTTAATTTTAATAATAACTCACATTTTCAATATTTCATGTGGGTCCAGGTTCATAGATAGAAGACTCAACATCCTGAAAGTGTGGGTTCTTCTCAACTCGATTTCTATATTCAGTGCAATCCCTCTCAAAATTCCAGCAAGCTATTTTGTTTTTATCAGCAAACTGATTCTTAAATTTATATGGAGAGGCAAAAGAATAGCCAGAATAGCCTACCCAGTATTGAAAGAATAATTGGAAGGCTGACAAGACTTACTGTAAAACAACAGCAATCAAGACAGCGTGGTTTGGTGAGAGAATAGACAAATAGATCAATGGAACAGAAATATACCCACATAGATACAGTCAAGTAACATTTGACAAAGGAACAAAGGCAATACGATAGAGAATAGGTAGTCTTCTCATCAAATAGTACTGGGACAACTGGACATACACACAAACAAAACAAAAGTATTACTCTATACACAGACCTTACACCCTTCACAAAAATTAAGTCAAAATGGATCACAGACTTAAATGTAAAACTGAAAAGTATAAAACTCTTAGATGATAATATAGGATAAAATCTAGGTGGCCTAGAGTATGGTGATGACATTTTAGATACAACACCAGAGGTATGATCCTTGAAAAAAATAATTGAATAGCTCTGCTTCATCAAAATTTAAAAATTATGCCCTGCAAATAGACTGTCAAAAGAGGGAGAAGACAAGCCATAAATGGGGGAATATGTTTGTAAAAGATCTATCTGTTAAAGGACTGTTATTCAAATTATTCACAGAAGTCTTAAAAGTCAATAATAAGAAAATTTAAAACCTGATTAAAAAATGCACTAAAGGGCTTCCCTGGTGGCGCAGTGGTTGAGAGTCTGCCTGCCGATGCAGGGGTTCGTGACCTGGTCCGGGAAGATCCCACATGCCGCGGAGCAGCTGGGCCCGTGAGCCATGGCCGCTGAGCCTGCGCGTCCGGAGCCTGTGCTCTGCAACGGGAGAGGCCACAACAGTGAGAGGCCCGCATATCGAAAAAAAAAAAAAATGCACTAAAGACCTGAACAGACCTTATCATAAATGATACCCAGATAGGCAAAAAAACATATGAAAAAGTACTCCATATCATTAGTCATTAGGGAAATGCAAGTTAAAACAGCAATGAGATATGACTACATACCTATGAGAATGGGTAAAATCCAGAACACTGACAACACTAAATGTTGGTGAGGACAGGAGCTCTCATTTATTACTGGTGGCAATGCAAAATGACACAGCAATTTGGAGGACAGTTTGGCACTTTCTTTTAAAAACTAAACATACTCTTACCATACTATCCAGCAATCATGCCCCATGGTATTTACCCAAAGAGTTGAAAATTATGTCCACACAAAAATCTGCATATGGATGTTGATAGCAGTTTCATTCATAATTGCCAAAACTTGGAAGCAACCAAAATGTCTTTCAGTAGATGAATGGATAAACAGCTGTGTTACATATAGACAATGGAATATTATTCAATGTTAAAAAGAAATGAACTATCAACCCATAAAAACAATTGAAGGAACCTTAAATGCATATTTACTAAATGCATGAAGCCAATCTGAAAAGACTACCTACTGTATGATTTCAAATATATGATATTCGGAAAAAGGCAAAACTATGGATACAATTTAAAAAATGTGGTTGCCAAGTGTTGGGAGAAGAGAAGGAATGAATAGGTAGAACACAGATTTTTAGCACAGTGAAACTACTCTTTATGATATTATAATTGTGGATACATACCATTGTAAATTTGTCAAATTCATAGAATGTACAACTCCAGGAGTGAACCCTTATGTAAACTATGGTCTTTGGATGATAGTGATGTGTCAATTTAGGTCATCAGTTTTAACAAATGTCTCTCATGGGAGATGTTGTTAATGGGAAAGGCTATGCATGTGTAGGGGCGTGGAGTATATGGGAAATCTCTGTACCTCTGTTCAATTTTACTGAACCTAAACTGCTCTAAAAAATAATGTTTAAAAAATCTCATACTGATTTTTTTTCTAGTTTTTTAAAAATTAATTAATTAATTTTTCGCTGTGTTGGGTCTTCTTTGCTGTGCGTGGGCTTTCTCTAGTTGCGGCAAGCGGGGGCTACTCTTCGTTGCGGTGCACGGACTTCTCATTGCAGTGGCTTCTCTTGTTGCAGAACACGGGCTCTAGGAGTGCAGGCTTTAGTAGTTGTAGCTCGCGGGCTCAGCAGTTGTGGCTCGCGGACTCTAGAGCACAGGCTCAGTAGTTGTGGAACATGGGCCTAGTTGCTCCGTGGCATGTGGGATCTTCCCAGACCAGGGCTTGAACCTGTGTCCCCTGCATTGGCAGGTGGTCTCTTAACCACTGTGCCACCAGGGAAGTCCCAATTTTTTCTAGTTTTTGCTTCTGTTCTACTTTTGCTTCATATTAAATGTTTGTTCCTTTTGTATAGAAATTATGCTTTCATTCATGTCTTTGAACATATTAATCAATTTATTTCTAATTATTTATTAGACTTCTACAAATCAGCTTCATCTGAGGTAAAATATTATTTAATTTTTGATTTTGGGTGTCCATTTCACTTTAATTTTTTTTCATTTCTTTGAGTGTTTTGGATTTTTAGCTTGCGTATTTATTTCCTATGTGAGATGTCTTATATTTTCTTTCTCTGAGTATTCTGTCTAGCAACTTTGTAACTACCTTCTCTCAGCTCCCTGTGCTCCAGTTCAAACTCGGTAATATAAAGACAGCTCACAACTCCTCCCTGGTGATACTGAATATGTTAAAAATTCAGTTTCCAAGACAATAGGGCGCTGTTCAGTTCCTGGGTGGGATGCTTTGTGTGTTCTCTGCAGTCTTAGATATGCAACTTATTAAAAGCTGTAACCTGAGGCAATGGTCAACGCCTTTTGTTCTGGTCCTCTTTTTATGATATGGGGAACATAACAGTTTCTTGATACAAACTGTGACCCTTATTTTGGGATCCTGCCTTGCACATAGACTTTTGAGTGAGTTTCCTTTACCTGACATGGCCAAATTCTCAGTCGTCGCCTCCAATTCCAGACCAGAAGACCATCATTTATGGTCTTATGAGGTGGCCTTCCAACCTCACCAACATTTCTAGTTTTATGAAGATGTTTATGTTCCCTTTGAACTGCCCTATGTGCTTCTTTTTTCTCCTATTTTTTTCTATTTCATTAACTAATTGTATTTGTGGTGAAGGAAGTGAGTCAAAACATGAATTCAATATATCATCTGTACAAGACATTCTTTGACTAGCTATTAACACTTATTTTAACACTTAACCCCTAGCTCATCCTGTTCCTCTACATGTTTGTAATGTTTCTTGAATCCTTGAAAATGCCAAGCTCTTACCCACCTCAAATGAAGAAACAGTTTCCTCCACCTAAAACACTTCCATCTAAGCTCTTCACACGGCTGACATTTCATCTTCCCAGGTCATAGCTTAAGTCACCTCACCAGAGAGGCAGTCCCTGATCACACAATATAAGTGGACCTTCCTCCTGTTTCTTCTTCTTCTTTTTATTATTATTTTACCTCAGAATCTTGTTAGGTTTCCTCAGAACATTCTTTAAGATGTATTACTTATTTATTTATTGGTTTATTGGGTGGTTGTATGACCACCATACCCTCCATCAGAAGGTAAGTTCTGTATAGAGCATTTCTATGAAAGTTGTGTGGTTCAGCCACTGCCTGGCATTTGTTGAGTGAATGTATAAAATGAATCTTTTTGTGAATGAAGTACACCAGTGCTTAAACAGAATCCACTTTACGCACACAAAATGTATGAGTCTAGATTGTTAAAACATTCTCTTTTTTCCTCTCATGAAAGTAAGGGGTGAACTAAACTCTAAATCAGTAAAGCCTACAGATAATGTGTGGTTATCTACATTTATAGGTTACAAATCAAGCATGATTATTGAAAATTTATTTAGAATTATCATAAGAAATGATTCCTTGCAACCAAGGGTAATCCTTGGACTTATTTATGTTGCAGTTCTCAGTGTTTGCTTTAGGTCTTTAGAAACGCCTTAATTTTCTCACTGCAAAGACTATAAAATTTGAAAGCTGTTGATGGAAAATTATTGTAGGATTTACTCTGAGCTCAGAAGCAAAATTTTGGATACTTATTCAAGACTTATCTTATTCACTGAAGTGCAGCACCTTGATATGATTAAAAGCCTCCAGTGACTAATTCCCACATGAATTTTCTAAGTTATTCTTTTACTTCAGAAATATTTTGGAACCTCTTAAAGGTTTAGACTGAGACGAAAAAAAAGAATAATTACTTAGAACTTCAGTTTCTAAGAGCTTGAGTAGGAATGAGTTAGATTTTCAAATTCAGGTAAGTTAATACTTAATTCAATAGCTGTTGACAAACATAATTGATGGAAAATGTGTTTGTAGATCATGTGTTCTGTTTTCTTACCAAAATGTGTGAATTATAACTGGAATTCTATGGTTTGGAACAAACATGAACTTGAATTAGGAAATTTAATTAAATGTGGAACAATGGGGAAATTGTGAATAGGGAGGTAAAGGGAACCAAAACTCTTACACCATTCTATTATTTACCAAAACCTGCCAAATTTTGAATCCCTGTATACCATGTGATAAAGCACAATATAAAATTAAGCTTCTGTCTTAGTCATCTGTTCATTATACACTATATTAGCTTGGGACGTTAAAGAAATATTTTAGTAACACTGCAAGAATTGCAGCCGGCAATCTTTTCCGGGTTATGTGCAAAGTAAACAGTGACTAGGAAGAAAACTTACTCAGTGAGAGAACTTTTTAATTTTATAACTATAACGTCTGGTGTAGGGGGAGGAAATGAAATTAAATTGCAAGGCTATTAATGAATTCTGGTTTTGTTTAGGTATAGTATCTTTTCACCAAGAGGATATGCTGTATATCTTTTTAGCATGATAAGATCATAGAAAAAAATAATAAGTATTATTCTAATTTAGGCACAAACACTAGAAGAATTACTTGTGGCTTGGAAATGAAACAGTTTTAAACCAAGAGAGGGATTTTTTTGAGTACATGGAGGTTTCAGCTCCTTTCTACTCTGACGAGGAGCAAATGGACAGATTTTGCACCAAGAGATGTTGCAATAGAAGAACTGGGCTTTTTAATGTTCAATATCATTTTGTTTATATTTTCCCAAGATAATTGCATGTCTTCATACCCTCTCATATTTTATCTGTGTCATTTCTGATTCAGGCAGAGAATCAAAGCTTCATTCAATTCTTTTTGTAAAGCATCTAGTGTTGTTTTCAAATAAATGATGAATGAATATTTTTTAAAATATTCAACAATGTAAGAGGATCATTAGTTTCTTTATATGTTCATATTATGTTCATGAACTTTTCAAAATGTTGCTTATATTTCCTCCTCCAATTGCCATAGATCAGTCTTGCAGAAAATGTTCATTTGTCTCACTTTTATTGCACCCTCATCTGGCAAGCTTTCAGGTTCTATTAGAGCCACAGTAGTCATTTCCCTGGTGGTTTTGATACAATACAAAGAAACCAGATCAGAAGACCTGTTTATTTTATTTCTTCAGCTTTTCCCCTCCGTACTTAATATTTTATTTTCCTTTTCATTGAGATAGGTGTCATTGCAATAATTTTACAGATCCAGGAAAAGTTAGATTCCTAATAGCCTCATTGCTGATACATGATTTTTGTCCCTGTACAGGTCTTTGACGTTCTGAACTCTGGGGTTGTGATTTTGTTACATCGTTACCCCATTGCTTTTGCCTTCATACTCACTCCTGTCTAGAGATCCTTATTTCCAATGAGAAGGGCTGGGAGGGAGTTAAGAAAATATTTACCTCATAACCAGGAAGGAAACTGGCTTACACCCTGAAACATTTGAGCTCAGAAAAAGAGGCAAGCATACCATTAGGCTCATTTCATTAAAAAAAAAAAAAATCATCAGTAGTCATTCAACCTTGTTCACCCAAACTGGAGGTAGCACAGCAATGTGGTTGATAGCCCAACTCTGAACTATTAATATTTTGACAACCGAGATTTTTAAAAATTTATTTTTATTGAAGTATAGTTGATTTATAATGTGGTATTGGTTTCTGGTGTACAGCAGAGTGATTCCATTATACATATATATATGTTGTTTTTCATATTATTTTCCATATGGTTTATCACAGGATATTGAATATAGTTCCCTGTGCTATACAGTAGGACCTTGTTGTTTATCCATTCTATATATAATAGTTTGCATCTGCTGATCCCAAACTCCCAATCCATCCCTCCCCACCTCCCCTCCCTCTTGGCAACCATGAGTCTGTTCTCTATGTCTGTGAATCTGTTTCTGTTTCACAGATAAGTTCATTTGTGTCATATTTTAGATTACACATATAAGTGGTATCATATGGTATTTGTCTTTCTCTTTCTGACTTCACTTAGTATGGTAATCTCTAGGCCCATCAGTGTTGCTGCCCATCTTCTTTATCCATTTATCTGTTGATGGACAGTTAGAACAACCGAGACTTTAACGAGACATTAAAACTGTCCCCACCACTTCCTACCTAGGTAACATTAGACTTATTCTTTACTTATAAAAATATGAGGTCTATGGTCAATGGTCCTCCTTACAAAAAGTGTGTGCATATCATGTCGCTATTAATAATCCCCCTCTCTGTACATCCCTATAAACTGAGGCTTCATAAACATGCACTTTAACTGCACCCCTCTTTTTCTTTTCCCTACTAAAAGGAAACACACATACACATCCAAATAGGAACAAAATAAGAACAATAAAAACAAAATTAAAAACTTAAATGTAGATTATAAAAGAAAATCCTGGTGCATAGGGAAAACCAGTAAAGACCTAAGTATAATATACCACATGAAAAATTTTAAAGTCTTACTTTAAAAATGAAACCAAGAAAATGGAAAGATTGAAGAATCCCATTCAAGAGAAAACTATGGGTTGCAGTCTATATGTCAGGAGTGAATTCTAAAGGAGAAAATCAGGAAAAAATAAAAAGAAAGATGGGGAATATAGTTATATGGTTGAATGTTGAACTTGTCATAAGTTTAGATATGATGATTGCAGACGGATAGGGACTGATTTATACTGGAAAACTGAGTTGCATTTTGTCAGTAAAGTATTATATTACCTCAACAAGATCTCATCTTATAGACTTACATTTTAAATTAGAAATAATTGCTATCTCCTTGCCTGAAGGTTTAGCTTGATTATTAAATAAATAATGAGAAAATAAGTGATCATGGAAATAAAATAAATGGTTGAAACTGAGGTTTCCATTTTGATGATAGCTAATACTCCTGATAACTGAGTCTGTTTTCTGAAAAGGTCAGAAAAAAATTAATAAAGGAATGGTTTTTGAGAATGTGTGTGAGTTATTACTACTTAATTTCTCTGAGAGCAACGACAATAGTTGAATTTACTCATCCTTTAAAAATGTTCGTTTGGAGTCAAAGCATGGACATAATTATAACAAATTCAAAATAGCCAGTTTTACCCAATTTAACCAAATAAGTTGTGAAATGAAGATGTGAGAATAATAAACTTCATTTAGAGGCTTCAGATACCATTTTTACTGTATTGACAGCTGTTCTTCGTCAAAGGCAGTTATAGAAGAGATGGGTTTTCAAGCTGTCTGCTTTGGTCTGATAGTCCTTGTGCTGCACTTCTTTTATCACAATGTGTCCTGTAATAATCAAATTCACAAAGCAAAGCAAGCCATATCCTAGAAATGATCACCTATTAAGCAATGGGAAAATGTAGTCAATACTAGAGAAAAATGTTTTGTTTTTTATTTCCTTTTGGTTTAATTTTTTCTCATTGATGAGAGTACACAGTTGATTCAGCATGTATTTTTTTTCATTCAGTAATCAGAATTTTAATATTAGAGTTACTTAGATTTAGAGAAGAAAAATGTTTCCTGTTTACTTCTGATGTTTGTTTACCAGATTGCGTAATCTGGAACTTTGAATTCATAGGCTGAGCATCTTCCTATAATTGACTGTAACATCATATTCTGAGTTCCAGAGAAAGATACTTTGTGTTTCACTTTTTTCCCCCAAATTATTAGTATCTCAGTTTGTGTTCACAACACCCTTGACAATAGGTATGGCAAGGGCTGTACTATTATAATTTCATAGATACAATATCTAAGACCCAATATAGTTGGCCTAAAGTTCCTCCCCCTCAGAGTTTTTCCCACTAACCTAAAGAGAAAAATGCATCTTAAATCTTAATATGTTTAATAAATAAATAACTGAATCGTTCTTATTTATCCAAGTTGATAGTCTACAGAGTCTGGGCCCCAGTCTGATCTCAGTTGACAATAATGGTGTTAGGGAGGAAGTGAGAGACCAAATACCACTGACCCTGAAACTTCTGGACTCTTATCCATGTTCTGCACTGGACGAAAACATTTGCTTTTGCCTGAAGATACTGTTCAGGACTAAAAGAGAAATTTTATGGATACAGTCAACGGGCTAGCAGTCCCTAACTCAGCCTCCCCCAAATTCCCATTAAAATATTTATGCAGACTGTGAAAAATAATGAAAATTCCTCAACATCAAACACTTGGACTGAGCATCAATTTACTTCTAGGATCTGAGAGAAATGTCTGCTTGGCAGAAGACTCCTTTCATGCTCTTTTGCTAAGAACAGTTTTAGTTGCCAGGCATTAAAGGGGACAATTTTCCCTCTCCAAAAATCTTCCTGCTGGCATCTTATTTTCTTCTGATGGAATTTCTTCTCCTCTTTCAAGGTATTGTTTCTTATTGAATCCCATTGATAATGGTAAACATTAAAAAAAAAAACCTTTCTTCTTTTTTCTAATAAATAATCTTCATGTATATTCTTGTGAGGCTCTGGGATGATATTCTTTTTTCATTTTGCATAATTTTTCCACAGAGGCCCTAAGGTCTACACTTAAACAGAAAACTGGGCAGCAGTTTCTTTTTCGAGGCACCAGCTTTTCAGCTAACCCGAGTACCTTCTCTCTACTTCTTCTTTCTTAGGACTCACCTGTCATAGAACACTTGTGAAGACACTAATTTGAGCATATCACATCCTGAGGGGTAAGGTGAGGACAGGGCTAAAATTCCCTAAATAAAATAATTTGGAAGAGAGCAGAAGTTCAGGTAGCAATAAATGTTAGCATTACATTTTTTATGAGAACTAGGCAGTGAGTGCAGAAAGAGGCTTAATTTAGAAAATATGCACAAAATATGCATAAAATATCAATGCTGGGATTATATGAAGGATTCCTACTACTGGTTTCCAGTCTGACATGTAGGGAGCTTGGAAGTCACTACTCCATCCTAACAAGAAGTAAAAAACTGAACAAACGTAAAAATCATCAGTTTTTCTTAGATCACTTAGAGAAGTGAGATCGCAGGGCAAGCTGCTGCCCCAGAACTTGGAGAGACACATAGGAGAACACAGAGGACCACCACTTAACTGGAGCAGACACTCATGAGCAGGAATCGCCCGATGAAGCAATGCTGGGTTAGGAGAACCTAAACTGTAATCAATTGCTGTAGGCTCAGTGTAGACAAATTAGATAATTTAAAACCCCAGGGGGTCCCAGTCATAGGGGAATCCCCACGCTTTTGTGGGTTTTACCACCAGTTCAACTAGGATCTCACAATGAATATTAGAGGAAAAAAAATTCCCTTGAACAACAGCAGGGGGAGGGAAAAGTAGCCATTTTGAAATATTCCAGAGCATTTTTTTCTTCTTAAGAAGGCCTGGGCTCAAGAGAAACTATTTTAGCAGAGTCTAATATACTGGATTTTTTTTTTTTTTCCAGAGCCTAATCAACCTTGGGGAAGGAAAATACACAAATACAGCCCAGTCTTGCCTTCTATGTATGGGAAGGGAAATATCCCACTCCAGTTCCCTCTAGCCTTCCACATGTGGAGAAGAGCAATACCAAGTTCCATCCTGTTCTAGCCATTCTGTCCTACCTAAGGGAGGGAAACTGAGAAGCACTGGTGAAGTTCTCAATCCAAGGGTGCAGAATTATGAAAAAAACTGAGACCTAATTATAGAACTACAGAATACTTTCCATCCCCCCATAACTTACTGACACATTACCAAAGGCCTATTTACTGCAGTTCCTTTTACCCAGGACATGATACCCAGTTTTTACCAAAAAATTACAAGGCATACGAAAAGAATAAAATACAGCCTAAAGAGATGGAGCAAACATCAGAAACAGACTCATATATGGCAGGGATGTTGGAATTACCAGACCAGGAATTTAAAGTAACTGTGATTAACATGCTAAGGACTCTAATGGAAAAAGTAGAAAACGTGCAAGAATAGATAGGTAATATAAGATGGAAATTTTAAGAAAGAATAAAAAAGAAATGCCAGAGATCAAAATATCAGACAGAGTAAAGAATGCCTTCAACGATCCCCTTAATAGACAAGGCACAAGTATGGCATCTCTGAGGATACGTCAATAGAAACTTACAAAACTGAAAAGCAATGAGAAAAAAAGAGTGAAAAAAATGGGATAGAGTATCCAAGAACTGAGGGACAACTATAAAGAGTGTATCATACACATAGTGGAGCTATCAGTAGGAAAATAGAGAAATAGGTGTGAGGTGATATCTCATTGTAGTTTTGATTTACATTTCTCTAATAATTAGCAATGTTGAGCATCTTTTCATGTGCCTTTTGACCATCTGTATGTACTAATTGGAGAAATGTCTATTTAGATCTTCTGCCCATTTTTTTATTGGTTTGTTTTTTTGATATTGAGCTGTATGAGCTGTTTGTATGTTTTAGAGATTAAAGACAGCCTCCTCAATAAGTGGTGCCAGGAAAACTGGACAGCTACATGTAAAAGAATGAAATTAGGACATTCTCTAACACCACACACAAAATAAACTCAAACTTAATTAAAGACCTAAAAGTAAAACTGGATACTATAAAATTCCTAGAGGAAAACATAGGCAGGACACTCTGACATAAATTGCAGCAATATCTTTTTGGATCAGTCTCCTAGAGTAATGGAAATAAAAACAAAACAAAACAAAATCCAAATGGAACCTAATTAAACGTAAAAGCTTTTGCACAGCAAAAGAAACTATAAACGAAATGAAAAGACAAACTACAGAATGGGAGAAAATATTTGCAAATGATGCAACTGACAAGGGATTAATCTCTGTCATTTTTTGAAGGACAGTTTTGTCAAAATCTTGGTTGGAAGTTTTTTTTTTTTTCCTTTCAGCACTTTAAATATGATATCCTCCTGTCTTTTCACCACTGTGGTTCCTGATGAGAAATTGGCTGTTAATTTTATTGAGGATCCCTCATAAATGATGACTCACTTCTTCTTGCTACTTTCAAGATTCTCTATCTTTGGCTTTTAAAAGTTTGATTATAATGTGGCTCAGTGAGGTATCTTTGCTTTTATACAACTTGGAGTTCATTTCTTATATTTGTAGAATCATGTCTTTTATCAAATTTGGGAAATTTTTAGCAATTATATCTTGAAACATTCATTCTACAATTTTCTCTTTCTTCTCCTTCTGGACTCATAAGGTGTGTGATGGTCTGCTTGATGGTATCCTGCAAATCTCTTAGGCTACATTCACTTCTACTCATTTTTTTTCTGTTATTCATGCTCGATGATTTCAATCACCCTGACTTCAAGTTTGCTGATTCTTTTTTCTGCCTGTTCAAATCTTCTATTAAATTCCTCTGTTTAATTTGTTTTTTATTTCAAGTATTGTATATCTTAGCTCCAGAATTTATGTCTGGTTGCTTTCTACACTTTCTATCTTTTTTTTTATTCACACTTTTCTCAAACATCGTTTTCCTGATTTCCTTTAGTTCTTTCCTTATGACTTCCATTAGCCCTTTGAACATGTTTATAACAGTTAAAATCCTTGTCTAGTTACTTTGATAACTCTGGGCTTTCTCAGGGATGGTTTCTGTCCACTTATTTTGTTCCTTTGAATGGAGTATACTTTGTGTTTATTTGTATGCTTTGTGACTTTTTGGTTGTTGTTGGAAACTGGACATCTAAATATTATGTGATAACTCTGTGATCAGATTCTCCCCCTTCCCTAGGTTTTGTTGTTTTATTTGATTGTTGAAGACTGTGGTCCATTAGTTCAGATACTCTTCTAAACTATTTTTACAAGATCTATATTCGTTGTCCTGTGGTCACTGAAGTCTGTTTTCCTTTCTCATGTTCAACAAATGTGTTGACAGATATGTCCTTGGATGAAAGGAGCCAAAAGGAAAAACAGAATGAAAAGACCTCCCCCCAAATGAGAAAAAATAGAAATCTAATGAGTAATCAAAATAGAAGAATTGCAACTACACACAACAACAAGGATTTATTTGCATTTTGAGCAGCCTTCCAGTTATTTCATATTTATTTTAGTATCACCAACTTGTCAATTGTAACTTTTTCTTTCTTTTTTTTTCCATTCAGACATCAGAAATATCCATTCCATTCTCTTTTATACAAACCTGAGATTGCAGGTCAACTATATATATTAGAAAGCTTTTAGTGTCCCAAAGAGATTCCACAATACTTTCTTTACCAGTTGTTTTTAGGCACTCAATTTTCTATCTTCCTAGTGACTTTCTCTCTTCCTCTTAACAAGCAAAAGGAAGAAACTTTCAAACAGGAAAAGACAAACAGCAATTTTTCTTTTTTTTTTTTTTTTGCGGTACATGGGCCTCTCACTGTTGTGGCCTCTCCCATTGCGGAGCACAGGCTCCGGATAAGCAGGCTCAGTGGCAATGGCTCACGGGCCCAGCTGCTCTGCAGCATGTGGGATCTTCCCGGACCGGGGCACGAACCCGTGTCCCCTGCATCAGCAGGTGGACTCTCAACCACTGCGCCACCAGGGAAGCCCAGCAATTTTTCTTATGTTGACTAAATTGTCACTAAATAACTGAACAGAAGTAGAAAGACAATATACATCACAACAACTGACATCTAATAGATATTCTTTGTAGCTTCAAAGAATATAATAGATAATTCTTTGTAGTTTCAGGAAAAGAACTAATTTTCCACTCTAAATAAATAAGAAGCATTCCCTCTTCTGACAATTATTTATAGATTGTAACTCTTCTACTAAGAGTTAATTGAAACATAAATTAAATGGCACATCATTTAGAAGTTGAGGTTGCTCCTGGCATCCTGTAATTTTACAAATTGATGAAATCCTTTTTGAAAGAAATTATATCTTTCACCACAGACCATTACATTTTGAGAAGCATTTTAAAACAAAAACTGTAGCAGAGTTTATATAAATGGGTTCATCACTTTCTCTCCCCAAGTTCTCAATACAGCATGGTTCTATGAGTGTTTGCATATGCTCAAAAATGGTCAAAGCCAAAAATAGCTGTCAAATGTATATAGTAACTTGTAAATTATACTAACATTTATTTTGTTCATTTAATATAACTTTTGTAGTAAGTCAGTATAATCCTCAAGAGTTAAATACATTATGTTTCAAATAAAACATAGTAAGCATTTAATCTGTTTACCATTATTAACAACACTCCATGGCTGAAATCTGTCATACTAACTACATAAAAGAAGCAATAGTAAGTCCTGGATTAAACATATGAGTAATTCAAGTTTCATTTACTCTGGAAAAGCAAAGGTTGATATGTTTTATATGGGTCACAATTAAAATCATCAGAAAAATTTAATGTTGTTTTTGAGTGTGGCTGTATAGTTTTCAATTTGTTCAAAAAGCTAAAAGTCACACTGGAATTTAAACATAGTAGAACATTAACCTTTCTTTTAGGTGACATTAATTTCAGCCAAGAATTACTTTTAAATGCACATGAATATATTCTATATGATTATTATAGTCTTAATGAAGCAAACTGACTTTTGTCACTTACATCAAGTTGTGGATTAATCGTAAACACTACACTTTCAAATCCAAATTAATTCCACTTGAAATTGTCATACTCTTCAAATGTATATTAAAGTATGTAGCTATTTTCTTTGATTTTCAAAGAAAAATAATAAATCATGTATTGTATCTCTAAACCAAAAGCAAATGCAACCAAAAGAATTTAGTTGGCACCATCCTTTTTTACCTGGGAGGGTAATATCTATGACCAAGGGAAGATAACTCATTCTATATTTTAACACAAAATATGAATTTCTCACTTCAACAGAAAAACAAATGCCTAAAAATAGAAAGCTTGTATCATATTCCATGTAGGTATTCCTCTGAACATTTGTATGTATTCCTCTCTTCATTTATTTATTCATTTATTAACCTCTTATATGTACCAAGCATCATGGTAGGCACTATAAAAATCAGGATCAAAAGAGGATCCCCAGCTTCTGGTAATGATACAGGAGCTTATATAAAACTAATGTTGATGACAAAATTATAGAGTCTGGACAACACAAAATGCAGTAAAATAAAAATAACTCTTTAAGGGCATGGGAGAATGACTAAAGAAAGCAGAAGCTTGAAGGAAGAAAGTCATGCTGGATGAGATCCACATTTGACCAGTTTCTGAATGAGGACTCTCCCAGTGTGTGCTGTGTATGAGGAATAGAGGTCAACAAGAAAGTGTCATTCTTACTGGCCGACTAGTCAGAAATTGGAATTAGAGCCTGCCAGAATATCTGGGAACTGAGGAAGAAAAGCCCTGTGAAGAGGAATTCATAAAGGTGAGAGACCCAAAGATCTACAAGTGAATTCCCTCAAAGTTTTGCCTTGACCACTGAACAGTGAGTGCATGGTACAATACTCCAAGCACCTGAGAGCACAAACAACAGCTGAAATATTGAAAGGGGTAAGCAGAGATGGCAGTGGTTTGGATACAACAGGGAAATGGTTTTGGGTTCAAGTCTTACCAAGTTAGACTTGGAAAGCACCTCACACTTTTACAGTTATGCTTTAGGGGTGGCCTTTATTATGTTGAGGAAAGTTCCCTCTATGCCTACTTTCTGCAGGGTTTTTATCATAAATGGGTGTTGAATTTTGTCGAAAGCTTTCTCTGCATCTATTGAGATGATCATATGGTTTTTCTCCTTCAATTTGTTAATATGGTGTATCACGTTGATTGATTTGCATATATTGAAGAATCCTAGCATTCCTGGAATAAACCCCACTTGATCATGGTGTATGATCCTTTTAATGTACTGTTGGATTCTGTTTGCTAGTATTTTGTTGAGAATTTTTGCATCTATGTTCACCCGTGATATGGACCTGTAGCTTTCTTTGTGACACCCTTGTCTGGTTTTGGTATCAAGGTGATGGTGGCCTCATAGAATGAGTTTGGGAGTGTTCCTCCCTCTGCTATATTTTGGAAGAGTTTGAGAAGGATAGGTGTTAGCTCTTCTCTAAATGATTGATAGAATTCACCTGTGAAGCCATCTTGTCCTGGGCTTTTGTTTGTTGGAAGATTTTTAATCACAGTTTCAATTTCAGTGCTTGTGATTGGTCTGTTCATATTTTCTATTTTTTCCTGATTCAGTCTTGGCAGGTTGTGCATTTCTAAGAATTTGTCCATTTCTTCCAGGTTGTCCATTTTATTGGCATAGATTGCTTGTACTAATCTCTCATGATCTTTTGTATTTCTGCAGTGTCAGTTGTTACTTCTACTTTTTCATTTCTAATTCTGTTGATTTGAGTCTT
Source organism: Monodon monoceros (assembly GCF_005190385.1). Classification (NCBI taxonomy): domain Eukaryota; kingdom Metazoa; phylum Chordata; class Mammalia; order Artiodactyla; family Monodontidae; genus Monodon; species Monodon monoceros. The sequence continues at coordinate 17,030,552 of NW_021703774.1, read as the reverse complement.
CTCCCTTTTGTTCTTGATGAGCCTGGCTAATGGTTTATCAATTTTGCTTATCTTTTCGAAGAACCAGCTTTTAGTTTTATTGATCTTTGCTATCATTTCCTTCTTTTCTTTTTCATTTATTTCTGATCTGATCTTTATGATTTCTTTCCTTCTGCTAAATTTTGGGTTTTTGGTTCATCTTTCTGTAATTGCTTTAGGTACAACATTAGGTTTTTTATATAAGATGTTTCTTGTTTCTTAAGGTAGGATTGTATTGCTATAAACTTCCCTCTTAAAACTGCTTTTGCTGCATGCCATAGGTTTTGGGTTGTCGTGTCTCCATTGTCATTTCTTTCTAGGTATTTTTAAATTTCCTCTTTGATTTCTTCAGTGATCACTTTGTTATTAAGTAGTGTATTGTTTAGCCTCCATGTGTTTGTATTTTTTACAGATCTTTTCCTGTAATTGATATCTAGTCTCATAGCGTTGTGGTCAGAAAAGATACTTGAAACAATTTCAATTTTCTTAAATTTACCAAGGCTTGACTTGTGACCCAAGATATGATCTATCCTGGAGAATGTTCCATGAGCACTTGAGAAAAATGTGTATTCTGTTTTCTTTGGATCGAATGTCCTATAAATATCAATTAAGTCCATCTTGTTTAATGTGTCATTTAAAGCTTGTGTTTCCTTATTTATTTTCATTTTGGATGATCTATCCATTGGTGAAAGTGGGGTGTTAAAGTCCCCTACTACGAATGTGTTACTGTCGATTTCCCCTTTTATGGCTGTTAGTATTTGCCTTATGTATTGAGGTGCTCCTATGTTAGGTGCATAAATATTTACAATTGTTACATCTTCTTCTTGGATCAATCCCTTGATCATTATGTAGTGTCCTTCTTTGTCTCTTCTAATAGTCTTTATTTTAAAGTCTATTTGGTCTGATATGAGCATGGCTACTCCAGCTTTCTTTTGGTTTCCATTTTCATGAAATATCCTTTTCCATCCCCTTACTTTCAGTCTGTATGCGTCTCTAGGTCTGAAGTGGGTCTCTTGTAGACAGCAAGTACATGGGTCTTGTTTTTGTATCCATTCAGCCCGTATGTGTCTTTTGGTGGGAGCATTTAGTCCATTTACATTTAATGTAATTATCGATATGTACGTTCCTATTCCCGTTTTCTAAATTGTTTTGGGTTCATTATTGTAGGTCTTTTCCTTCTCTTGTGTTTCTTGCCTAAAGAAGTTCCTTTAGCATTTGTTGTAATGCTGGTTTGGTGGTGCTGAACTCTCTCAGATTTGCTTGTCTGTAAAGGTTTTAATTTCTCCATCAAATCTGAATGAGATCCTTGCTGGGTAGAGTAATCTTGGTTGCAGGTTTTTCTCCTTCATCACTTTAATTATGTCCTGCCAGTACCTTCTGGCTTGCAGAGTTTCTGCTGAAAGATCAGCTGTTAACCTTATGGGGATTCCCTTGTTTGTTATTTGTTGTTTTTCCCCTGCTGCTTTTAATATGTTTTCTTTGTATTTAATTTTTGACAGTTTGATTAATATGTGTCTTGGCGTATTTCTCCTTGGATTTATCCTGTATGGGACTCTCTATGCTTCTTGGACTTGATTACCTATTTCCTTTCCCATATTAGGGAAGTTTTCAACTATACTCTCTTCAAATATTTTCTCAGTCTCTTTCTTTTTCTCTTCTTCTTCTGGAACCCCTATAATTAGAATGTTGGTGCGTTTAATGTTGTCCCAGAGGTCTCTGAGACTGTCCTCAATTCTTTTTTCTTTTTTCTTTACTGTGCTCTGCAGTAGTTATTTCCACTATTTTTTCTTCCAGGTCACTTATCCGTTCTTCTGCCTCAGTTATTCTGCTATTGATCCCATCTCGAGTATTTTTAATTTCATTTATTGTGTTGTTCATCATTGCTTGTTTCATCTTTAGTTCTTCTTGGTCCTTCTTAAATGTTTCTTGCATTTCATCTATTCTATTTCCAAGATTTTGGATCATCTTTACTATCATTATTCTGAATTCTTTTTCAGGTAGACTGCCTATTTCCTCTTCATTTGTTAGGTTTGGTGGGGTTTTATCTTGCTCCTTCATCTGCTGTGTGTTTTTCTGTCTTCTCATTTTGCTTATCTGTGTTTGGGGTCTCCTTTTTGCAGGCTGCAGGTTCGTAGTTCCCGTTGTTTTTGGTGTCTGTCCCCAGTGGCTAAGGTTGGTTCAGTGGGTTGTGTAGGCTTCCTGATGGAGGGGACTAGTGCCTGTGTTCTGCTGGATGAGGCTGGATCTTGTCTTTTTGATGGGCAGGTCCACGTCTGGTGGTGTGTTTTGGGGTGTCTGTGGACTTATTATGATTTTAGGCAGCCTCTCTGCTAATGGGTGGGGTTGCGTTCCTGTCTTGCTAGTTGTTTGGCATAGGATGTCCAGCACTGTAGCTTGCTGGTCGTTGAGTGAAGCTGGGTGCTGGTGTTGAGATGGAGATCTCTCGGAGATTTTCGCCATTTGATATTATGTGGAGCTGGGAGGTCTCTTGTGGACCAGTGTCCTGAAGTTGGCTCTCCCACCTCAGAGGCACAGCACTGACTCCTGACTGCAGCACCAAGAGCCTTTCATCCACACGGCTCAGAATAAAAGGGAGAAAATAAGTAAGAAAGAAAGAAGATAAAATAAAGTAAGATAAAGTTATTAAAATAAAAAATAATTATTAAGAAAAAAAAATTTTTTAAAGAAAAAAAGAACAAAACAGACGGGTAGAACCCTCGGACAAATGGTGGAAGCAAAGCTATACAGACAAAATCTCACACAGAAGCATACACATACACACTCACAGAAAGAGGAAAAGAGGAAAATTTTTTATAAATCTTGCTCTCAAAGTCCACCTCCTCAATTTGGGATGACTCGTTGTCTATTCATGTGTTCCACAGATGCAGGTACATCACGTTGATTGTGGAGCTTTAATCCGCTGCTTCTGAGGCTGCTGGGAGGGATTTCCCTTCTCTTCTTTGTTCTCACCGCTCCCGGGGCTCAGCTTTCGATTTGGCCCCGCCTCTGTGTGTAGGTCGCCTGAGGTCGTCTGTTCTTCGCTCAGACAGGACAGGGTTAAAGGAGCCGCTGATTCGGGGGCTCTGGCTCACTCAGGCCGGGGGGGAGGGAGGGGCACGGAGTGCAGGGCGAGCCTGCGGCGGTAGAGGCCAGCGTGATGTTGCACCAGCCTGAGGCGTGCCATGTGTTCTCCTGGGGAAGTTGTCCCTGGATCCCGGGACCCTGGCAGGGGCGGGCTGCACAGGCTCCCCAGAAGGGGGGTGTGAATAGTGACCTGTGCTCGCACAACGGCTTCTTGGTGGCAGCAGCAGCAGCCTTAGCGTCTCATGCCTGTCTCTGGGGTCCGCCCTTTTAGCCACGGCTCGCGCCCATCTCTGGAGCTCCTTTAAGCAGCGTTCTTAATCTCTTCTCCTCGTGCACCAGGAAAGAAAGAGGGAAGAAAAAGTCTCTTGCCTCTTCAACAGCTCCAGACTTTTCCCCGAACTCCCTCCTGGCTAGCCATGTTGCACTAACCCCCTGCGGGCTGTGTTCATGCCGCCAGCCCCAGTCCTCTCCCTGTGCTCCGACTGAAGCCTGAGCCTCAGCTTCCTGCCCCGCCCGCTCCGGCGGGTGAGCAGACAAGCCTCTCGGGCTGGTGAGTGCCGGTCAGCACTGATCCTCTATGCGGGAATCTCTCCGCTTTGCCCTCCGCACCCCTGTTGCTGTGCTCTCCTCCGCGTCTCCGAAGCTTTCCCCCTCCACCACCCGCAGTTTCCGCCCGCGATGGGGCTTCCTAGTGTGTGGAAACCTTTCCTCCTTCACAGCTCCCTCCCACTGGTGCACATCCCGTCCCTATCCTTTTGTCTCTGTTTATTCTTTTTTCTTTTGCCCTACCCAGGTACGTGGGGAATTTCTTGCCTTTTGATAGGTCTGAGGTCTTCTGCCAGTGATCAGTAGGTGTTCTGTAGGAGTTGTTCCACGTGTAGATGTATTTCTGGTGTATCTGTGGGGAGGAAGGTGATCTCTGTGTCTTACTCTTCTGCCATCTTCCCCTCGTCCTCTTGAATTGTTTTCAGTCTGTTTTTTTTATAAAACATCCTGCAATGAATATCTTTGTTCATATATATTTTTATGGTTTTGCTACTGTATATGAGGAAGATTACAGAACATGATTTCTGGATTAATAGATAAACATATATTTATTTATTTACTTCTAATTTTGCTAGATATGCCATATTGCCTTCCACAGGGAATGTATCTTTTAACATTTATCCCAGCAATATATGAAAGTTCCTGTTTCCCCACAGCCTCACAGAGTATGTTGTCATACTTTTATATTTTGTTACCAATCATCTGGTGAGAAATGGTAGCACAGGGTAGTTTTAATATGCATTCTTCTTGTTATGAATGAAATTAGTCATCTTTTCCTATTATTAAGAACCATTTGTACATCTTTTTTTCTTCTCTGAACTGTTTGCTAGCTAATTTGTTCCATAGGAGAGTGAGATTTTGTTTCTTTTCTATTTTCAAAAATTCTTTATATATTAGGAATATAAACTCTCTGACTGTGATATAATTTTAAATATTTTGCTCATTTTCTCATTTTATTTTGTGAAGGACCATTCTGTATACAAAAAATTGTAATTAAATATATATACTTTATTCTTATTGCTTCTAGATTTTGACTCATCATTAGGACTGTTTATTACTACTCCAAAGTTATAAAGGAGTTCACCTATCATTACTTTTTAAATCTTGGTTTTATTTTTACACATAAATCTCTGTTTCATTTTGAATTTATTCTTTTGTATGGTATAAAAAATGGATCTGACTTCTGGTTTTTAGCTCTGATATATAAAGAGATCAGAAGTCATCACTCTCGTTCTTACTACAAGAAAATCTGCACAAACTGAAGATCAGGGACATTTTTTAGACCCATGAGAGAACTGAGGTTGCTGGGCAAATAACCACCCTGAAATATGTAGAGACAGGAGAATCTAAACAGTCACAGCTGAGTTCTGCTTGTTTGGAAGCCACTGGAGCCATAAACTGGTAGGAACTCTTAAATAGTAATTTTGGTGAATTGTCAAATTCCTCACTGCTGTGGGCTATACCTCCAGGAACCCATACCAGGTTCTGATGTTAAGGTTCTGAGAAAGATCCTCTTATAGCTCTTACAGAACAATGGGAAGAATAACCATTGTAAAATATTCCCAGAGAGCTCTTTATAAGAAAGGGTTACTCTTCAGAGGACAAGATTTTTCTAGAATGTTACCTAGTTGAAAGGCATTCTTCCTATTCAAACTGTTTCTAGGCTTCTTGTCTCTCACCTAGAAAGAGAAAGACAAATCTGTACCATTGGAGAAATATTTGTGAAGACTGATGTCTCTGTCTGCAGATGCAAGTCCACTTAAAAATTAAGACAGTCATAAGACTATAAAATGCTTTCCCGTTCACATATCTTACCACCCTCCACCAACAAAGCTGCAGTAAACTCCAGTGGATTACAGCTGAAACAGCTGCATCATGCAGATTCTCTTTGATGAGCACTTTTTAGGGAAACCCAAAGTCATCAGAGAAAACTCTAAGAACACCAGAGTAATTTGAAGCCTTGGGACGCTCCAGTAAAAATTAAATATAGCACAATTCCTAAGCAGATTAACATACATTCTCACACTAAAGGCCTGTTAACATCAGTCCCTATTCTTGGTATAATATATCCAGTTTTCAAAAAAATAATAATAATCATGCCCAAAGATAAGGAAAAAAGTCTGAAGGGAAAACATACATCAGAACCATACTTAGGAATGGATTAAAATAACTGTGATTAATATGTTAAAAGATCTAACAGAAAAAGTACACATCATTCAAGAACAGATGAGCAATGTAAGCAGAAAGGTGGAAACTCAAAGAATTAAAAGGAAATGCAAGACGTCAGAAACATTTTAACAGAAAGAATGCCTTTATGGGCTCGTATATGAACTACACATAATCAAAGAAGAATCAGTGACCTTAAAGACAGGTCAATAGAGACTTTTTCAATCTGAAAAACAAAGAAAAAAAAAAAGTAAAACAGAAGGCACATCACCTCTGTGGTTTCCCCCCCTCCAGACCACATAACCTCAGTCTTAACATTAGTAAAACATCAGATAAATCCCAACTGAGGGATAATCTCCAAATATTTGATCAGTACTTCTCAAAACTGTCAAGGTCATCAAAAATAAGGGAAGTCTCAGAAACTCTAGAAGCCTAAGGATATGTCAACTAAATGTAATGTAGCATCCTGGCTGGGATCCTGAAACAGCGGGAAAAAAAAGGACATTAGGAAAAAAACAAAGGAAAGCTGAATAAATTATGTACTTTAGTTAATGTATTAAAATAGGTTCATTGTAACAAGTATACAATATAAGACATTAATAATAAGGGGAACAGGGCGTGAGGTACATGGGAATCCTCTGTACTATCTTTGCAATTCTTCTGTAAATTGAAATCTATTATAAAATTTTAAAAGTCCATTTAAAAATACAAACAAAAATTATAAAGGGATCTTAGTATTTTAAGTAAATTGAGCTTTTAAAAATAAAATGTAGGGAGATCGGTTCAAGATGGCAGAGTAGAAGGACGTGCACTCACTCCCTCTTGCGAGAGCACCGGAATCACAACTCACTGCTGAACAGTCATCAACAGGAAGACACTAGAACTCACCAAAAAAGATACCCTGCATACAAAGACAAAGGAGAAACCTATATCAGATGGTAGGAGGGGTGCAATCACAATAAAAACAAATCCCATAACTGCTGAGTGGGTGACTCACAAACTGGAGAACACTTATACCACAGAATTCCACCCACTGGAGTGAAGGTTCTGAGCCCTACATCAGGCTTCCCAACTTGGGGGTCCAGCAACGGGAGGAGGATTTCCTAGAGAATCAGACTTTGAAAGCTAGTGGGATTTGATTGCAGGACTTCGGCAGGACTGGAGGAAACAGAGACTCCACTCTTGGAAAGCACACACAAAGTAGTGTGTGCATTGGAACGCAGGAGAAGGAGGAGTGACCCCAAAGGAGACTGAACCAAACCTACCTGCTAGTGTTGGAGGGTCCCCTGCAGACGTGGAGGGGTGGCTTTGGCTCAACGTGAGGACAAGGACACTGGCAGCAGAAGTTCTGGGAAGTACTCCTTGGCGTGAACCCTCCCAGAGTCCGCCATTAGCCCCACCAAAGAGCCAGGTAGGCTCCAGTGTTGGGTTGCCACAGGCCAAACAACCAACAGGGAGGGAACCCAGTCGCACCCATCAGCAGACAAGGGGATTAAAGTTTTACTGACCTCTGCCCACCAGAGAAACACCCAGCTCTACCCACCACCAGTCCCTCCCATCAGGAAGCTTGCAGAAGCCTCTTAGATAGCCTCATCCACCAGAGGGCAGACAGCAGAAGCAAGAAGAACTACAGTCCTGCATCCTGTGGAACAAAAACCACATTCACAGAAAGATAGACAAGATGAAAAGTCAGAGAGCTATGTACCAGATGAAGGAACAAGGTAAAACCCTAGAAAAACAACTAAATGAAGTGGAGATAGGAAACCTTCCAGAAAAAGAATTCAGAATAATGGTAGTGAAGATGATCCAGGACCTCGGAAAAAGAATGGAGGCAAAGATCAAGAAGATGCAAGAAATGGTTAACAAAGACCTAGAAGAATTAAAGAACAAACAAACAGAGATGAACAACAAAATAACTGAAATGAAAAATACACTAGAAGGAATCAGCAGAATAACTGAGGCAGAAGAACAGATAAGTGACCTGGAAGACAGAATGGTGGAATTCACTGCCGCAGAACAGAATAAAGAAAAAAGAATGATAAGAAATGAAGACAGCCTAGTAGACCTCTGGGACAACATTAAATGCACCAACATTTGCATTATAGGGGTCCCAGAAGGAGAAGAGAGAGAGAAATGACCCAAGAAAATATTTGAAGTGATTATAGTTGAAAACTTCCCTAACATAGGAAAGGAAATAGCCACCCAAGTCCAGGAAGCGCAGAGAGTCCCAGGCAGGATAAACCCAAGAAGAAACACACTGAGACACACAGTAATCAAACTGACAAAAATTAAAGAAAAATTATTGAAAGCAACAAGAGAATAATGAAAAGTAACATACAAGGGAACTCCCAAGAGATTAACAGCTGATTTCTCAGCAGAAACTCTACAAGCCAGAAGAGACTGGCATGATATATTTAAAGTAATGAAAGGGAAGAAACTACAACCAAGATTACTCTACTTGGAAAGATCTCATTCAGATTCGACAGAGAAATCAAAAACTTTACAGACAAGCAAAAGCTAAGAGAATTCAGCACCACCAAACCAGCTCTACAACAAGCTAAAGGAACTTCTCTAAGTGGGAAATACAAGAGAAGAAAAGGACCTACAAAAACAAACCCATAACAATTAAGAAAATGGTCATAGGGGGCTTCCCTGGTGGCGCAGTGGTTGAGAGTCTGCCTGCCGATGCAGGGGACGCGGGTTCATGCCCTGGTCCGGGAGGATCCCGCATGCTGCGGAGCGGCTGGGCCTGTGAGCCATGGCCACTGAGCCTGCATGTCCGGAGCCTGTGCTCCGTGGCGTGAGAGGCCACAGCAGTGAGAGGACCGCGTACCACAAAAAAAGAAAATGGTCATAGGATCATACATATCAATAATTAAATGTGAATGGATTAAATGCTCCAACCAAAAGACACAGGCTCGCTGAATGGATACAAAAACAAGACCTATCTATATGCTGTCTACAAGAGACCCACTTCAGACCTAGGGACACATACAGACTGAAAGTGAGGGGATGGAAAAAGATATTCCATGCAAATGGAAATCAAAAGAAAGCTGGAGTAGCAATTCTCGTATCAGACAAAATAGACTTTAAAATAAAGAATGTTAACAAGAGACAAGGAAGGACACTACATAATGATCAAGGGACCAATCCAAGAAGATGTAACAATTATAAATATATATGCAACCAGCATAGGAGGACCTCTATACACAAGGCAAGTGCTAACAGCTATAAAAGAGGAAATCAACAGTAACACAATAATAGTGGGGGACTTTAACACCTCACTTACACCTGTGGACAGATCATCCAGACAGAAAATTAATAAGGAAGCACAAGGTTTAAATGACACAATAGACCACATAGATTTAATTGATATTTACAGGACATTCCATCCCAAAACAGCAGGTTACACTTTGTTCTCCAGTGCACATGGAACATTCTCCAGGATAGATCACATCTTGGGTCACAAATCAAGCTTCAGTAAACTTAAGAAGATTGAAATCATATCAAGCATCTTTCCTGACCACAATGCTATGAGATTAGAAATCAATTACAGGGAAAAAAATGTAAATAACATAAACACATGGAGGCTAAACAATATGTTACTAAATAATCAAGAGATCACTGAAGAAATAAAAAAGGAAATCAAAAAATACCTAGAGACAAATTACAATGAAAACATGATGATCCAAAACCTATGAGCTGTAGCAAAAGTATTTCTAAGAGGGAAGTTTATAGCAATACATGCCTACCTCAAGAAACAAGAAAAATCTCAAATAATCAATCTAACCTTACACCTAAAGAAACTAGAGAAAGAAGCACAAATAAAGCCCAAAGTTAGCAGGAGGAAAGAAATCATAAAGATCAGAGCAGAAATAAATGAAATAGAAACAAAGAAAAGAATAGCAAAGATAAATAAAACTGAAAGCTTGTTCTTTGAGAAGATAAACAATATTGATAAACCATTAGCCAGACTCATCAAGAAAAACAGGGAGAGGACTCAAATCAATAAAATTAGAAATGAAAAAGAAGAAGTTAGAACAGACACTGGAGAAATACAAAGCATCCTAAGAGACTACTACAAGCAACGCTATGCCAATAAAATGGACAAGTGGGAAGAAATGGAAAAATTCTTAGAAAGGTATATCCTTCCTAGACTGAACCAGGAAGAAATAGAAAATATGAAGAGACTAATCACAAGCACTGAAATTGAAACTGTGATTAAAAATCTTCCAGTGAACAAAAGTCCAGGACCAGATGGCTTCACAGGTGAATTCTATCAAACATTTAGAGAAAAGCTAACACCTATCCTTCTCAAACTCTTCCAAAATATAGCAGAGGGAGGAACACTCCCAAACTCATTCTATGAGGCCACCATCACCCTGATTCCAAAACCAGACAAAGATACTACAAAAACAGAAAATTACAGACCAATATCACTCTTGAATATAGATGCAAAAATCCTCAACAAAATACTATCCAACAGAATCCAACAACACATTAAAAGGATACTACAACATGATTAAGTGGGATTTATCCCAGGGATGCAAGGATTCTTCAATATATGCAAATAAATCAATGTGATACACCATATTAACAAATTGAAGAATAAAAACCACATGATCATCTCAATAGATGCAGAAAAAGCTTTTGACAAAATTCAACACCCATTGAGAAAAACTCTCCAGAAAGTGGGCATAGAGGGAACTAACTCAACATACTAAAGGCCATATATGACAAACCCACAGCAAACCTCATTCTCAGTGGTGAAGAACTGAAAGCGTTTCGTCTAAGATCAGGAACAAGACAAGGATGACCACTCTCGCCACTATTATTCAACATAGTTAGTTTTGGAGTCCTAGCCACGGCAATCAGAGAAGAAAAAGAAATAAAAGGAATACAAATTGGGAAGGAAGAAGTAAAGCTCTCACTGTTTGCAGATGACATGATACTATACGTAGAGAATTCTAAAGATGCCACCAGAAAACTTCGAGAACTAATCAATGAATTTGGTAAAGTTGCAGGATACAAAATTAATGCACAGAAATCTCTTACATTCCTATATGCTAATGATGAGAAATCTGAAGGAGAAATTATGGAACCACTCCCATTTACTCTTGCAACAAAAAGACTAAAATACCTAGGAATAAACCTACCTATGGAAACAAAAGACCTGTATGCAGAAAAGTATAAGTCACTGATGAAAGAAATTAAAGTTGATACCAGCAGATAGAGAGATATACCATGTTCTTGGATTGGAAGAATCAGCATTGTGAAAGTGACTATCCAAAGCAATCTACAGATACAATGCAATCCCTATCAAATTATCAGTGGCATTTTTTACGGAACTAGAACAAAAAATCTTAAAATTTGTATGGAGACACAAGAGACCCCGAATAGCCAAAACAGTCTTGAGGGAAAAAAATAGAGCTGGAGGAATCAGACTCCCTGACTTCAGGCTATACTACAAAGCTACAGTAATCAAGACAATATGGTACTGGCACAAAAACAAATATATAGATCAATGGAACAGGGTAGAAAACCCAGAGATAAACCCACACACCTATGGTCAACTAATCTGTGACAAAAGAGGCAAGGATATACAATGGAGAAAAGACAGTTTCTTCAATAAGTGGTGCTGGGAAAACTGGACAGCTACATGTAAAAGAATGAAATTAGAACACTCCCTAACACCATACACAAGAATAAGCTCAAAATGGATTAGAGACCTAAGTGTAAGACTGGAGACTATGAAACTCTTAGAGGAAAACATAGGAAGAACACTCTTTGACATTAATCACAGCAAGATCTTTTTTGTTCTACCTCCTAGAGTAATGGAAATAAAAACAAAAATAAACAAATGGGACCTAATGAAACTTAAAAACTTTTGCACAGCGAAGGAAAGTATAAACAAGACCAAAAGACAACCCTCAGAATGGGAGAAAATATTTGCAAATGAATCAATGGAGAAAGGATTAATCTCCAAAATATATAAACAGCTCATGCACCTCAATATTAAAAAAACAAGCAACCCAATCAAAACATGGGCAGAAGACCTAAATAGACATTTCTGGAAAGAAGACATACAGGTGGCCAAGAAATGCATGAAAACCTGCTCAACATCACTAATTATTAGAGAAATGCAAACCAAAACTACAATGAGGTATCACCTCACACCAGTTAGAATGGGCATCATCAGAAAATCTACAAACAACAAATGCTGGAGAGGGTGTGGAGGAAAGGGAACCCTCTTGCACTGTTGGTGGGAATGTAATTTGATACAGCCACTATGGAGAACAGTATGGAGATTCCTTAAAAAAACTAAAAATAGAATTACCATATGACCCAGCAATCCCACTACTGGGCATATACCCAGAGAAAACCATAATTCAAAAAGACAGATTCACCCCAATGTTCATTGCAGAACTATTTACAATAGCCAAGTCATGGAAGCAACCTAAATGCCCATCGACAGACGAATGGTTAAAGATGTGGTACATGTATACAATGGAATATTAGCCATAAAAAGGAATGAAATTGGGTCATTTGTAGAGATGTGGATGGATCTAGAGACTGTCATACGGAGTGAAGTAAGTCAGGAAAGAGAAAAACAAATATTGTATATTAACGCGTATATGTAGAACCTAGAAAAATGGTATAGATGAACCAGTTTGCAGGGCAGAAATTGAGACACAGATGTAGAGAACAAAGGTATGGACACTGAGGGGGGAAAGTGGCGGGGGGTTGATGGTGGTGGTGGGATGAATCTGGAGATTAGGATTGACATATATACACTAATATGTATAAAGTGGATAACTAATAAGAACCTGTTGTATAAAAAAATAAATAAAATTTAAAAATTCAAAAAAAAAATGTAAATACATTTATATTATACTAATACATTAGGAGTTACATACGCAGGTCATTTTGGTGTTCTCAGTGGATCTAGATTACAATAACATAACCATTTTTATAATATATAATTGGACCTTTTTTACATGAATGAATGTTTATGTTAAACTCACTATATATTTTGCATTGATATATATAGGAATATTTGAATGTTTTTTAACATAAGTGAGTATGGAATTTTGTCAATGCCTTTTCTCCATTTAAGGATATGATCTTTATATCTATTAATATAACAGATTACATTAATGGATTTCCTTATTTCAAATCATCCCTGCTTTCTTGAAGTGAATACTTCTTGAATATAATATGTTATTTTTGATGTGCTACTTGTTACTCTTTGCTAATATTTTATTTAAGATTTTTGCATTGATATTCACACGTGAGGTGTGAGGTTGGTTTGTAGTTTTCTTTTTCAGTGCAGTCTTTGACATGTTTTTGGAATCAATGTTCTATTTATTTTATAAAATAAATTTAGAAGTATTTTTTCCTTTTTCTCTATCCTCTGGAATAGTTTTAAGTAGAATTGAAATTTTCTGTTCTTTAAAGCTTAGATGAAATTTCCCTGTGTAACCTTCTGGGGCTTGTGCTTCTTTACTCCTTCTCGTTCATCTCTCATAATTGTATGAGATTATTTAAAGTTTCTGCCTCAACTGAGGACTATTTTGGCAAGTTGTAATTTTCAGAACAAAAAATTCATTTCATCTAGCAGTGAATTTCTGTCCTCACCTAAGCCGGAAGCTCTTGGGGGTGTATTCCAACAGCAGTTTTATGACATCAATTTGGTGTCCAGTGAGTCAGTTCAATACTAGCAATAATCGTATATTATGTATAACTACCTAGAATTAAACCCCACAGGTTAAGGAGGTCAGTCTCATAATACTGTCCCCATTTGAGATTCCAGGAACAAGTCCCAGGTCCTCAGTCTACTTATAATTCTGACCAACTGTCTTTACTACAAGTTCAGGGAATCCCATGACCCCTCTTCAGGTTTGGTATTTTTCTAGAACCACTCACAGAATTCACTGAAAGCCCTATACTTACAGTTATAGTTTTATTATAAAGAATGCAGCCAAATGGAAGCTGGAGCTGGGTGCAGAGCTTCCCTGCCCTCTCCAGGCATGCCACCCTCCCAGCACACTGATGTGCCCACACCCCAAAATCTCTGAGAGCCTCTTTGTTTTCAGAGTGTTTATCTGAATATTCCTTACTAAAGCTTGCTTGATTAAATCACTGGCCACATGATTAAGCACCATCTCTAGCCCCTTTCCTTTCGCCAGAAGTCAGGGAGGGAGGTTGAAAGGTCTGGCCTTCTAATCAGGTGCTTGGGTATCATTTCTAGACAGCCAGCCCCTCCCTAGAAACTAAGAGCCCACCCCGTGCATCACCTGGTCTGTGTAAACTCAGGTATGGTAAAGTGGGGCTCATTATGAATAACAAAAGACACCCTTATCTCTCAGGAAATTCTATGGGTTTTAGGAGCCCTGGTGCCAAGAATGTGGGGCAAAGACCAAATACATTTTTAAAATTATTATACTACTGGGAGAATACTGTATATTTCTTTAGTGCCTAGCTAGTATTCTGCCTAGCGCCAGTAGTAGGTTTACAATCATTATATATTAAATTAGTGAACACAAGAGTTAATAAGCTGTATTCGTGCCAGTTAGTAAGGCTGTGCTTTATTTCGGGAAGGAAACTTGAACTTGCCTTTGCACGTGTTATTTGGTAGTGCTAATTCAGTGAATTCCCTCCAGGACCTCCCCAAAGTGCAGGTTATTCCAAAGCCCTGCAGTCCACAGACCTGAAGTCTTGATTTAAGAAACGCCAATGTGATCTTTTGATCAAAGCTTTCATTGTAACGTATCAAGTCTATAGTTACATGAAAGCATGAATCTTGTGCTGACTAAAGTAGGAGACCATCTGGAATAAGGTCCAAACATCAGTTTTCTTCATTGCTTTTTTAATGGCACAGGTACATTTTGAGAGCTCTTAATTGCATTTTCCCTAAAGGTTGTAAAATCTAGATACAAATGTGTGTGTGTGTGTGTGTGTGTGTGTGTGTAATCTCACATTTTCTAATGGGAAAAGTTCTAGTGCTCAGATGGAACCACTTGAGAACAGGAACCAATTCAATTTGACAGTCATACCTGATACTCCGTTAATCCTCAACATTTTAATCATCTGGATTTTGTAATTCTGTTGTGTTTTGTAGGAAAAGCAACTGTGTTATGTGAGAGATGAAACTTTGCAGTTTTCTCATGTTTTGTTTTTTCAAATCTGTCGTGGAGAATTTTTCCATCTGGATGACTAATGCAGAGGGATTTTTCTCTTCCATTGCTATCATCCTGTATGTGAATTATTAATATATGTTTTTATTTATAATTCATTACCTTTAAAATAGCATCATGGATGAGCAAAGACCCAGCTGCACTGGGGCTCATCAGATGTCCCTAACTGTTTTTCAAAGTTTGAGCATATTCCCAAACTTGTTTCCATGAATATTCTCCCGTTATTTACAATCCCTTGTGTGTTTAAGGGAAATGTAAGCCTTATGTTTCTTTTTCATTTATACTTAACTCATCAGAATTGTTTAGTAAAACAATTTAAATGTCCAAAATTTTTATTACTGATTTTCTTAGAAACAGAAAGTCCTATTTTGCCAATAGTAGAAGAGAAAAACACCTATATATAGGCCCAAGGACTAATGTTTGGTTCAAAACTTGAAACCAGCGAAGTTTTGATTGGGTTCTGAACTTGGCAAATCCTGCCCTAAATCACTTGTAGGAAATCTTCATCTGTTAACTACAAATAAGCAGTTTCTTGTGTGAACTAGTAATTTCAAGCCTTACTGCCCAGTTTGCTTGTGCTTGTATCTAGCTGTGAGCCAAACTATAGTATTTCAGAAAACAAGAATTAGAGGTACAAACCATGGAATGAGTTTATCAGCTAACCTGGGATGAAAAAGATGTAAGTTCTAGTTTGTAAAGAAACAGTAAGAGGGCTTCCCTGGAAGCGCAGTGGTAAAGAATCTGCCTGCCAATGCAGGGGACACGGGTTCAAGCCCTGGTCCGGGAAGATCCCACATGCCGCGGAGCAGCTAAGCCCGTGCGCCACAACTACTGAAGCCCACACGCCACTGCTGAAGCCCTTGTGCCTAGAGCCCGTGCCCCACAGCAGGGGAAGCCACTGCAGTGAGAAACTCGCGCACCGCAACGAAGAGTAGCCCCCGGGCTTCCCTGGTGGCGCAGTGGTTGAGAATCTGCCTGCCAATGCAGGGGACACAGGTTCGAGCCCTGGTCTGGGAAGATCCCACAGGCCGGGGAGCAACTAGGCCCATGAGCCACAACTACTAAGCCTGTGCATCTGGAGCCTGTGCTCTGCAACAAGAGAGGTGGCGATAGTGAGAGGCCCGCGCACCGCGATGAAGAGTGGCCCCTGCTTGCCTCAACTAGAGAAAGCCCTCGCACAGAAACGAAGACCCAACACAGCCAAAAAAAAAGTAAATAAATAATAAAATAAAATAAAAAAAGAGTAGCCCCTGCTCTCTGCAACTAGAGAAAGCCCATGCGCAGCAACGAAGACACAATGCAGCCAAAATAAATAAATAAATAAAATTTTAAAAAAAGAAGAAACTGAATTTTTCTGTGTCTTTATAGAGTTTTCCATGCTAATTAAAAGAATAGGAGTTATAAATATTTCATTTACTTAAAAATTCAAAATGCTTTTCAAATCTTTTAGCAGCTTTTATCAATGCAATCAGTAGAGTAACTCAGTTAATGTAGTTTAGTCATTAAAGTAAGCCAATTAAGCCTTCAGTTTGGCAAGAATAGTACAGATCGAATTATTTAGTATATTGGGGAGGAAAATAGAGACTGACCCTGAGCTTGGGAGGATGGTGGGGAATTTGATACATTTTATGAAACACTGTCCATCTACCATTTAGTTTCTTCAAAACAGTGAAATTGATTTTGACTTATCAAATAAGGTACTTAAACAAATAGAGGTCTATTCTTTCTTTCATAACTTTTGAGGTTTGGGTTTTGGGTAAGGCTAGGAGTTATGACATCATAGAAAAAAAGTTGTATATCTGATTACTCATCTGTTTAGCCACTCTGCACTGATTTTCACATGTGTAAGTAGGAAAAAACATCACCTTTGCGAGGTTGCTGTGTAAAGAGTCTAATGTAATACCTGAAAATTGACAGGCACTCAGTAAATGCAAGTTCTCTGACAGCACAAGAGCTCCCAGCGACCAATGGTGTTTAAGCCTCAGTGAGCTCATTACCTGGTGGAAGTATTGTAAAGTTAGCCTCAGCATCCAGGTACCTGGACTTGATGATCTCAAGGCTCCTTCCAACACCAATCTATTTCTTTTCTTTTTTTAAAAAATTATTTATTTATTTATGTTGGATTGCATTGGGTCTTCATTGCTGTGCATGGGCTTTTCTCTAGTTGTGTCGAGCAGGGGCTGCTCTTCGCTGCGGTGTGTGGTCTTCTCATTGCGGTGGCTTCTCTTGTTGCAGAGCACGGGCTGTAGGCGGTCGGGCTTCAGTAGCTGTGGCACGCGGGCTCAGTAGTTGTGGCTTGCGGGGGCTCTAGAGTGGAGGCTTGGTAGTTGTAGCGCTTGGGCTTAGTTGCTCTGCAGCATGTGGGATCTTCCCGGACCAGGGAATCGAACCCATGTACCCTGCATGGGCAGGTAGATTCTTAATCACTGTGCCACCAGGGAAGTCCCCCAATCTATTTCTTTCTGCTTCCTTTTCACCGAAGGATGCATCCATAGCTGCTTTTCAAGTACATGTGCCCTAGACTAACATAGCATCATTTTGACTATGATCTATAATCTCATAACTACTAAAGTCAATTGAGAAACTCCATTTGCCGGTTTGACAGAAGTTAATACTCTAAAGTCCCTATTTTAACAAGACCTGAAAAGAATGCAGAAGGAGGCTTAGGGAAAGTGTGTTCCTCTCTAAAAAGCACATTTTGAGTACTCCAGTGCTGGTAGAAGAGGATTGTACTTCAGTGAGAAACTTTTGTTTGTTTTTTTGGCTAGGATTTTTTAAAGCATGAGTTCATTATAAAGAAAACAGGACAATTTTCTTTATAAAGCCATAGAAATAGAACAGACCCTCAGAGGAACTGATATGAGTGTGTCCATTTTGCATACATCTGGCTGTCTTACCTCACACCCCCAGAACAGACTTCGCAAGTCAGTCAGTCAGTCAGTCTTTTTGACCACTGTGCTCTTGCTAAGCCTCAGAGTGCTTTACAATGAACACTCATTCCATAAATTTACTACAAGTCTGTGGGTGCTCACAAGTGGACTTGTGTTTTTAATCTACGCCATTCTTTCACTCCTGATCTATTCTAAGTCACATATGTATCAACTTCATCTGCAGCGTTATTAGAAAACCAAAATTAAGTCACTTTCTTTATTATAAAAATTCTCAAAAGAGAAATTCTGTGAAGAAATTCATTTTTGGTAATTGGCCTAGTTTACTCAAATTGGCTGCCATAACTATCAGTAGTATACACCATGAAGACACTAACCTGATCAGAGAAATCCTGGATCAGCCTTGGCAGATATCCACTTACTAATAAAAAATGTACATGTACTTTCTTGTGCGTATTAAAAGGAGAATTTCTTTGTTGTTATACTTGTTACATGAGATACAAATCAATGTGGTACTAATTTATTGTGTTGATTGTTTTCGACCAGTGGTTAAAAATGTTTCATGAAAAAGACCCTCTAACTGTTAAACATGAAAAATATGGAGAAACCATGAAGGGAAAAACAGAAAATTTTAACTCCTTGAAAACATAAAACTCAGTACCTCAAAAAGACCAATATCACAGTTTAAAGACAAAAAGCACTGAAATAGACATTTATAATGTTTAATTAAGAACTAGAAACTTGATATATAAATCTCACTTACCAATCAATAAGATAAAACTTAATACCCCAAAGAAAAATGGGCAAAAATTGTGAGTGGAAGATTCAGAAAACAGTGACAGAAAAGGACTATAATGTGATTTAAAATGTTCAGCTTCTTTAATAAAAGAATTTTCAATTGAATGAACACGAGATTCATTTTTTTACATGTCCGATGAATAAATTAAAAAAATATATATGATAGTACCCATGTTGGTAAGTGTGTGGATAACCAGAGACTGCCATGCCCTGCTGTAAGGAGGGATGCCTTACAACTGTTGAGAGCCACTGGGGACTGTTTGTCAAGAAGCTTTAAAAGTTCAGTCCTTTTGCCTCAGTATTTCGAAATCTAAATGTCTCCTTAGAAATAATATGAGATAACATTGTTCACAACAATACTATTTATAATGAAAAATTGGAAACTGTACAAGTGCCCAATAGTAAAGAAATTCTTCAATATAGTACACCCATCTAATAAAATATCATAGAGGTATTTAAAGTGAGGTTTTTGATACATGCACTCCAATGTTCATTGCAGCACTATTTACAATAGCCAGGGCATGGAAACAACCTAAGTGTACATCAACAGAAGAATGGATAAAGAAGATGTGGTACATATATACAATGGAATATTACTCAGCCGTAAAAGAACAAAATAATGCCATTTGCAGTGACATGGATAAACTTAGAGATTGTCATACTGAGTGAAGTCAGACAAAGACAGATATCATATGATATTGCTTATATGTAGAATCTAAAAAAAATGGTACAAATGAACTCATTTACAAAACAGAAATAGGGTCACAGATGTAGAAAACAAACTTATGGTTACCAGGGGGTAAGTGGGGGGAGGGATAAATAGGGAGATTAGGATCGACATATACACACTACTATATATAAAATAGATAACTAATAAGGACCCACTGTATAGCACAGGGAACTCTACTCAATATTCTGTAATGGCCTCTATGGGAAAAGAATCTAAAAAAGAGTGGATATATGTATATGTATTACTGATTCACTTTGCTGCACACTTGAAACTAACATAGCATTGTAAATCAACTATACTCCAATAAAAATTTTAAAAAATAAAGTGAGGCTTTTGACACTTTTTAGCTACAGAGACAATGATAATGATACAAGTTTAAATGAAAAAATATCAGGTTAAAAAGGTTTACTATAGCTGACATTTATTGAATACTTATTGCATGCCAGATACTTATTTATCTCATTTAATCTCCAAAATTACCACATGAGGCCTGTGCTATGTTTATCACCATTTTGCAGATGAGGAAACTGAGGTTCAGGGAAGTTAATTAACTTGCCCCAAGGTGCACATATAGAAAGAGACAGAATCAGGGTTCTATCCTACAATCTTCCAGTAGAGCCTGCATGCTTAACAACTTTTAGCCCTGTCTCTGCTCGATTGTCTAACCATTAACAAAACTCTATGTGTATGTTTACTAAAAATAAATGTAAATAGAGAAAAGAGTGAAAGGAAACGCACAGGACTGCTAATAGTGGTTATCTCCTGGGGCAAGATTTTTAATTTCTTTCTACATCTTTTACATTTTTCAAAAATTCTAATATGAATATGTATTATTTTTATATTTAAGAAAAAATCATATTAAATATAAAAGGTATAATTCCAGTATAACATATTTGGATATCTGCGTCATTCTGAATGCCACATGCTCATTCTTAGACTTTAATTTTAGAGTGGAGAAGGAGTAGTTTTTCCATTTCCAAGAACAGAATTGAGTCAAGTGGACAGCAGGATTGCAGAGGTGGGCAGACCCAGGCAAGGCAGGGATGGTTTTAAATCACTGCTATCTGTTTGTCATTAAGAACTGTTTTTCTTTCCCTCTAAGACCTAAATGTCTTTTAATTATACGTCAACTGATTCTGTAACTGAAAAGTTGAGCAGCAGATTAAATACAGCCTGCTGTTACTGTAATGAGGAATGATTAGGATCTGAAACAGTTTTCTCCCTTGCCTGGAAAAAAGCACCAATTAGTATTAATGAATCACTGCTGGTAGGACACAGCCAGGTTTCCAGTTTTCCCAAAATATGAGAATGACTTAATCTTGGCCAAGATATTTTGTTCCCTTCTTATTATTATTACTTTATTTGTATTATTTTTAAATGAGGTCTTTGTATAGCAGGATTATCTGAAGTTTATAGGGATACTCTTTAGAAATAATGCTTAAGATTGTTTGTGATTAAGAGTAGGTTTAAATTTCTCACGTTGAATAGAAATGTACCTAGGCCGAAAACTAAGAGGTTTTTGTTTGTTTGTTTGTGGCTTTGGTTACATATCTGAAATAACCTGTGTACTTTTATTTTCCTAGCTTGGTTTAAGGTGAATTTTGTCTTAATGGAAAGAGAGATCCTGTTTGTCAGGCAGTATTGAAATAGTCGTGATTGTACATTTATGGTGTGTGATATAAATTTTATAAGCTTTAGGGAGGTATTTTGGCATTATTGTCAAAAACCTTAAATATGCTTATACTCTTTATGCAATAAAAGCATTTCTAGAAATATAGAAGGAAATAATGATAAACACACAAAGATTCACACATTGTGGAAAGTTGGAAACAACCTAAAATGTACAATTAGAGATTTCTGTTAGAGGTGGAATTTTCTTCTGTCTTGTTCACTCCTGTATCACAAGTGCAAAGAAAGTGCCTGTTCATAATAGATAATAAATATTTGTTGGATGAATAAATAAATAATATGCAATAATAAAAGTCATTTTCTCTGAAAATATTTTAGAGAAGTTAAAAAGCTAAGTGAAAAGGCCGGAAAATTTTGTATGACAGTATGATACTAAGCTTACTTAAAAATGAATATATTTTGGAAGGGTAAAGAATGAATTGCAAAAGTGGATGCCTCTGGGAAAAAGGACCAGGGATTTGGAACAGGAGAAAAAGGATGACTTTCAATGTGTAACTTTTTATGTAGTTGGTACTTTATCCATGCATATTCTTTTTAATTTTAAAAAGCTAACTAAAAGTGGATGTTGAATTTTATCAAAAGCTTTCTCAGCATCTATTGAGATGATCATACAGTTTTTATTCTTCGATTTGTTAATGTGGTGTATCACATTGATTGATTTGTGGATGTTGAAAAATCCTTGCATCCCTGAGATAAATCCCACTTGATCATGGTGTATGATCCTTTTAATGTATAGTTGGATTCAGTTTGCTAGTATTTCGTTAAGGATTTTTGCATCTATGTTCATGAGTGATATTGGCCTATAATTTTCTTCTTTTCGTGATATCTTTTTCTGGTGTTGGTATCAGCATGATGCTGGCCTCATGGAATGAGTTTGGAAGTGTTCCTTCCTCTGAAATTTTTTGGAATAGTGTGAGAAGGATAGATGTCAACTTTTCTCTAAATGTTTGGTAGAATTCACCTGTGTATATGTGTAATTTTCTCTATGTGTAATATTTGAAGAATGAAAGCCAAATTTGAAAACTCTACACTAATTTATATTTTTCTGCTTTGTAGAATTGCTGTAGAATTTTTTTCCTCATTATGCTTTTATGGTATTTTCCAACTTTCTCAATGAGCAATGTTACATTGTACTAAGACTCAAAAGATATAAAATATAAAAAGATAACATCAGTGGAGACATATGTCTTTCACACAGAGCGATTTACCTGAGCCGTGGGTTGTAATTCCTCGGGGGGAGGGGAGAAAGCAGCACAAGGGAAAGAGGAGGCCATTTTTATACTTGAGACTGTGGTACCTTGACAACTAAAATTAATAGGGTAAGTTCTTGAAAACAACAAAGCGTGAGAAATCTCTATGGGCTCTATTGAAGGATGGAGAGCTAATGGGGAGAAGAGGTTGGGAAAAACAATTTTGTAGCTTGATTCAAATTGGTACCTCTGCATCTCTGGTGGACCAGCAGCTCTTAAGGAACTCTGAGCTCTTTGTTGACTGCTGGAACAAACCTACTGGAGTCAGGACAGAGGACTGAAGAAGGACAAACAGATGGGAGTGAAAAGTGAAAATATGGGACAGAATGAGAGCTGCAGAATGGTCTGTGGGGACCGCGATCCTGGGGGACTGTGAGACGTGCTACAGTGTTAGTCTATTCTCGTAAAAAGTAGTTTGCAAATAGTCTCCGCTGGTGTTTTTCTAAAACTTTAGGCATTCCATTTGAAAAACACCACTGTGCTTCTCTACTCTAATTATAGTTCTGCGTACAACATGGTCTCCAGGCAGGAGTTTGTATGTATAGATGAATCTGGGGAAACTGGCAGCTTCATTCTCTTGTGGGCAGCACCATGGTTCATCAACAAAAAGTGAAAGTGTTATGCAAACACTCTGCTGGAAGCAAAATGGTAAAGGTTTGGAGTGTGACGTGATACATCAGGAAAGATGTCATGGGCTTTGTTATGGCTAAGGAAGAGCTTCACTGCCTCCCCTTCCTCGTCGCCCCTTCACTGCTCTGTCCAGAGCGTTCTGCCTTCCGCAGAAATCAGAAATTGTCGATGCTCTAGCTGCTGTCATCCTGATCTCAGTTGCCTCTGACTATCAAGTTGGGAAAATGACATTTTGTATTCTTCCTCTTACTCGATCACTCTAAGGCACTTGCACCATCGACCGCTTTCTCCTTCATGAAATTCTGTTTATTTGACTTCTGTGACTTAAGTAGAGGTATCCCTGAGTGGTCCAACACTCATTCCTCTCTCACTTTAAGTGCTGACTCTGGGTAATCTCAAACAGAGATGTAACTACCGCATACCCCTTCAGATTCCCATCCCCTGCCCTCAGCTCTCTTCTTAGTTCAATGCTCATAGTTCTAGGCGCTTTCTTACATTGTGACCCCCATGTCTTACAGACCTAATATTTTAAAACTGAGCCAGCTATCTTCCAGAAAATATGATCCTCTATCTTTATTTCTCTTAATTAATAAAGAAAAGATCTAGCCAATCTTCTACATTAGAATGCTAGAGTCTTCCTTCTCCCATTGATTGCTCTCACCCACTGCCTTGCTCCAACCTCATCACACTCCCAACCCACAGTCTGACCTCACTCCACGTCACAGTTTCCTTCCCCATTGCCCTCCTTCTCCACTGCCCTCTCCACAGAGTGTATGTGTTTATCCCAATGAACCTGTCTGTGGCCCCTGAAAACATTACCTTATGCAGTGACACAAGATGCCCTTAAATATGTTCTTTCTTCTGCCTAAGATGACCCTTGCTGCTTTGCTCACCTGATGAAAATTTACTCATCTTTCCAGATCTCTGCCACATGTGCCTCCTCTCTGAAGTCTTCCCAGACTTACACTTCTGGAAGAATTAAATACTCTTGCATTTCTGGTTCTACACATACTATGTAGAGTTCTATCATAATTCACATCACACTTTATGCTTTCAGTGCTTCCTTCATGTCATTATTTTCCATAGTTCCATAAAAACAGGGATGCAGTCAACCTGAGAAGCTTTCCAAGAATACAAAAGAAAAGGAAAAAAGAGATGAAAGTAATGAAAAGAGAATATAGAAGACATGAAAGACAGAGAACACGCATCTAACGTGAGGATTATGGGTTTTCCAGAACAAGAAATCAAAATAATTGGAACAGAAGAAATAGCATAATTAAAGAAAATTTTGTGGAGCTGAAAAATATTTATTTATGAAATTCAAAAGCCTCAATGCATTCTTGGCAAAACTTCACATTCTTAAAAAAAAATGTGACTGTTATTTGGGTAAAAATATAAGACAGCATGAAGAAACAAAATCAGTCTGGCTTTTCACTTCTCTGCCATATTGACAATTTTTGAGGAGGAAATTTGGTGATATAAGCATTTTATTTACAGCCAATTAGTCTTCATATGTGAAAGCAATAGAAAAATATCGTCAGATATACAAGGGTTCAGAAAATAAATTGCTCATGAACATTTTGAAATATTTCCTAGAGATACAGTCCATCTTAACTATGCTATGAGTGAAAAACGAATGCTCAAGTTAGGAGGAGTAATACTATAAAAGGACTGATAGATCTACCTACAAGACTGTCACAAGCCATGATAAACTGTCACTGCAGGAGTTATGATAACAGTTTGTACCTCAGCATCACAGATAACTGAACTGACCACAAAAATGAATCTGTAAAGAAATTTACAGCATGGTAATGCCTTTCATTGTTGGACCTGGGTGAAGATTAAACTGAAGCAATTTCATTGCATGTTTCTTTACCTTATGAAAATAAACTGGTGATTAGACACATTCATCCCTACTCTGACAGGAACCTCTCTTAGGCAGAATGTATCTCAGAGTTAAAGCTTCAGTTAATATTAATATTATCAGATAGCATGACAACTATTTTTTTTTAATGCTGTGGCAGAGATTGTATTGCTCACTAGATCTATGCCATTCTCTTTACAGTCACACAGCTAGACTAGTTCCAGGCTACCTAGCATTTGCTTTGGCCATATGACTGGGTTCCAGCAATAGCATTAGAGCAGAAATAATATACAACAGTTCTAAGTCTGGTCCATGTAAAACATGCAGTCTTTGCTTTTTTTTTTTTTTTTTTGTCCTCACTCATTGGCTGAATAGAGAGGAATCCAAGGTTATAGAAGAGGAAAGAGCCTCAAGATGTAAGGAAACTTTGTCCTTGAATGACTGTATGAAACAGAGTCCATCATTAAACTGTTATTGAGTTAAGCCACTGAAATTTTGGCATCACTTTCTAAAACTCTCTTATCCTTACAGACATAAGTACCTACAAAAACAGAGGTAAGATATCAAACTGTTGTTATGGTTGTGTTTTATTGTTTTATAATTTTCTTCTTTCCACTTGTTATTTATATTCCTTTTATTAGTATAATTTACATGAAGAATTCTTGGGTCTTGTATATGGTAGTAAGTTATATTGGTCTTATAATATCTCAAATGTTCTGTGCTTGGCTACTTGACATATGTTTTGTCCATTCTTCAAGACTCTTATCACAGAGGTAAGCGTGTGAGAGAAGTTTAGTAGTTGACGTTAATTTATCTTGTAATTGTCCATATGGAAGATTTATATTTTCTGGATCTAGATACCAAAACAATAGATCCCAATCTTCCAAAAGATGCCAAGCTTTATTCATGGGTAGTAATAAATGTTGAGTGTTCTCTTACAGAAAACAGTTGTGGCTGGAAATATGGTAGGAACAAAATGAAGTTTCTACCGTCAGGACACTTAACATGCAGCCAACAGAGACAGACAAATAAGCAAATAAACACATAATATAATTTCAGGGAGTAATAACTTCTATGGCAAAAAAAAAATAAAGCAAAGTTAAGACAGGAAGGACTCATTTGGTGAGAGAAGGGGACTATTTGAGGCAAGTGTGATGTCTGAGCAGAGGCTGGAGAGACAATGAGTACGTTCTGTTAATTCTGGTAGAAGGGAGCAGCCCATGTAAAGTTCTTGAGGCAGAAAGGAGCTTGGAATGTTCAAAGAGTTGAATAAGTTCCAGCATAAATTATAAAAACAATGGGATTAGATGGTATCAGAGAGACAGTGACTCATGGCGCATACATAGCAAAGAGTTTGGACTTTAAACTACATGACAGTTTCCTTACACGTAAAACTTTATTTGATTGTCACAACAAACGTGAAAGGTGTTAGTATATTTGTAGTTTCACATGAAGAGAACTAGGCTCGGAGGGCTGTACCCCAAAGTACAAAATCAAAAGACCCAGAATCCAGATTATATCCTCATTCTGGTTGTCTCCAAATCCTGCTGTTCAGGTAACCACCTGGAAACCCTGCCTCCAGAATGCTGTCAAGCCCTTAAATGTGCCTAAATGTATGTTATGCCTCTCATATTCAGGATTACAAGTACTCCTCAATCCCTTAAGCATCCCTGGTGGTCTAGATCTGTCCCTTCTCCTTGGCAAAAATCAAATGTTCCTCCTCCACACAAGAAGGTGAAGGAAACCTGCTTTGAATCAATGAAACCCAATTTCTTTGCTTTTGTCACTGGAGTATTCTTGGGATTTGAGGAATTTTCTATAAAAAACGTAAAATTTTACATGTTCGTTTGAGTGCTATCCTAAATAATACCATATCCTGGATTATCTGACCTTTTGAATTCAGTGTCTACTACATTGTCTGACCCCTTGTGAATTTAGTGTCTATATTAGTATGTATGTCTAGGATTTTTATGGTGCTCAAGCCAAGCTGGGCTATTTTATTGTTGAGCTAAGGGAGGTGGGGAATGAGTGGCAGCCAGCACTCAAATGATGGTCACTAGCAAACGAAGACTAAGTGATATTAAGGTAATCTAAAGGAATGGACGATTTTTAGTATTTTAAGTTGAGAAAGTGTGGGGAGAACAGAGCCATCCCAGGATACCCACAGTTTTCCACGTATGCTTAATAGAAGATAACCTGTGCCATGGTATTTAATTTCAACAAAAGCAGCACCATTTGACATATTAAATAGCCATTCATTCAAATTGTATCAGTCCTGAAGTTTTACCTATATGTTTGTTTGATTAGATTACTATCACTTTAGGAATTTATACCTATTTTATGTTTGTATATATTAAGGAAGCACTTGATAAAAAAATTTAAATTCAAGTTGGGTTCTTCAGAAATATTTTCCTTTAAAAGAGATTCACACATTTCTCAAATTTAAGAAACATTGATTTAAAATGTACATCACATGTAAAGGAAAGAAATGTTAATATTCTTTGGTAGCTTTGTGGCATCAGGACTGTAACTCCAACATTTATAAAATTAACGTAGCTTAGTCCAGATGATTCATTTTAATTTAACTACAGAGGTGTCCACTGTGATGCTCTTTATGATGGCAACTATTAGAAACAATTTAAACTTTTATCATTACAGGATTAATTGAATGAGAAACATTATACAATTGGCTGTGTTTTACACTTCAAAATAATGTTATAGATACATTTTTATTGACTTGGAAAAATGTTTACCATATATTGTTAGGTGAAAAGACTGAACAACAAAAATGATATATAACTTAATCCTATTTTTATAAAAAAATGTGTTTGTGTTATATGCATGTGACAAGCCCTGAGAAAACACATACCATGGGGTTTTAGAGTGATCTTCTCTGGAGTACAGGTTATGATTTTTTTCCTCTTTTGGTTTACCTGTATTTTCTAACTTTCCCACACTGATCAGGAACTGCTTTTGCAAGTAAAAGTAATTTAAATTTTAAAATATAGTTTAAATGTTATAAAAAATTGTCCAGAATAACCATTCCGTTTTAAAAAGAGGCATCAAGGAGGACTCTCATCAGATTACATACAAAAGATTAAAGAGTGGGTGAGGCAAAAGATGGTCCACAGATTTTGATAATTCTTTGAGAAATATGAAATACTATCAGAAATATTCATTGGAAATAACAGGATGGGGCATCACAAAACCACACCTGGGAGTAACTTACTTAAACACTAAAATGTGGATCTTTTCATACAGTCTGGGATGTAATTCTACTCTTTTATCTTCCCTAAATGAAAATAACAGAAACTACTAGAGTCAGGTTGCAATTTTCTAAGAACCAAAGGCATTTTTTTTTGAAAGACTGAAGTTTTACAGTTATTTCCTGATAACTCATGGTCATAAAAAGGAAAATCCTAATCATTTATACATTTCATCATTTTGAGAAATAAAATGGCATGTATAAATCCAAAAAAGTAATGCTTGAAATGATTATCTATTTTCCCCAATTAATCCTGTTAAAAATTTATAAAGTACAGAAAATTTCAAAATATAAGCCAAAACATCCATATTTTTACCACTCAGGGAAAATTGTTATTAACATTTTAATGCATAGAATTTGGATCATTTTCATTTACATTTTAAGGATATTTAGATTTAGTAAACGTACTGTTTTACAAACTAACTTTGATTTAAAATATCCTCAGAACATTTTTCTGTATCAGAAAAGTCTTAGAAAACAAAAATGGCATTTCATAGTAATCTTTTATTAAATAATTTTCAGGCTGTTGTATTTTTGATTAAATTTTACTATCATAAATAATACAGAGAAGATCATGTTTGCATATGGAACTTCGAGTATCTCTTTAATTGTTTTCTTAGGTTAAATTCCAGAATTAGGGTTACTGGGTCAATATGTAGGCAGTTTAAAGGTATTTACACATATTACCACTTTTGTTTTCCTTCTGATAGACTGTATCTGCTAATACACCCATCCTTGTTGAATACATACAGTTTTACCCATCCCATGCTAAGTACCTTGAAGGAAGAAACCCTAGAGATTCTACTTTGATTTCTGCACACTTTTGTACTTTGTATTCAGATATGAAGAGGAAATAGAAGAGCTATAATAATTGTATGTTGTTACAGAGCTTCATTACTGATCAGAAAGAATGATTGCAAAAATCTTCCCACCTCAGTTTTGCAGATGGCAGAAATCAAGTTTGACAGTTACCAGAGCTGACAACTCCTCACGATACCATTTCTGAAGAAAATGGAACACAGGACAGGGATCTTCTATCCCTTTGCCTTTGACAGAGTTATTTTCCAGATTACAATAAACATCCCAGGATGTGCTATTCAACTAAGTTAGAAATAAAGACCCCCAAGGCCTGGAAGCCATTTAATTGCTATTCAAGCATTTCTGGAAGTGCTTGGAGGCCCTCACAGGGAGGAAAATACCCTTTTACACAAGATGAGAGAATTGCTAATAACAGTGGGTGGAAGGAAAGCCATTCTTAAAGATAAGAATTGGCTTGGGATGCCGGAATTAAAGCATTCAACGTGTCAGGTCAACCTTTATGTTAAATTATAAATACTAACAGTTTCCTTTTCTTCTAAGAAGAGGAAATAGTTTTATGCTTGTTTGTTTCTTTGCTCATTTTTAATGTTGACTAGCCGTTCCCTGACCTTGCCCCCTCCCCGCCTCTGGGGATGTCATAGAGAGATGCTCTACTATGTAACATTGCATCTTTACACCAAGGTATACCTTACACATCACAGGCACCCCCAAATGATTGGATGCCAGCCTTGCTAGCCCATGCCCAAACCACACGGTTAGATGAGCAGTGGGATAATATGTGTGTGTCCTACTCTGCAGCTACACTTAAAGTCTTCAAGTGCTTTGACTATTTAATGCCTGTCTCTGTTTGTAATGTTTTCCCCACAGACCTAGAGTTCCATAGGGGCTGAGTCTGTCTTTCTTACTCACTTTTATATCTGCTGCACAGAAGTACCATTGAACTGGCAGCATATAAGAGCACGTGCTTTCCCATAATCTTACCACCACAGGGAATTCATTTTGGTTTTTAACCTTTGCCAATTTGATAGTCAAAAATGGAACTCATTGTGTGATGCTGGTGAAACTGAACACAAACTCATTTGTTTATTTTTCTTTTGTAATTTGCATCTTTGTGTCCTTTGCATATTTTTTCACTTAAGAACTCCTCTTTTTCCTGTTGAGGTAAAAGAACTATTCTTTTTTTATAAATTAAGGATAGTAACCCTTTGTCCACCATATGTTTTATAAATATTGCATCCCTAGTATATTATTTATAGTGTTTTTGATATAGAGAGAATTTTACCTTTTTTCTCAAGTATCAATATATCGTTTTCCTTTCTCGTTTTTGCTTTATGCTTAGAAAGCCCTTCTCTACTAGTGTCAGTTCTTATCTTATTTTCTTTTAATGGCTTAATTTTAAAATTAACCCAACTCACTGAATTCAACAAAATATTGTTTCAAGAGCTTTAATTAATTTCTTGCCTCAAACAATGTAATTTGTACAGTTGAATTTTCATATTTCCAGGCTTGCTAATCTGCAGATGTCGTGATGATAAGGACTCCACACTGGAATATCTTTCTGTTGGCCCTAAATTCAAAAGAGGAATAACTCTAATAAGTATCACTGTTGTCCCCACTTGACTTCCTCTTTGCATGGAGTCACTTCACAGAAGCCTTGAGAAATAATGTCAACTTTTTCCTACAGTTTTTCTTAATGGGTGTGAGGCAAGGGTTTTACTCTGAATGGCATGAGGAAAGCTTCCTAGAAATACTCTCTGGATAGTTTCCCCTTTCCCCAAAATTCCCCGCGCAGAGTGATAGGTAAACATTATCTACCACAGTTGTTCTCATTCCGATAATCCCTTCTACTCACTATTTCACAATTGTCCTATCCCTGCTCCTCTGAGACTAGGTGCTAGAGAATAAAATTTCCACTCTGCCTCTCACTGACTGTCTGGAGAACTTGCCTGTTATCCAGATTTCAGTGTGATAAAGAGCATGAAAGGTGACATAGAAATCCAGAATCCTTTCCTTTTAGAAAGTAGAGGAAGAGTTCCAGTTTCTGGTTCTGCACATAAGATGCTTGGAAGTTTCCACTGCATCCTAACAACAAGTAAAAAGCTGAAGAGAGTGAAAAAGCAGCAACTCTTCTTGGGTCCGTAAGAGAGGGCGGACACAAGGCACACTACCAACTGCCTCTCCCAAGGTTGGAGAGACAGACAAGTCAATACAGGGAGTCCAGGCTCTCCAGAGCAGAGACTCACAGGCAGAAACCACTGCAGGAATCAAAAACCTGAATGGCAATTGATGGATTGCTGGAGGCTCAGCACGGACAACTCTAAGAGTCAAAAACTCCAGGGGGGTTCGGTCATAGGATGGTCCCCACAGCACTGTGAGATTCACCTCCAAGAGCTCCACCAGATTCCCACAGTAAATACCAGGGGAAAATCTCCTAGTGCTTCCTGCAGGGGGAGGGGGAAGAAGAACCGTTTTGAAGTACACCAGAGCACTTGGTTCTTCTTAGCAAGGTCTGCCGTGAGGGGAAACTAGTTAACCAGAGCCTACCCTGCTGGGGTATTATTATCAGAGCCTAACTGACCTGGGGGAAGGGAAATAACCCAACTCCACCCATCTCTAGCCATCCTGCCCCAACTAAGGGGGAGGAGAAAACCTGAGCAACTCTTGTGAAGGTCACAGTCCAGGGGCAGAGGCTCACTAAAAGACTGAGACCTAATCATAGACCTATAGATCGCTTCCCCTCCCACGTCACCACCATGTGACTAAGGCCTGTTTAGAATAGTTCCTTTTACTCTGTACCTTATGTCTGGCTATCAACGAAAAAAATTACAAAGCATATCTAAAGGCAGAAGACACAATTTGAGGAGGCAGAACAAGCATAAGGACCAGGCATGGCAGGGATGCTGGAATTATCAGACGGGGGATTTTAAACAACTATGATAAATAGGCTAAGAGCTTTAAGAGATGAAGTGGACAGCGTGTAAGAAAAGATGGGTGATGTAAGCAGAGAGATGGAAATCCTGAGAGAAAAAGAGAGGAAAAAGTTGAGAAGGAGGAAGTCTACAGATACAGATTTAGTAATAATTTTTGTTGCTATCACAAAGTAGAGCTACTGTTCCTGCACAGCAGGTGATGGTAATTTAACACCACCTTTGATGAAATGGTAATGCTCATAAACTCTGCATATTAAATCATGAACTAAAGCCTCCTTCACTCTTATTCTCTTACAATGTCACTTATTACCCTATTCTCAAAGGAAGATTTTTGACAATAAGTTTCTTGTCGTGTTTTATAAGCTTTCCTGGTTTTGTTGTATTCAAAGTTGAGTTTACTGATGGCCAAGCCCCCAGCTAACTCACCTAGCACCTTTGATCTAATTTTTTAAAGAATTGCCCCTCTTAGAGATGGATGCCAGGTGAATTCCTTGAGTGCAGGAGTGAGATCTCAGCCTCTAGGCCAGGCTCTCTTTCGCAGGGCACACCCTAAACAATTGTACAGATTGGCAGGGATCTCGATGCCTCCTACTTAAGTGGAGAACATGAAGTTGAAAAGTGGCAACATGGGGGGCAACCACCAGATTCATCATGAAGCCACCGTGCTAATTTCTTGAGCTGGATGAACCATGGCTCTGATCAAAAATTTGGGGCATTTTATTCTTGCAAAGAAGGCTGATACTCTGAACGAATGAAATCATCATTAAAAAACAAGCTATGCCACTTGGGTCTTCCTCTTCCTCAAATACGTAATTTTTTTAAAAAGAAGTTTCTGGTTAACCTAGTATAATTTTTGTTTTGTTTCACCTGTATCAAAACAATTTTTGATATGCTTTTATATTGGGAGACTGAAAAAGTCTACATTTATTTTTAATTAGTGCTATGTCAATTACAACTCCATTCATGTTAAAAAGTACAAAAAGACAATAAAAATGTTCCTATTCTCGCTGTCTAAGGGAGGTACATGGAGCACCGTGGTCACACAAGTGTCTGTGGAGAGAATGCACCTAAGACTGGTAGAAAATACCCAGCTAGCCTGGAGCAGGGTCTGGCTCCTGAGTTGCCTTAATTTAGCGTGAATTTCCTTGATGCCTGATTGCTACCATATCTCTTTGACTTGTGATTTGGCTAGACTTTGTTTTTCGGGACCATATGAAACACTTGGTAAGTATTTATGGAAACAAGATACTCTGCGTCTCTCCAATTTCCTCTTCCATATCTTTGGATTTGTTAATGGGGCAGAGAGAGCGTACAGTCAGGTGGGCCAGACACAAAGGAGATCTGTGGGTCCCAGGCCACCTGAGCACCTTAGGGAGGATCAGGGAGTGGAATGCACTGCATTTTTGATAAACTAGTCATGGGGAGCAAGCTAAAGGGCTTACTTGCTTTGTCATGGTAGGACTCAGTTGGGTGTGTGTGCCAAGATGAGAGCCATGTCTGCTCCTCTGACAAAGTGGACTTTCCCATGGCCCTCACATTTGGTCTTAAGCTTATTCTGCTCACTGATGTCTTTATGGCTGCCTGTGGGTCCTTTTAGGTAACTCACAGTTCTTTGAACCCTGGCTGATGGCAGAATTACTGGTTAGTGGTGCCTGATTAGTTTTGTTCCGTACTCATCAATAAAGATGAAATCATCCCTATTCAAGATCGAAGGGACCATTCCAAACTTTTAGTTATACTAGATTATGTTTTATAAAAGAAGCTTTATGTTCTCAAGGCATTTATTACTATAATCATTAAGACTGGCAAATGTTTCCTGTACTTCACTCTTGTCTCAGGTTGGTTAAGTCTTTGAGAAAGTTTGCATCAGATTCACTTTATGGACAGGTATTGTGTTTGAATATCTGTGCTAGCTTTAGACAGTCACACAGAAACAAAGATCAGAGAATGGTTCATTAGAAAGAATATTAAACTAGGTATCAAAGGACATTAGCTCTGATTCTGGCTATGAACCTTGAGAAAGACCTTGACTTCTCTCTTTCGGGTGCTTCATGTATAAAAGGAGGAAAAGAATGCTTGCCTTACCCACTTCAGAGCCTTGTTCTGAGAATCTTAAATGTGAAAGTACTTTTGCAAACTATAAAGTCCTACGTAAATTCACGGTTTTCTTATTAGGAGGCCCTGCTACCTCCCTACCTGAGGGAGCCTTTAACTGATCCTCCCCGGCCCCACCCATCACGGGCACTTCTGCGGCTCTGTTTAGAGAAACACAATTTATGGCAGCACAGATACAGACCTGGATCACGGGGTCACTGCTGTGTTTCCATTACAAACACACAGGCTTCAGGCTTCAGCCCTTTCCACATGCTGAACTTCATCGGAGTCCCATGTGTTGAGAGCCTTCTGGAAGAAACCCAACAATTACAGAGCAGTGCACCATACAGACTTGGCCTGAATGTAATTTCAGCCTGAACTTTCTGGGGTTTGTTATGGGGTCCCATCCTGCAGTCTTTCAACATGAGAAACTCTCCTGGGCGTGGAAGTTTTGGAAATTCTTCAAGATTGAGGAGTACTGCCTCTAGGATTGACCCATCAGGGAGGACCCTTTAGCCAGAATGGACCTTAAATCTCATTTATAAGCCTGCTGCTTTTCTGTGTCTGTGTGGCCTTCTACTTAAAATGAATAACCAAAGTACATAGTTTTAAGTACAGTGGTTTCTGCACTCCTAGAGCTGATTTTTCCTTTGCCCCCCAGGTTGACGGTAGTAAAATAAATGGATCCAAATGGATTTTGCAGAGAGAGTCAAAAAAGCCATGCCAACTTGGCCTCTTTTGTTCAGTAAGTACAGTATATGTAACTGCCATTTAGAGAGGATACGACCCCAAGTCAATTATTGATTGCTTTAGCTCCTCCTTCCTTAGGTCAGCCAACCACAGTTGCACATTGTATTCTAGCACCCAGAATGTGACCATGGAGAATGAGGGGCACATGTACACAATGTTCTGCCAAGGCAGAAGCGTCAGCCCTGGCATAGAATGAATAATGGAACTGGGTCTCTGATCTACAAGTCAGGTTTCCATGAACCTGTGTCTTTTGTCACATGGTTGTCCAGTGTCTCCATGTGGTGACATTTCCCATGAGTCCAGGTAGACACACAGACCCAGGGGAAGGCTGGGAATGAAAATGAAGTCAGTGGTATTCATTTATCTTCCTGTGGTGACCATAGCATTGCCATATGCTGACAGCATGGAGCGGCCCACACCGGGGCCCTTGGTTCATCCTCTGCATTATGGTACCCTTCCTTCATCTTTTCAGGATGCCTGCTGTGGCTAGTGATGTGGCTCTGCACATCATAGGCATTCTTTTTTTTTTCTTTTCTTTTTTTTTTTTTTAAATAACTTTGGTTCTCCTTTTAAAAAGCAGTAAGCCAATAATTCCCATGGGAAAATGAACCCTTTACATTAAAACATAATCTTCAAAGAAGCACATGGCACATGAATTAGGGGTTCCTCAGGAGACCTCTATTCAGGCAGGAGTGAATAGGTAACTCAATTCCATAGGCCAGAGTTTGGTAAAATTTCTGTACAGGACCAGGGCCAGATGGTAACTATTTTTGGCTTTGTGGACCATAAAAGGTCTCTGCAGGGCTTCCCTGGTGGCGCAGTGGTTGAGAGTCCGCCTGCCGATGCAGGGGACACGGGTTCGTGCCCCAGTCCGGGAAGATCCCACGTGCCGCGGAGCGGCTGGGCCCGTGAGCCATGGCCGCTGAGCCTGCGCGTCCGGAGCCTGTGCTCCACAACGGGAGAGGCCACAACAGTGAGAGGCCCGAGTACCGCAAAAAAAAAAAGGTCTCTGCAGCAAAGGCTTAACTCTCCATTGTAGCACAAAAGCAGCATAAACAATACTTAAATATAAATAAATAGGTGTGGCTCTATCCCAATAAAACTTTATTTACAAAAACAGGCAGTGAGCCAGATTTGGCTCACAAGCTGTAGCTTATGGACTTCTATTATAGGTTACTATGCATGGTAATACATGCGTGGACAATAAAAAATTCAGCAGACAATCATTAGTGCCTATTATGTGCTGTTGTAGATACGAAACTGAGTTAAGACCCCGTTTTATGCAGATCCATTATCATTTTCTACCATCCAGCAGGGTGGGATCTGGTCCCTCGCTTTCCGTGTGCCTCCCCAGCGTGCTTGCCTTTCATCACTGCCCCTCTCCTGTGTCCTTCTCCCACTCCATCTGCCCAGTGTGCCTTGAGGGCAGAAGATGGTTATTTCATCCCTAAAACAGACAACAGATTCACATTTAGCTTCAACTCATACTGTGTGAGGTACTCTCTCATGCCTTATCTTTAATCTTCAAAACAATGCAGTGAAGTAAACTCCATTATTCCTCGTTTACAAATGACACAATATAGGCTCAGAAAAGTTAAGACAGGTGCTGCATGGATTCTACACTAGTTGGTAGTGGAGCTAGGGTCCAACCCAGACCACAAGAACATTACCACAGATGTCCTACATGACAGATTTTCTTTGAGCATGAATAGTTTATTTTGAACAAGAAGAAGAAAAAAGATAGGAAACATCTTATATCCAAATAAGGGAGCTGGAAAGAGGGCGGCTGGGTGTCCAAGACCACTTAGAGGG
Organism: Monodon monoceros; assembly: GCF_005190385.1. Classification (NCBI taxonomy): domain Eukaryota; kingdom Metazoa; phylum Chordata; class Mammalia; order Artiodactyla; family Monodontidae; genus Monodon; species Monodon monoceros. The sequence continues at coordinate 16,994,022 of NW_021703774.1, read as the reverse complement.
TGGGGTTTTGTTTTGTTTTGTTTTGCTTTGTTTTAACATTAACATTGTGGCTGTGTGCTGGAAAGGGCATTCTTCATTTTTTCCATTACTTGAAAATTGTTGCAACCATTATGCAAAACCAATAAAGGGAAAACTTTAAAAAAAAAATGTCATTTGGCAGGCAGTGCCCAGCTGAAGAATAGCACAGGTCTCACGGGAGAACAATATGCATTTTGTAAAATTTCTTAAGAGACAATTTATGGTTTTGAGAAAACAAAACAGGAAATTGAATTAAAAGGAGAAACATATTTAAATAATGCTTAAGTGATGACATAACCAACCAAAGTCCAACAATCACAACCTAGAGTCAGGCATTGTCAGCTGCAAGAATTTTCTGGCATTGGTTGGTAGTGTCCAGAATGAAGAGAGATGGTTTATTCTTTAATTTGTGCAACGTCACAACTTTGGAATAGGTGAAAACTAATTTCTTAAATTGGAAATTTAGGCCTAAATAACAGGCTCCTGGCATATCTTTACTGAAAACACAGAAATATGACCTTCCTTCTTATGTCATGAATTTTAGTCCTTGTTTCTGAATTGGCAGTTCTTGACCCTGGAATGAATTTAGACTATGTCAAGTGAGTATTCTTTCTTTCTATTATCCCATGCTCAATACATCTTGCGGAGTAAGGGATTAAAAAAAGCATCTATTACAAGAAAGCAGAGTTTCTATCAGAAAGAAAGAAAATCAGAAGTCATTTTCTACCATCGGTAGTAAATACACACACACACACACACCCCACACACTTTTTTCTTCATGTTGCATCCAGTAAAAAAATGTTTCAAGAAAAGAAAGTTGATTCCCAATTCAAACCAGTATACTGCATCTACTACCTTCTTCTATTAATTTTTGTTTGGTTTTCCAAGATCCTTGAAAGGTAGGGGGTAAAGGAGAGAAACTGTGGACACGTAAGTAAGTTTAGATTCTGGATCTTTCTGCAAACAGTTCTAAAAGAGAGTTGTTTTTCTTCATTAGTTATAAAATAATACTGTTATAAATGAAGATGAAGATTTTTATACACTTTGCATTTTCTTTTCTCTATTCCACAGTATAATTGTATGAGATAGATTTTAGTACAGCCTGTATTTTATGGTGAGAATATGGAGACATTATATATATATATATTTTTTTTCTTTTGTATAGTCAAGTTCTTAACTACCACCCTAATCTGCTTCAAATGGGGATCAAAAACCTGTTCTGTCATTCAAGTGTGATGACAATATAATTAACTCAGTCTTAGCAAAAAAAAAAAAGTATTTCGTGATTTGCTTGATTCTAGTCATTTCTTGTCATGAAGTAATGAGATCGAGTTTATAAACAACACGTGTAATCTTTCTTGCCCAGTCCATTTTGTGATGAATGGCACACATCTCTGCAATGACTGGCCAGGTTCAGCAGTTCAGCTGAACACAACTAATCGCATCACGTGGTCATTGGGCCACTCACCATCCAGGAAATCTACTAAACTTCCGTCTCTGGCAGCGGTGCAATCACTTAGAGCAAGAGCTGTATTAGTAGCACCTGGAACACAGAGTATAGTAAGAAAAAAAATCAGCTAAATGAATCAGGAAGCTGAGTAGAAATTAAACATGGCTTAATTTATTCTTACAAATGTTTATGTGGCATGGTAGGGTATTTGCAGCGTAGCTGCTATGATTCGTCTCTGTGTATACATGCCCCTGGTCTTGGCCACATGACTTGCCTTGACCAACAGAATGCAGTAGAAGGGATGGTGTGTGAACCTAATTCTCAGGAGGTCTTGCAGCGTGTGCTCTTGTACTCTGGAAACTAACCACCAGCCCAGCTCTCCTACTGGAGACATGTGTCCCAGGCAACGGTTACCACTAATCTCCAGAAATGTCAGTGAGGCCAACGTAGCCCATAACGCTCCAGTTTCGTCACTGGATGACTACAGCTGCATAAGTGACCCTAGGTAACAGAAGCAGAAGAACCTCCCATTTGAGCCTAGCCCAAATGGCTGACATATAGAACAATAAGCAAATAAAATGGTCACTCCTGTAAGTCAGTATGTTTTGAGGTAGTTTTTTTATATAGCAATAGATAACTGATACCTATTAGCTTTTGAAAACTGAACATTTTTATCTGTCACACCCTTAAAGTGAATAAAAGACAATTTAATAATAAGAAACCAACTAAACAACAGCCATTTGAAAAACCTCTTACAGCCGAACACATCTCCATCACATGAGGGAGGTTCTTCAAAGATAATCAGCAGGGGCACTCTGTTCTTATTTTGTTTCTTTTTCTTAGAGGAGTCAGTGATATGAAACCAAATCTGCAGGTCAACCTAGGGGCATTTCTTCACAGATTGAGGACATGTGTTTTTGTTAGATCTATGTTTCATATTGTTCGATAATACATGAAGTGAAAAGAAATCTACTGATATTGTTTTTCTTTGGAATTTGATTTACAACAATAATAGTTCCAGGATAATAAACTTGGATTTGAGGAGTGGTCATTAGGGTAGAGTGAAAACAAAATAAAACATTAGGAGAAAGTCCTTCTGCCCATTAAGGTATGGAGAACTTAGACCATTGCGGAGTGTGTGGGTTTAAGAGGAGAGAAGTTTTAACTTACTTGATAAAATAGTAATAACATATTGACTGGGTGTAGGAAGAGGTCATGAGCAGTAACCACGTGCTGGAAGGCTGAGGGTCTTGTCCTGGGGGGAAAAGAGCTTCCATACTTTACAAGTCTTATAGTTTTCCTTAGCCAGATTGCTAAGCAGCAGATAATCACCCTCTTCTTATAAAAATTTTGCCAATTTAATATTACATATAGTACAATTACTATATACTTGGCAGTGAGTGAAACATTTTTTACACATTGTCTCAATTTCACAACAATTTTACGATGGAAGAAATATGGCCACTATTTTATAGTTAAGGAAACTGAGGCTAAGGGAAGTTGAGTAACTTGTTAATTTCACAGTTAGTAAGGAATTGGTTGAGATCTCAGGCCCAGGATGTCTCACCCCAGAGCACTTTTACTTAATCACAGTATTAGATTGTTATCTAGAAATTAGAAGGTGATAAGAGACCCCGGGAAGAAAAACACCCAAAGAGCCATGACGTCAATTCATTATAGAATTGCAAGACATTTTAACTAAAAGGTTATTTTGCCCATATCCCTACCATCATGACATCTAAATCATCTCAGAAGAAAATGTAACTTCTTATGAGGGAGACATTAATTCTCGCTAGTACTTTTTTTTTTTTCCTTTCAAAATATGAAGTGGAAGGCTATCCTTGAAATTTTTTTTTCAAACTAAAACAGTATTATTTTCAATAAGGATTTGCCATTGTGTAGAAATATTTTTTGTTGTTGTTCATTTTGTCAACTCTAATCAAGATTGAAACAAATTCCAAAATCTGTCCCAGGGATATTACTGAAAAGTACCAACAGATGTAAATTTTCTAATAATGCTGTACTACCCTGAACTACGTTTTCTACTTCCAGTAAAATTGGGAAGACTTTATATCTGAGAAAGAAAATCAGGAAAATAAACCCCCTTCCTAAACTATCTCCACTAAGGAAATGCTCTGTGTTATACCATATTTGCATAATTCTTTTTGTAATTCAACGGCAAGTCACAGTATTCTGTTATAAACCTCTGGAATATAGAGTCACATAAATATGGAGTCAATATGGAGTTGTTACAGATGGCAGATGAAATGAGCTGAGTGGAAAAACTTTCCAAAACTCTGTTTATGCAACACCAAAGTTTTGATATCAAATCAGTTTAGGGTTTATAAATGATAGTACAATTTGGGTAGCGTTGAGAGGTTTTCACCTACAAATTTCTCTTGTATTTCTTTTCTATTGCCCACAAAGATAGGAAAGCTCTCCAATTCAAAGACAATCAGCTATTAGTTGAGGTGCTTTTACCCCATAATAGAAGTACTGATGCTCCATCCAGAAGCAAATCTCTGTTATAATTGATCCTAGGCTATAGGAGGAATAGGATCTATGCTATTAATTAATTGGTTCAGAATGCCCTTCTAGCGTGCCTTTGACATCTGTTAATACTATCTTTCTTCTTTTCAATTGTTGACTTGGTGTAAGTACAGACAACTAGGGATAGAAAGAAAGGATGGAATGCAACTGGGGGTACTTTGGAAAGCTTGCATCTTGTGATGAAGTAACATCTATATAGTTGAAATGAAACAGACAGCCACTCGTGCTGTGACCACTTCAAGTTGTCTAAGTATAATGAGATCATCACAAACGGGGCTTTCAGTCCAGGTGTACTGGACAACCCTGCTTTTGCAGAATTGGCCGACCCAGGTCAATTTCCCAATTACGGTCCCAGCTGGCTTTTCAATTATTATTTTCTCAAATTTTGTTTCAGTTTGAGTCATCTTTGATCATTTTGAATATAACGGTTAATATTCCTATCAGATAGGAGAACATGTTTTGGGAAAATCTTTATCTTTTTTTTCTCTTTGGTGATTTTTGGTAAGGTAAGGAGAACAGTAAGCAATTTGAAAATGCACTCCCTCTGTTCCAGGTTGCTGGGGTGTGAAACCTGGGAGAAAGAAGATGAAAGTATAAGATGATGGGTTTTCTCAGCAGCGTGGATGCTGAAATGTACAGAACACATTGTTTACAGCATCACTGGGCTGTGAATCAGCCGTGATTACAGCTGGCTGGGGCAGAGCTGAAAGGGCAGCGGCATCAAAACCCAGATCATTTTTAAAAAACACAAATCCTTTTCACTGCCCGTGGATGAAATGACTGACTGACATGCTAAACCTATTAAATATGTATTTTGAAAATTTTGAAATGAGGAAAAATGCTATGTAAAAATTTTTACAGATGCTGAATGATTGTAAATGTGGTTAAAGATGTGGGACTGGCTCCAACTTTGTTCTTTCGTGGGTTGCTATTAGCTTACATTTGAAATCTCTGTTGGCCACGTAGTCCACATTGTTCTTCCAAATGTAATCATTTCTCTCTTTTATCTGATCTCCTACAGTCTCTCTGTTTTCATCAATATCTGACAGCAATTCCCAAAGATCCAATAGAGTCCACTCTAATATCCTTATGTATACTCTTTTCTCTCTTTGAAATCTAATACCTTAGCAGTGAAATAATTTATTGTGCTTTATTTAGACTTTTATTTTTTGCATGTGTTTTGATACTATCCTTTTGAAAAGAGTGATTTGGAAATTTAAACCAACTGTTCACCAAAAGTTATGAAAGCATGATTAAGAAATTTTTTTAAATTCCTTCTTTAAACCTTCATTTTTTTAGAGTGCTATGGCGAATGCCACCAAGTCCATGGGTCTGGCAATGATAGGAAAATGAAGATGGATTTCTTGGAGCCCAGCTAACGGGTAAGCCATACAGAAGATCAAATGAGCCAGAGAAGTCAATGACAGTCCTATTTTTCTGGAAAACCATTAGATTATATGCTTGTCCCAACCTGGAGATGTTTAATTTATTGAATTTGACCTCTTGGTGAAACGACGGTGGTACCAACACACTCGCCTAATAAATAAGTGGGAGCCATACTTGCTTTCAAATGGCATATACTGCATTTCTATTTGTCTTGAGTCCTAAAGAAATGCACTATCTGAGAAGAAGTTTTTATGGGTACATTACAGTCTAATATGTGCATTGTTAAATTAAAGGGAAAACTTGTTCCAGTGAAGTAGTTGGCAGAAAACTATAAATCTTAATGGATAGGAAAATATGCCTTTCAGTAAAAAGGAAAGAAAGAAACAGACGTGGAAAGCAAGCAAGAAACCCTGCTAAGGACGCCTCAAAAAATCAGGCCTTTGACCAGCATCTAGAATATTCGTCCTTTTCCAGTGTTTATGATCACTCCACTTACATATTGCCATCCCCTTTGCTCTTCCCGTCTATTTGAGAAAATTGTCCCCTGACTGTGCCAAAAATTTGAGGCAAGAATGAAAAATGTTTTGCTTTATTGCTAACCTGTGAAAATGTGTTTTTTTGCCAGTGCTGTGATGGCTGGGATTTTTTTTTTCTTTCTCACATGGCTCTAATCCTAGCTGGATAGATCTTGACGTGCAAATAAAATTCCATCCTAAATAAGTAAACTATGTTTCTCGGTTGGAGGCTGAAAAACCCTATTTCTTATTCTTCTGCTTATGCAAGATATACTTTCCACTGCTTGTTCCTGAAGTTCAGCACCAGAGTGGACAAGCAAAGGGAATATCCAGGTTAAGGAAGCTTCTTCTTCAACTGACACATGAGAATTTGAATTAAGTAGCCTCTATGGGTTCTTCCTGCGACTCTAAGCATCTTTTAGATATCTGCAGGATTCTCACTCTGTTGATAAACTTTTGTCTGTAGAGACACATCTACATTACTGTACTTAGACATGAGTGACTCTGCTCACTCATTCAACAAAAATGTATTGAGTGTCTTTAAGTGCTCTGGAATCAAACGTGAACAAAACAGTCCACAGAGATAGCTGTCTTCAGGGAGCTATTCAATTTGCTTAATGTTCAGCATTTTTAATTAATTGTTCAACCAATCAATTAATTATTTGACAGTATAATTAATACTGTCAAATACAGGTTGATCGAACCTGCCTTATGTACCACAGTCATGTTACTACTATGTTAGGTGTTAGGATTCAACTGCACCACCAATTGATCCCAACTGTGAAGAAACTCTCAGTCTAATAGTAAAGAAAAACATCTAAGCCAATACATACAATAAGCTATAATTGCCCTGGTTGCTGGGAGAGAGTAAGTGCTCAGTACTAGTGGGTCATGTGAGTAGGGTAGATAGAATTTTTTAATCTGACCATATTATCTCCAATGGCCAGTATCTCCATGAGATCTCTACCTTGCAACTTCTCCAGATATGCCACATAAGAGTTTGGTATTATTCTGATGTGGTTTAAGCTTTTCTCTCTTACCTATGCTTTACAAAATTTAATTGCTTTTCTGTATCGAGTTTAGTTCATCTCATAAATTCAGACCCCATCAATTCAAAAATTTTGATGCGCCAGATACTTGCTATAATAATTACTCTGGAGATATAAAGCAGATCAGTCTTGGTTCTCACACACTGAAGATTAATTATTGAGTGACAAAACTAGCCTAAACATGTGTCTTTTTAGCAGCAGGGAACTCTCATAACCTGGAGTTCAGAGGTGGCTTTGTTATGTGAGCACCAGCTTAATTTAGACATAGGATAGATTGAGTATCGATTACCACTGAGTATTCTAAGGATAAAGTTCAGTAAATAAGAGTGTGATGGCAATGCTTAAAGAAAAGCTACTCTGAAGATACAGATTATTCTGGAAAAAAATAAACCAGGATCAAGATATCTTTTATAGCATTTGACATGCAGGTGGGGAATGCTCTTCCTGGTTGCGTGTAGATTAGGTGCCCCTCCTAAGAGCTATCATGGCATCACACGTATATCCTGTTCTAGCCTTCACCATGTTGGAACTGTAATTGCCTGCTTTGATGCCAGCATCTCCCACCAGACTGCACACAATGACAGAACCAGTGGTATCTATTTGATTCCGGCTGTGCCCGTAGTAGGTATTCAATATTTGTTCATTTTGAATGGACTCAATAGCAAAGGCTCTGGCCAGATGTTTAATTATCATTCAGTTGACCTTTATAGCGGTTTCTTTAACCCTGGTCAAGGACTCCAAGATTATTATGATAGGAAATGGGTACTAGACTTTCAAAAGTCCTACTAAGGCATAAAACTAAAAAACAGTTTTATTACGGGCAAGTATAGGTTTTAAAATCAGACAGTGCTTACTCTTAAAAGTTTATACTTCTGTTGGCTCTGACTCATCTTCATGCTGGTAGAATTGCCACTTGAAGGGCCTCGTGAAGTTAAAATTGAGACATCAAGAAATAAATTCAAGATGTTTGCCACATTTCAGGCAAAGAGAATGTACCAAACATTGGCAGGGAGGAAATGTCATCTCTTGTCACCTTGTAAACTGCTAATATACCAAGATATGTCCAAGGATAAAAATCAAAACATTTTCAACAGTGTTCTATTTATTGGTCACATTCTTGAATATTTCATCTTGTCACTGTCTTATCCCCAATAAAATATAGAAAGAGGTCTCAGAGATTGTCTTTGTTTTTCTTCCTGTGAGATGGCAGAACCGTTTTTGCTTAAGTTGGCGTAACACAACTTATTTTTTCCTTAAACTTTCTGATAATTTTTTTAAAATTCCAGCCTAGAATTTTTTTAACCTTCCTTCCAATAAAAGCAGTGGATAATGGAATAATCTGTGTATTTATTTATGACAAAGAACTTCTTGAGCTCCTACCACGTATGAGAGGACAGGAGGAATTGCTGTACAAAAAAGAAATTGCAAAATGATTACAACTGGCTTCTATTTAGAGGTTCACAATCTAATGGAGATGACAGACATAAAAACACACAGCTAGATTAAAATTAATTTGATCAAATTTATCCAGCACTTGCTATGTGCCAGACATGAGGCTAGGCACCAGGAATATACTAGTGACTAAGATGCAGATTCCTACCCTCAGGGAGCCTACATTCAAGTTGATGAAACAGACAGTAAATGAATGAATGCAAAAAATGATTAAATATATCATCAATAAAGAAGGTGATTAGCTGTAGGAAGAAAATTAAGAGGGAGCTGTGACAGAGAGTGGTAGAGTTCATCATCACTGAAGGTATGATCATGAAGAGTCTTGTAACTGGGTAGCACTTAGGCAAATGCCTGAAGAATAGTGTCAGTCAGTAGTGTCAGAAAGAGTTGAGAAAGGATGCTGCAGGTAGAAAGAATCGTCATACTAAGGGCTAATGGTGTGATTCAGTTCAATTTAGTTCAAATGTCATATCCTTGTGTTTAAAACTTTCTGAAACCCTCTAGGCAAAGTAACAGAGTTATACTCCTTTCCCAGTACTTGATAATGTTGTAAATCCTGCAGCCCTGATCTATTCCACATTATGTTAGCATTATTTGTATATATACTTGACTTTCCACTAGACCGAGCTTTCATTCACCACTGCTCCAATGTACCTATTGCAACACCTGGTGTAGGTGTCATAATGTTTTAGTTTTTTCCCCTTCTCCTTTCTTCTGTCAGGTTAGAAGGCATACCAGGTGAGAATATGAGAAGGGTACAGACTTGCTTGCATAATGCTAATAGAATAATTAATCAAGGCAGTGTGAAAAAAGTGTTCTCACTGACCCACACCCTGAGGGCAGAATTAGTTTCCTTTCTCTTCTACTCTTTTCCTATTAAAAAAAAAAAAAAAGAACCTATAATAACCTGTGCCATTGAAGTAGGGAGCCATTGGGAACAGCACTGACAACCAGCCAGAAAAGGTGGGACCACAGGGGAGAGAAACAAAAAGGACATAGAGTAAATGAATGGATGGAAGAAGAGATAGGCAATAAATGGGAGCAAAACTTCTCTGTTTTTCTTAAATTACAGGAAGATATTTAAGAATGGAGAATTGAGATTCTTGAATCCAGTAGAAAATTTGGGCAATTACCTAAATCCCCAACTTGTCTTGAGAATTTTTTTATAACTTAAAGTATATGATCCCAATGTGTGAAGTTGGACAATATATAATTTCCTAGACACTGCATGTTTTATTTACTAACAGTGAATATGTGAACCACAGGTAGCCCTACCCTCACCTATCAAAGATTGGAGGGAAATGATAGATTTGTGAATAGTGGGGCGTTGATAATTTATCAGTGAATGTTAAATAAAAGCTCAAAGCAAAAGCGATTTAATTACTATTATAATTCTATTGAGTGTTTGAAATGAAATTAGCTTTATCAATGCAGGCTCCTGTGATGGGAAGGAGTAGAGAGAGATCATAGAGAGGGAAAGAAGTGCAGCATCATTCTATAACAAAATAAAACACTTACATGAAGAATTAGCTGGTTTGGTTTAAAGCTTTACGTCTTAAAAATATAAAATGTCTAGAATAATTTAAATTGCGAGGAAAAAAATTAAGGATGTCTCAATGGGCAGGCAGGTATGGTACTAATATTAAGAAAATCAGTGTTGAATAAAATAATCTATTAACTTTGCCAGGGTTGCTCTTGTGAAAAGTACCATGACTAACAAATTTTATTTTGCAAGATCAATGTCCCACAGCAAATTTGTGAAAGCCAATAAAAATGACATTATACTTTTAAACACCTTATATAAAAACTCAAGAAGCTCTGCTTCCAAAACAAACTGAATTATTTTAAAATAAAAACAAAAATACTGTAGTTGGTACCCCGTAGTAGTCAAGACAGCCTAAATCATGCTGCAGTACAAGTCACTTCCTAATACCTGCAGGTAACACAAAGCTTATTCCTCACTCATGGGAGGTGTTACTTCTCAAAATAGCCAAGTAGGTCCTATTGGACTAACCCTACAGCAGCAAGTAATACTTGTAAACACTGGATGAAATTTAAAGAACTAATACCTGAAGGCTCATGAAAATGACCAAACCAGGAAAATACTAGAGTGGAGTCAACACTTAGAAGAAGGGAAGAACGCTGAGTGAGTTTCCAAATCTTTAAATACTGTTAAGGTGACAGCAGTCCCCAGTGTAAACTCTGTAGGGCTGAAAATCATCAGACTTAGCTAGAAAATCATCAGACTTCTGGCTTCAAGAACAGACTCCAAACAACATAACAAAGGCTAAAAGAATGGAAAAGGGAGTCTGCTGCTGTCGAGTGCAGGGTAGAGAGAATTTGTAGTTTGAGTTCCAGCCAGTCTAACTATCTGCTATAAAATGATTAATACTCTTTTGTTTTGTTTTGTTTTGTTTTGTTTTGCGGTACGCGGGCCTCTCACAGTTGTGGAACATAATCCAGAGTCTCCACAATAAAAAAAAAAAAATCACAATAGGGCTTCCCTGGTGGCGCAGTGGTTGAGAGTCCGCCTGCCGAGGCAGGGGACATGGGTTCGTGCCCCGGTCCGGGAAGATCCCACATGCCGCGGAGCGGCTGGGCCCGTGAGCCATGGCCGCTGAGCCTGCGCGTCCGGAGCCTGTGATCCGCAACGGGAGAGGCCACAACAGTGAGAGGCCCGCGTACCGCAAAAAAATAAAAATCACAATATCCAGAAAAAAAATTAAGTTTGAAATTAGCAGGCAAGGATTTTAAAGCAACTATTACAACTATGCTAAAAAAAAAAAAAGAAAGAAAGAAAACTATGTTCAGGGACGTCCCTGGTGCTCCAGTGGTAAAGAATCCACCTTCCAATGCAGGGGTGTGCGTTCTATCCCTGGTCAGGGAGCTAAGATCCCACATGCTGTGGGCCAACTAAGCCTGCGCACCACAACTACTGAGCCCGCATGCCTCAACTAGAGAGCCCTCCTGCTGCAAACTATAGAGCCCATGTGCCCTGGAGCCCACACGCCACAACTAGAGAGAAGTCCTTGCGCCACAATGAAAGAGGCTGCATGCCTCAACGAAGATCCCAAGTGCCACAACTAAGACCTGACGCAGGCAAAAAAATTAAAATGAAGAGAAAAGTATGTTCATTATTATTGAAAAGATATGAAATCCTAACAGAGAAATATAAGCTATAAGAAATCAATATAAGCTTCTAGAACTGAAAAATAAAATATCTGGAATAAAAAAAATCACTGGATGGGCTTAAGAGCAGGTTGGAAATGATAGAACAAAAAGATAGTAAGCATAGAAATAGATGAGTTTAAATTATTCAATCTAAACAACAGAGGAAAAAACAGTTTTTTAAAAAGAAAGAACAAAGTCTTAGGGCCCAGTGGGACAATTTCAAAAAGCCTAATTGTAGCCTCATAAAAAGAGGAGATAGATAATAGAGAAAAAAGTTTGAGGAAACAATTACTGAAATTACCCAAATTAATAAAAATTTTTAAAAAATTAATTTTAGATTCAAAAAGTTCTGTGAATGAGAAAGATATAAATGCAAAGAAAATCAACTATGCATATCATAGTCAAACTGCTAAAAGTGAAGATAAAGAGAAAATCTGGAAAGCAGGCAGAGGAAAAAAGACACAGGCATTCAGGTGAACAATTTGATTAAAACCGTTTGTGACTTCTCATAAGTCACAGCGAAGGCCAGAAAAGAGTGGAACAACATCTCTAAGGGCTACATAGAAAAAACTCTCAAAGCAGAACTTTATATCGAGTAAAAATATTCTTCAAGAATGAATTATGCCTTAATAAAGCTGAAAAAAAAATGAATGAAATCAAAACAAAAACATTTTCAGATAAAAAGAAAGTAGGAGAGTTTGTCACCAGCAAACCCACACTATAAAAAGTGCTAAAGGGAGTTCTTCAAGATGAAAAGAAATGATGCCAGATGGGAACTCAGGTCTTCAGGAAGAGATGAAGAGCCCTGGACTTCATAAATATAATGTCAAATATAATAGACAATATTTTCCTCTTAGTTGAAAGAAGATTTTAAAGTAAAAATAACAATAATTTATTATGGAGTTTTGCAATGTATATAGATGTAATGCATGTGACAAATTTAGCATAAAGGACAAAGAAAAGAAGTAAATGGCCATACATATTTGCAAGCCTCTTACATTTTTTGGGAAGTAATGCAATATTAACACTAAGTAGACTCTAAAAAGTCAAAGATTTGTTGTAATCTCTACAACAAAAAATTAATTTAAAGAGATATTGATAAAAATTCAATACATACATTATAATTGAATTCTAAAAATATTCAGTTAATCTAGAAGAAGGCAGAAAAGGAGGAACTAAGGAACAAAAATTGAGGGGACAACCAAAAAGCATATAGTAAAATGGTAGACCTAAATCCAACTATCTCAAAACTGATATTAAGTGTAGATGCTCTAAGCACTCCAGTTAAAAGGCATTGTCATATTAGATTTTTAAAAAGACCCAACTACATTCTATCTGTAAGATATGTACTTTAAATATAAAACACAAATAAGTTGAAAGCAAATAGAAGGCTAGAGTGACTATCAATATCAGACAAAGAATATGTCAGGACAAGAGATTCCCAGAGATAGAGGGATATTTCATAATGATGAAAGGACCAATTCATCAGGAAGACATATATGTGTACCTAATATCAATAACAGCACTTCAAAATGCCTGAAACAAAAATTGACAAAATCAAAGGAAAAGATAGAAAAATCCACAATTATAGTGAAAGATTCTTAATACCCTCTTCTAAGCAATCAATAGGACAACTGAAGGAAAAAGATATAACAGATACAGACTTCAATAAACAATGCCATCAATCATCCTTACCTAATTGTCAGAAAACACTCCAGCCAACAGGTGGAGAATGTACTTTTTTTCAAATACACATGGAATATTAAATACTCACATTGAAAAAGAAAGGTCTAATAACAATGACCCAAGAAGTCATTAACACCTTTCCACCTTAGGGAGCTGGAAAAAAAATAATGCAAATCCAAAAGAGGTAGAAAGAAGGAAACAATAAATACAAGAGTAAAATAGTCAATGAAATACAAAAAAAAAAAAGATTAAAAATAGAGAAAAATGGACAACGTTTCCTGTATAAATATGGTGGTAAGTGCATGACTGAATCAAGATTTGTTGTGAGAAAGTGAGATAGAGAATGGCATCCTGAAATACACATTGTGAGCATCAGTAATACTTTAATTTCAAGATATCACTCCACTTATTAAAGAAACAAAGTTCCTTATTAAAACCCTTTCCACAAAGAAAACACCAGGCTCAAATGGTTTTCCTGTTGAATTATACTCCTCACTTGCATGAAATCTGCTACAGGTTCTGGTGACTCTCCAGGGAAACATTTCCAGAACTCAACAATGCAGGGGATTTTATGTTTCTAGCATCTCGGTAAGAGACCTCCTTGATCACTGAGGGAGAGCAATAGAGAATTGAATTTCCTCCATGTGGCGCCTCATCCTGGAAGTGACTTGTCACTTCTGTTCACAATTTATTGGCTAGAACCCATCCTATGCCTTCACCACCCTTTGAGGGGTGGGAAAATACAGCTTTTTATTATTTTCAGGAATGAGGAATATGAAACAGGATATGGTGAACATTTAGCACCATCTCTGACCCAGAACTCTTTTTCTATAACCATCTTTGTCAATTGATCAGAAAGTATGATCAGTGAGGCAAAATTTTCTCCAAATATTGTTTATTCAGACTGAACTTGAGAATCTGTATATTAAGTTTTCCAATTCACTTTCTTACTTTTTTCATTTTTTTAAATCTTTACAAAGTTTCTGAACTTTTAAAAAGATCATCTTATTACTTAAGGGCATTTCTTTTGCCGAATTTGATCTTTTAGTCTTTTATCCATATTCTGAAAGGACGAGGCATAAAAACAATCTACTTTTGCCATACTCCCTGGGACCTACTGTGTTATACTGCTGTTGCTCTGTGATGGGGAAGGGCAGGGTAAGCAACAACCATCTTTGGCCTCTTCTTTTGTTTAAGGGAACCAATTGAAATCAAATTTTGGTGTGCAGATATAATTTTTTTTTGTAATTTTCAAACTACAAGTTGGCTAGTGAGTACTGTGTTAGGAAAATTGAACAGGAACCTTAGTTGAAATTTTGTGCAGTCGCTCTGCTCTGAAAAGGCTATGGGAAAAACCATTGTTTGCCTCAAGTATAATACAAACACACTGAAGAAGGCATTGTCATCAAGTGTGTGGGAAGGTAAGCTTGGGTTGCTTTTGCTGATTTGATAACTTCAAATCTTTAGTCTGAGAAAAATAAAGCTGTGCAATTAGTCATCAACACACACGTAGCACTTACAGAACTATAAGAAGTGCCAAGGGGAGGGAAGGCATTGAACAATGCAGGGTGGGTAGTGTCAGCTAGAGGGCAGAAGTACAGCGGGAGAAAAATGACACGGTGACTTAGAGATCTAACTTTCAGATCAGACAATCAACCCCGGTTTCAATTCTTGTTTCTTCCTCTTAGTAGCTTTATTACCTGGTGCCCGTTATTCCACTTTTGTAAGCTCAGTTTCTCCCTCTCCAAAATGGTGATAATCGTGCTTTCTTTGGAAGGTTCGTATGGGGATTAACTGTGTCTGCATCTGGGACATAGGAAATGCTCAGTGTATCTAGTGACTTATTGTCAAAGATTCAGAAGTTATCAATGCTTCGGTTGGTGAATTCAGAAAACTTTTGCCTGAAAAATGTTTTTAATTTGTTGGGACCTTATCATGGTTGCAATTTGTTTCAGTTCTCCTAATATTCATGGGCATAGCCAGAAGCAAAGTAGATTATGCTTTTTGTAGTTTTCCCTGTTCCTAATTTATTTACATTTTTACACACACACACATTCACACACATCTCTATCTTTTTTCCTTTCTCTGTGGTGGTTAGTGCGTGACTGAATTGAGACTTGTTGAGACAAATCGAGACAGAAAATGAAGTCCTGAAATAAACAGTGCGAGCATCAGTAATACTTTAATTTCCATGTTTCATGGTTATGCAAGCCCACTGCTTTGGAATTTCAACAGAACCTTGAACCATCACCAACTTTAATTTTCCTCACACTTCAACCAGTAGTAATTGGGCCCTCCCTCCTGCTGCTGCTGGTGCTGGCATTTTTGTTGTTGCCTTTCCTGCGCTTTCATTCACTTGGTTTAATTCTTTTTGGCAGCTGCAAGAGCAAATGCCAAACTCCTGTGTTTGTCACTGCAGAGCCATGGTTCCCACTCTTGCAGCGGCAACAGACTGAACTAAGCCTCTGACTCTTAAAGAAAGAGTCAGCCCTTGATGAGATCCCTGGACTCACCAAGACTCTTCTCCCAAGCTGACATGGAGAGCAGGCGCTTTAGGGTCAGGTACCACTGGGTTCAAATCCTGGCTCTTCTTCTCATTATTGTAATACATTGGGCAAATTATTTCATCTCTGGGAGCCTCAGCTTTCTCTTTTCTAAATTGAGGATTGAAATAGGATTTAACTCAAAGAGTTGTTTGGGATTAAATGAGCTAGTGTAGGCCATGTGTGCCTGGAAGGTATGAATCCCTCAATAAACGTTAGTTATGATTATTTCCATTTCTCATGGCGAAACAGCTGTCCCCTTCAATCACCTCTAGTTACAGTGCTTTGACATCCATGACTTGCTGTTCATGGTGGAGCTTGAGAGCTTTGGGGACATTCCAACACGGGGCTGTGCTTCATTCCCACAAACGGGGTATATTCATTTCATAGGACAGCTGGAACAAAGTACCACAGACTAGGTGGCTTAAAATAACAGAAATTTATCCTCGTAGTTTGAAATCAAGGTTTTAGCTGGGGCCATGCTCCCTCTGAAATCTAGAATCCTTCCTTGCCTCTTTCTAGCTTCCGGTGTTTGCCAGAAATCCTTGGCTTTTAGATGCATCACTCCAATACCTGCCTCTGTTGTCACATGGCTGTCCCGGGAATCTCTGTCTTCACATGGCCTTCTCCTCTCTGTGTGTCTTTCTTCTACTCTTCTTACAAGAATGCTAGTCGTATCCGATTAAAGACACAGCCCCCCCCCATTCCACTATGACCTCATCTTAACTAACTACACTGGCAATGACCATATTTCCAAATAAGGTCCTCAGGGTTAGGACATATATTTTGGTGACAGTGGCAGGGGGACACAATTCAGCCCATAACTTCTGAACTCCTTTTGTTTTTACCAATTTCAGTTGCTGTCTGCAGCTGTTTGTGCCTCGTGGTGGGGCGGATGTTGTCAGGATCCGGTCATGGGAGGGTGTGGAATGGACTTCGGATTGGCTCCACCAGAAAGGACTGTGGGAATGACTGGGTTAGGATGAGCCGTTGTTCTTAAACTTGATTAGACATTGGAATTAGCTGGGGAGATTCAGAAATGATGATGCCTAAGTCCTGCCTGCAGTGATTCCGATTAAATTGGCCTCCGGTAAAGCTAGGCCTTAGGATGGTTTTTTTTTTAAACGTCTTTATTGGAGTATAACTGCTTTACAATGGTGTGTTAGTTTCTGCTGTGTAACAAAGTGAATCAGCTATACGTAAACATATATCCCCATATCTCCTCCCTCTTGCGTCTTCCTCCCACCCTCCCTATCCCACCCCTCTAGGTGGTCACAAAGCACCGAGCTGATCTCCCTGTGCTATGCGGCTGCTTCCCACTAGCTATCTGTTTTACATTTGGGAGTGTATATATGTCAATGCTACTCTCTCACTTCGTCCCAAAGCTCCCCAGGTGACTGCAGTAGACAGGCAGATCTAAGAACCACTGAACTAGAAGAGCTCAAAGCTAATGGTGGCAGCTTTTCTACTTGATTGGATTAAAAATAATTGAAAGAATAGGCCTGTATTTTCTTTTCCAAAATCCTTGGAGCCAGATGCATTTGGGAATTCATATTTAGAAATTTTTTCAGAATTAAGAAAAGTAATAGGGAGCATATACAGTATATAACATAAAACTCCCAGTGTTAAGGGGTGTCTGGACAGCACCCCTTAATATAATACAGTAATTTTTCAGTGAAACATGTAAATATTCACATTATAAAGAGGCCTATGTCAATTCAGGTCAGGTTTTGCTACCAGAAGAGAATTGGTACTCAATTTAGAAAAAAAATAAAAAATTCAGCTTTCAGTTCTTTATAGATTCTAGAATTGAGGATAAAGGATTGTGAATGTAATTATAAAACTCTGTGTTCTGGAGCTCAAGTATTATATATCAGCATTATATACCTGACCGAAGAGGTCTTAGGTAGAAGGTATTATGTGCAAAAAGAGTTCTGATGTAGGGCCAGAAGGGTCAGCCCTGATCACCCTGTTCTTTCCACCAGAACCTACTCCTGAAGCCTCTGCAGGTTCACTTAGCTACTTGCAAATATCCCTTCAAAACAACAAAGAAATGGCAGGTTTTGATTTCTGGCTGCTGCATCATAGGGAATCTGTACCGGGTCGAATAGGGGCCCCTCCAATTCTTGTCTTTCCCAGAACCTCAGAATGTGACCTTATTTGGAAATGGAGTAATTGCAGATGTAATGTGTTAGATGAGGTCATATTGGAATAGCTTGGGCTCTTAATCCAATATGATTAGTATCCTTATAAGAAGAGAAGAGTCACAGAGACAGGCACGCACCAAGGGAAGACAGTGTGGAGACACAGGGAGACGGCCGTATGACCACAGAAGCAGTGACTGGAGCTGTGCAGCTACAAGGCAAGGATTGCTAGTAGCACCAGAAGCTAAGAGGAAGGTACTGGACGCATCCCCCCCCCCCCACCAGACCTCTGGGGAGAGGATAGGCCTGCTGACACCCTGATTTTGGATTTCTGATTTCCAAAACCGTGAGAAAATACATTTCTGTTGTAAAGGATGTAATGTGGGATACTTTGTTATGGTAGTCCTGGGAAATTAACAGAGAATCCTAAGGTTAGCACTTAGGAGAGAAAGAAACCATTTCCTGCATTGTGTGGGATAAAATCCTTCTTCACTGTTATTCTGCGATCAGCTGCACAAGGAGAGTGGTCTCACTAATCCCAGCGCAATTAATATTATCTATCTATATGTTTATTTAAGCAAAAAAGTATACATATATTTGTACACATACATATAAGTGTATGAGAGAGAAACTGGGAGTGCATTTCCCTCTAATAGGAAGAAAAAGGGTCTCGAGGCACACCAAGACACTGGTGATACTTTTACTACAAGGAATTTTTTTGAAGTAGTATTTCACCTAGCTTCTAACTGGAGTGAAGCCAGCAAGAAGATTAGGAAAATGTCCAGGTGCCCAAGGGATTATTTCACACATACTTATTGAACTGATCACTATGGGCAGTTCACGAGGACAGGTGATGATCAATGCAGAGTGTGTGAAATGGGGAATACATAAATAAATCAGCCAAAGTGGTCTCTCCCATGGTTATGGTTAGATATCTCAGGAACGTGGCCAGGTAAATTGACTAATAGAGAGGGATGGAAATTACATCAAAGAAGGGAAGTCTGCTAATAGTTTTATTTTAAGAGACATAAGCCAAAGCTACACAAGTTAGATCTGTTTGAGCTTCCCCCTCCTTCAATCCATGCCTCCCCCAATACATATGCACCTCACTGCACATCCTAGAACTCAGCATCAGTACCCAGCAGTCATGGGCTCTCAGCAGTTCCCCTCTGCCTTCTCTCTCCAAGGGACAGAGGGTGTGATTAATCAGGTAAGATAAATATGGGAACCTGAGTGGAGTGGGATGGGAGGGGCTTTTCTGTCAAGCACAAGATGAATTCTGGGAGCAAACAGCCCCAAGAAATGATAGCCTAATTACTACCCTTGAGGAGCAAACTATCCATTTTCAGACAAAGAATATCTGCATTAAAAAGTGACTTAAGAATGCTTCCAATAGGTAAACAAAGACCTACTGTATAGCACAGGGAACTATGCTCAGTATCTTGTAATAACCTATCATGGAAAAGAATCTGAAAAAGAATATGTGTATACGTATAACTTAATCACTTTGCTGTACACTTGAAACTAACACAACATTGTAAATTAACTACACTTCAATTTTTAAAAATCTGAAAAAAAGAATGCTTCCAAAGAAACACAATGGCATGTATTGAAACAGTGCATTGCAGTTGTGCAAGCATTTCCTATGTGTTATTGAATTTGATGCTGATAAGGAAGGTAAAGCTAATGTTATCAAAATCCATTTTACATATGAGGGAAAGTAGGCGACGTGACCATAGCCGGCAAGTGTGAGGCCAGGCTTGGAACTAGGTCCGGTGACTCTGGGTCCGGGGCTTTCACCACTGTCTACCAATCACGCCATGTACTGTGGCATACTGTAGTGGAGTGGGGACAAGGTGAGCTCTCTAGCCTAGGATTTAAGAGGCTGGACTTTGGAATAAGATGGACCTGACCTGGGTTTGCAAACCTGGGTGACTTTGAGCAAGTTATTTAATTGATTTCAGCCTCTATATATTTTCTCATCTGCAAAATGAGGTTTCTTCTAATTCCTCAAGGATGTTGGTGATGATTAATGGGTTAATACCCACAAATGTCTTGACTTAAGGATTGAGAGATGGTATTAATAATTGAAAAATAACACAAAAACTTTTTAGAGGTACTGAGAGCGTCCAAAGTAATAAAGTGGTCTCACAGCCAGGTGAGATATGCCAGGGCAGGAAGCCCTGTGTTTCTCCTTCTCTAGTATCTATTACTAGATATTTTCCTCATCTTGGCCTCAGTGAATGCTCTCTTGCCTGCTTTACCATCCAGTTTGGAGTGGGGAGGGTGTTTGGAATAAAATATATACATATAGACATCTATATATAGTTATCAAACTATTACTATTGTCATCATCAAAATTCTTATCATGCTTAGATGACTGGTGGATAACAGTTCTTCCATGTTGAGTTTGGGTGGATCCCCACCCTGATCCCCACAGTATATCAAACTATACTTTGGTAATCAATAACTCCGTCTCAAACTGAAGGTTGTGACCCTTGTTTCAATGAAGGTTACTCTCTACTTCCTAATTATGCAAGTTATCATGGGATATGCCACTCACTCATAGGAAATAATATATAACCGTAGCCATGGAAAATGATTTCCTAAAATGTTCATTGCAAAGGAGAAATGGTATCCAGTGAAAGGAAGTGATCTTTTCAAAGAACAGGAGTGTGCCCAGCCGAATTCATAAAAATGATTAACCTGTAAAAAATTAATTATCAGGGGATTTCCAAGGGGAATTAGTCAACCAGTCTTGATTCAGGCTAAAAAAATTAAAAAGTGAAACTAACAATAGAGAAGATTCAAAAAAATACAGATATTACATAGTTGATGAATCTGCAAAATAAAATGGTTTGGGGTTAGCTACCAAAGTATTTGGTCAAGTCCTGCTGCACCTACTTGGCTTTTTCCAGGCTATATCTTGACATTTCTTCTGGAAAATTAAATAAGATGAGGGAGGCTGAGGGGAGAAAAAAGTAGCATCCTTATGCTGAGGAGGTCCTAACAGAGTTGCTGATGTTGAATTACACAGCTTGATATTTCTCAAGTTAATCTGAGGCATCACATGAAACAGTAAGCACTGTATAAGCCCACAACTGTCTTTATAATGCAAAAGAGAAGACTTCAGTTAGTACTGTTATTGCCACCCCTAATCTTACTGGAGAAAAGTTTGAAATAAATAATATGCAAGTGAACAATATCCACTAAACTTTAGTTGTGCTGTAAAGTATAATATAGGGTACATGAATACATACATATATAGCATACATAGATAACCCCATATAAATATATATATGTAGATAGAATAAATACATAGATTAAAAAATTGTAAAAATATCAAAATTTCTTTAACATATAAAGCTGTCTTTAGTTTATTGAGACACACTGATAGGATCCTTGATATGAATGGTGATGCTCCCCCAGAGTGTAGCCAAGATGGGCCAGATGAAAATAGAGCTGAATTACTCTACAGACAAATAGAAAAGGGAATATCAAGTATTCAGGAGTATACTTCCCTCAACCTTTTAATCACTTTTTGTATTTTACAAATGAGAAAAGTGAAGTTTAAAAAAGTTGAATGATGAGTCCCACATGTTCAATCTACAAACATGTATTGGTTGCCTGTTGTGTGCCAGTCCAAGGGATTCCACCTTTGTGGAACTTATACTCTATGGAGTGATGGGTGACCAGACAATGAAAAAGTAAACAAGTAAATATGTAATAGAATTTACAGTTATCATAAATGCTATAAAGAAAGAAATTAAGGCCTAAGGGAATAAACAGAACCTGGGTAAGGAGTGCACATTCTAGTTTAGAGCATTTCAACCACTAAGAACCCTCATAATATGGATTAAAATTAATCACAAATAATCATGTTAGGTTGAAGAAATCTAAACTAAATCATAGAGAATAAAAAATCTGGTGAAAGAGCATTCCATGTAGAAACTAATATCAAGTACAAATGCCCTGAAATGCAAAGAGCTTGTTGTGTTAAAGGAAGAATAAGAAAGTACTGGTGGCTGGAGCTTTAAGAAACAATGAAGAACGTGATTGGAGATGAAGATGGAGAAGTAGGTGTCTGCACGATCACAGAGGACTTTATGCTTAAGGGTTTGGAGGAGGTGCCACTGGACAGTTTAGAATTAAGGAGTGATAATTTGTTCTTATGTTTTGGAGGGTCATGGTGACTTTTGTGAAGCGATTAGAATGTGGAGTGGCAAGCCTGAAAAGAGTAAAACAATAGTCAATAAAATTGCTGTTGTCCAGGTGAGAGAATGTGAAAATATCAGAAGGGGGGGGAAATGCTTGGATTCAGGATATATTTTGAAAATAGAGCAGAGAGATTGCTGGATGTGTGGGAAAGAGAAAAATCGAAGATGACTTCTAGATTTTTAGCTCAAGGAATTAGATGAATGGTCCTGCCATCTTCTGAGATGGGGAAAATCACAGAAACAGGTGTGTGGAGGGGGACAGTCCAGCTTTGTGTACTTGAAGTGTGAGATACCCAAGTTGAGTATTGAAGAGGCATTTAAGAAATTTATTCCAGCACTCAAGGGAGAGATCGGATCTGGGAGTCATTGGCACATGTGCATCATAAAGAAGAGAGCAGCCCTTAAGACTCAGAATTTAACCAAAGCAGGAAATTGGAGCACAGGATGACTAGAGAAGTGACTAGTAGAAATATAAGCCCCCATTCTGTCACACCTGTTCCCTCTTCTTCAAGAATCCTTCAAAAGATCAAGAGGAACATTGTATGGGATGAGGCTTTCAGCCTTTTTTTTTCCCCTTTTAGTCATTAAAGAATTCCAGATGTCTGAGTGTTTGGGGGCATTCAGGATGCAGCCACTTAGGTTATGATTATAAAAGCCAATATAGGACATCTATAGCTATATACACATGCTTTTTATACAAGGAATATTACCTGAATGTTTCATCTAAGGTGTTTTGAACAGGTTCATCTAGGTAGACAGGGCATATAAGTTGAAATATTGGCTAATTGGAGATATGAGTCTGAATCTTAGAGGAGGAGTCAGGGTCAGAATGTGAATTGGGGAACTATTTATGTAGAAGGTGGAGCTGAGATTCACTGATATATATAGGGAAGGTCAGATAGAGAAAGAAAACAGAATGATGTCCTTTGGTGGATACATAGACCTAGCATCTGGAAACAGCAAGAAGACAGAGAAAACATCAAAGAAGAGGACAAACAATAGGAGTGCAAAATGTAGTTCCAGTTAAGTCAGGAGAGAAGGAACTTAACATTCTATAGCAGTGGCTTTAATATGATAAATATTTTCTGCAATGGAGCACTGAATGTTCTTGAGGAATCTAGTTTTATTATACTCATTTTTGTGTTTGTTGGCAAAGTGCAGTGTAAGGCTACACCTTTAGATAATGTTTTCACAATAAGAGCTAAAGCACTTTTCCTGGTTAAGCTTCAGTGTTGGACTTTCTGAGATGGAAAGAGAACCAAGTTGCCAAATCCCATTTCTGGTGACCATAATAGTGTAGGAACGGCATCCGCCCTAGAGATTCTGTGCAAGGGATTTAAAATAGAAACTCAGAAAGTCAGCAACTCACATCGAGCCTCCACCCTTCTCTCATCTTCCTTTGTTTTCATTTGCCTGTTACTGGGAGCCCTTGATCTAAGGAGGGTTCCCATCCTTCCCGGTCAACCCCTGAACTCTGGCCTCCTGCCCATTGCTGAATAGTAGTCCAGACTCCCTTCACTGGAGAGATGAACAAAACGTAGAGAGGACAAAACATGGACCGCTCTTTGGTATCCTTGGCTCATGACTTGTAAATAAAGTTGACATTAGGTACAAATGGAATCATTTGGCTAAAATCAGTCCTGTGATGTACTGAAGCTGTCCAGAGTTTTCTCCTTAAATAAATCTTCAGGGTTTCTGCTTTTTGATGAAGATTTCTTTGTGTCTTTAAAAAAAAAAAAAAAAAAGGAAAGGCAAATTACATTTTCGATTTAGAAAAAGTGTTTTCCAAATCATAAATAACTTTTAGCTGTTGTGGTCTTCAATAAGTTAAACTTCAGTTTACTGTCAAATGCTTAAAAATAGTTCAGTACATTATTCACTGTTAAAGTGCATTGAATTGTTAATGATATTACTTGATTATTCTCTCACTGAAATTTTCTATTTTTTCACTACTCCACACTCAACACTTGCAGAAGGAAGCATGATAGTACAATGAGAAAATGCTGGTGGAAGAGAGTAGTGAAATATGGAACTTGGCTGACTTCAGGTCATGAGAGAGTAAAGGTCCCCTGCTACCTTCCTATTTCCTTTTCTGGCCATTTGGAAATATCTATTTCCAACTCAGTCCTAGGGCCATCACCATGTTCCCTTTGGTGACTCAAAGTCCCACATGTAGATATCCAGTTCTTAAATTGCCTCTGTAGGCAACTCATAATCAGTTCAATGAACCTAATAGAACTCCTCTCCCTTTGCCTTCAGTTTCTGGCTCACTTATACAGCTACATTAATTTAATCAGATTTACTTCTACCTCTACTTCAAAGCATATCACCAGTAGTTCACAGAAACATATCAGATCAATACAATAATATTTATTATTTCCCTTCCTTTTCCCAACTCCTTTTAAAATATGTTTTTTCCTTAGAGTCCTGCTACTGTGGCTTTAAAAAGTAAGCCCACCCTAATGATTTTAAGGTAAAGTGAAGGATGTTATTAAATGTGGCATTTGTGAGGATGATGATTCATGCTGTTCTTGGGGAAAAATACATTAGAACTCCATTCTTGACTTTGACTGCTCCTCTTTGATTGTTTGCTCTTTACTAATTTTAGAAAGATCTTGACTAGCTGCAAAAGAGTTAGTATTTTAATTGTGATCTTATAATATTTAAAAACATAACTCAAGGAGATTTGCATCTTTTTTATGTTGAATTTTCCTATCCAAGACCCTGGTATGGCTTTCCATTAATTCAAGTCTATTTTTGTGTCTTTCCATATGGTTTTAAAGTTTTTTATTATATGGTTTTTAACACTTCTTGTTTTATTTTTTCTAGGTATTTTGTGTGTCTGTGTTATTATTGTAAATGAGGAATTCTATTCAATTGTACGTAATTGATTTTTATGATTATATTTTTATATAGAATGCAGACTAATTACTCTAGTTAAATTTATATCCTACCTTTCTTATTATTTTTAGAAGTTTTTGCATTGATATTTAAAGCCAGAATTTGGGTGCTAGATATGCTCATTACTAATGGTATGTCATTGCTCATAAGCCCTATCAGCATAAAACTAATGAAATTATGTAATTGTACAGATACACACAAATACACACAATCAGATATTTCAACAAAACATATTACATGAATTTTTGATTTCCCAGTGCATATAAAAGTTATATTTACACTATACCGTAGTCTATTAAGTGTGCAATAACATGTCTAAATAAAGTACATATCTCAATTAAAAAATACTTATTGCTAAAAAATGCTAACCATTATCTGAGCCTTCAATAAATTGTAGTAATAACATCAAAGATCATTGATCACAGATCACCATAACAAATAAAATAACAATGAAAAAGTTTGAAATATTGCAAGGATTACCAAAATATGACAAAGACACATGAAGTGAGCAAATGCTATTGGAAAAATGGATCCAACAGACTTGCTCGAATGCAGCCTTGCCACAAACCTTCAATTTGTAAAAAATGTAGTGTCTGTGAAGCTTAATAAAGCAAAGTGCAGTGAAACAAGGTATGCCTGTACTCTCTTAACAACTTTCCAGTATATCATACAACAGTGTTAGCTATAGTCAATGTGTAGTACATTACATCTCTAATACTTATTTGTCTTATAACTGGAAATTTGTACCTTTTGACCACCTTCCTCCAATTACCCATCCCCCATACCCTCTGCCTTTGGTAGCCACAAGAAAGTCTGACGTCTATTTCTATGAGTTTGTTTTCTTGTTTGTTTGTTTTTTGTTTTTGGACTCCACATATAAGTGAGATCATAAAGATATTTGTCTTTCTCTGTCTGACCTATTTCACTTAGCATAATGCCCTCAAGGTCCATCCATGTTGTCACAAATGGTATATATGTGTATATAAAATGGGATATTACTAAGCCATAAAAACAAGAAAGTCCATATATATATTTATTTTTATATACGTAAATGGATAAAGCTGTGATACGTATACATATATATGTATCAGTTTTATACATTTATACCAGTTATGTATGTATATACACATGCATAAGCATATATGTATGTGTGTATGTGTATATATATATATATCCCAACTTCTTTATCCATTTGTCCATTGATGGACACTTAGGTTGTTTCCACGTCTTAGCTATTGTAACTAATGCTGCTATGAACATGGAGGTGCAGACAACTTTTCAAGTTAGTGTTTTTGCTTCCTTTGGATAAATACCAAGAAGTGGAATTGCTGAATCATATGACAGTTCTGTTTTTAACTTTTGAGGATCCTCCATACTGTTTTCCATAGCTACTGTACCAATTTACAATCCCACCAACAGTGCACAATAGTTCCCTTTTCTCCACATCCGTGCCAGCACTTAATATCTTTTGTATTTTTGATAATGACCATTCTTACAGGGGTGAGGTGACATCTCATTGTGATTTTAGTTTGCATTTTCCTAAAGACTAGTGATATTGAACATCTTTTCATGTATCTGTTGGTCTTTCATATATCTTCTTTGGAGAAATGTCTATTCAGGTCCTTTGCCCATTTTTAAATGGGTTTTTTTTGCTATTGGGTTGTATGAGTTCTTTAAATATTTTGGATATTAACCCCTTATTAGATATATGATTTGCAAATTTTTTCCCATTCTGTAGGTTGTCTTTTAACTTTGCTGTTGATTTCTTTTGCTGTGCAAAAGTTTTTTAGTTTGACGCATCACACTTGTTTATTTTTTATTTTTTTAAGTGTTGTATTCAAAAAAGCATTACCAAGATCCATGTCAAGGATCCTTATTCCTGTGTTTTCTTCCAGGAGTTTTATGGTTTCAGATCTTACATTTAAGTCTTTAATCTACTTTGAGTGAATTGTTATTAGTAGTGTTAAGATATGGGTCCAGTTTCATTCTTTTACATGTGAATATCCAATTATCCTAGCACCATTTATTGAAAAGATTGTCCTTTCTCCAATGAGTATGCTTGGCTCCCTTGTCAAATATTAGTTGATTGTACATGCTAAGGCTTATTTCTGGGCTCTCGATTCTATTGCATTGGTCTATTTGTCTGTTTTTATGCTAGTATTATACTGTTTTGATGATTATAACATAAGAGTATAGCTTGAAATCAGGAAATGTGATACCTCCTGCTTTGTTCTTCTTTCTCAGGCTATTTGGGATCTTTTATGGTTCCATATAAATTTTAGGAGTGTTTTTTCTAACCCTGTAAAAAATGCCACTGGAATGTTGATAGGGATTGCATTGAATCTATAGATGTCTTTTGGTAGTGCTGACATTTTAACAATGTTAATTCTTCCCATTCATGAATACAGGATACCTTTCCATTTATCGTGTCTTCTTTGATTTCTTTCAACAATGTCTTGTAGTTTTTAGAGTAAAGATCTTTCACCTCCTTACTTAAATTTATTCCAAAGTATTTTATTGTTTTTTGATCAATTTCTTTACTTCCTTTTCAGAAAATTTGTTGTTAGTGTGTAGAAACACTACTAATTTTTGTATGTTAAGTTTGTATCCTGCAACATCACTTAATTCATTGATTAGATCTAATAGTTTTTTGGTTGAGTCTTTCAGATTTTCTATATATAAAATCATGTCATCTGAAAACAGAGACACTTCTTCTTTCTTTCCAATTCTGATACATTTTATTTCTTTTTCTTGCCTGATTGCTCTAACGAGGACTTCTAGTACTGTTTTGAATAGGACTGGTGAAAGTGGGCACCCTTGTCTTGTTCCTGATCTTAGAGGAAAAGCTTTCAGTCATTCATCATTGAGTATGTTAGCCATGGGCTTGTGAAAAAATGGCCTTTTTTATGTTGAAATATATTTCTTCTATGCCTAATTTGTTAAGAGTTTTTATCTTGGATAGATGTTGAATTTATCAAATGCTTTTTCTGTGTCTGTTGAAATGATCATGATTATTTTCCTTCATTCTATTAATGTGATGTATCACATTGATAGATTGTGTATGTTGAAAGATCCTTGCACGCCAGGGATAAATCCCACTTGACCATGACATATGAGCCTTTTAATGTGCTGCCGAATTTGGTTTGCTAGTACTTGATTGAGAATTTTTGCATCTATGTTCATCAGGGATATTCACCTCTCGTTCTCTTTTCCAGTAGTGTTCTTTTCTGGTTTTGGTATTGGGATAATGGCGGCCTTATAAAATGAGTTTGGACACTACTATATATAAAATAGATAACCAACAAAGACCTCCCGTACAGCACAGGGAACTACACTCAATATTTTGTAATAACCTGTAAGGGAAAAGAATCTGAAAAAATAAAAATATATGTATAGTTGAGTCACTTTGCTGTTTACCAAGAACTCAGACAGCATTGTAAATCAACTATACTTCGATTTAAAAAAAAAATGAAAAAAGAATAAAAGAAAATAAAGTGAGTTTGGGAATGTTTCTTCCTTTTCAGTTTTTCAAAGAGTTTGAGAAGGATTGGTGTTAATTTTTAAACTGTTTGGTAGAATTCACTGGTGAAGCTATCTGGTCCTGGGCTTTTCTTTGTTGGGAGATTTTTGCTTACTGATTCAATGTTCTTCTAGCAGTTGGTCTAATCAGATTTTCTATTCCTTCCTGTTTCAGTCTTGGTAAGTTGTATGTTTCTAAATATTTTTTCATTTCTTCTTGGTTGTCCAGTTCATTGGTGTGTAGTTGTTCATGGTAGCCTCTCATGATACTTTCAATTTCTGTGGTAGCCATTGTGATGTCTCCTTTTTCGTTTACAATTTTGTTGATTAGGATTCTTTCTGTTTTTTCCTTGGTTGGTGTAGTTAAGGATTTGTTGATTTTGTTTTATCTTTTCAAAGAACCAACTCTTAGATTATTTTTTTTCTCTTGTTCCTTTGTTCTCTATTTCATTTATTGCTGCTCTTTATTATTTCCTTTCTTCTACTAACTTTGGGCTCAGTTTGTTCTTCTTTTCTGTGGTTCCTTAAGGTGAAGGGTTAGATTGTTTACTTGGAATCTTTCTTGCTTCTTAATGTAGGTATATACTGCTATGAATTCCCCTCTTAAAACTGTTTTGCTGCATCCCACAAGTTCTGGTATATGTGTTTTCATTTTCACTTGCCTCCAGAAACATTTTTATTTCTTCTTTAATTTCTTCTTTGATCCATTTGTTGTTCAGGAGAACCATGATGGAATTAAATTTAAAAAATCATGAACTATTTAGAAATCCCTCAGATATATTGAAATTCAAAACCACATTTCTAAATAATGTGAGTTAAAGGAGAAGTGAAAAGGTGAATCAGGAAAAAAATTCAAACCAAATGGTAATGAAAAGAAAACATTTACAGTTTTGTGGTGTGCAAGCAAAAGAAGTGCTTTAAAAGAAATTTATAGCAAAAATAGCTATTATAAAGGGAAAAAAAAGACAATTTCAATGACCCAAATTTCCAGCTAAAGAAACTAGAAAAATCTAGAAAAAAAAAAGAAAAAGAACAAATTATACCCAAAGTAAGTAGACGGATGGAAATAATGTAACTAACTAACTAACTAAATTTAAAAAATGTTAATGAGATGGTAGGCAATAGAAAGAAAACTAAGGAAGCCAACACTGATTCTTTTGAAGAGGAGTAAAATTAGTAAATCTCTAGGAAGACTGATCAAGAAAAAGAGATGACAAAATTTACCAATATCAAGTTTGAAAGACGCACTATTATTACAGATTGTATAGATTTTTAAAATGCAATAGGGAATATTAAAAAAAAACCTTTTTGCTAATAAATTAATCAAATTCAATAAACTAGATGAATTCTTTGAATAACACAACAGGTTTGGTACCTGGTTGAAAATTATATGAAAAATATGAATAGCCTCAAAACTATTAAATGATTTGTAATATTTAAAGAGAAAATAACATCACCTTACCCAAACTCTTTAAAAATACAGAGGATGAGGTAATATTTCCCAACTAATTTTTAAGACTAGCATAACTCTGGTTGCAAAACTTGACAAAGAAATTAAACGATATTATAGAATAGTACCCCTTATAAACATAGATACAAAAAAGTCAGCAAAATATTAGTAAATCAAATCCAGTAATATGCTTTTAAAAAAGAATATATCATGACTAAATATGGCTTATTCCAGGAATGCAATGTTGTCTCAACATTCAAATGTAGCTTATCATGTAGGATAAAGGAGAATTGTCATACAATTTTATTAATAAGTATAGAAAAAGATTTGGTAAAATTCAATACCCAGTTATGGTAAAGCTCTAAGAAAACTAAGAATAGGAGGGAATATCTTTAATTTAATGAAGGACATCTAAAAAAAAATACATAACATAAGGATAAATGAAGATATATAGAATACTTTCCCCTTGAGATTTAAGCAAGGGAGGGACATTCATTTTCACCATTTCTATTCAACATTGTACTGGAGGTTCTAACCAGTGCAATAAGGCAAGGAAAGAAATAAGCACACAAACTGGACAGAAGAAATAAAACTGTCTTTGTACAATGACAAATTATTGTATACATAGTACATTAAAAAGAACCTATTTTTTGAAAGCCTATTGGAATTAAATGAATTTTAGGAAAGTTTCAGGACACAAGGTTAATATGAAAAAAATCAGTTATATCACACTATACATTAGCATCACTATACATGAGTAATAATGTAGAAATATATTTAAAATATCACTCATAAGTGATGAAATACTTAGGAGTATATTTAATAAGAGTTGTACAAGACCTCCATGCTTTTTGCATAGAAATTGACAAGCTAATTAAAAAATTTATGTGGAAATGCAATTAATCCTAGAATAGCCAAAACAATTTTGAAAAAGATAAACAAACCTGATTTCCATACTTACTATAAAACTGTAGCAATCCAAACAATATTATATTGGGGGAAAAAAGACAAAAAAGATCATTGGAACAGAATTAATAGCCTAAAAATTGACCCACAGGTATATGGTCAATTTATTATTGACTAAGGCATCAAATTCATTCAACAAATGATACCAGACATCTATTTGGGGAAAAAATGAGTCTGTATTCCTACTTAACACTATAAGAAAAAATTAATCAGAAACAGTGTGATAGTTGATCTCCTGTGTAAGCTTGACTGGTCTATGGAGGGCCCAGATATTTGGTGAAATATTATTCTAGGTGTGCCTGTAAGAATGTATCTAGATTAAATTACCCTATGAATTGTTAGTCTGAGTAAAATAAATAGCCTTCCCTATTGTGGATGGGCTTCATTCAGTCAATGAAGGCCAGAATAGAACAAAAGCCTGAATAAGGGAGTGTTTGCTCTCTCTACCTGATTGTCTTCAAGTTGAGACATGGGCCTCCTGCCTTTGGACTCAAACTTGGATTGGAACTTACACCATTGGTTCTCCTGGTTCTCAGGCCTTCAGGCTCAGATGGTACTACACCATTGGTGTTTCCAGGTCTCCAGCTTACCAACTGCTGTTCTTGGGACTTCTCAGCTTCCATAATTGTGTAAACTAATTCCTTATAATCAATCTCTTTATACAGATAGAGATCAAGATGTATATTATGTCTCAGTCTCTATCTGTCCCACTGGTTCTGTTTCTCTGGAGAACCCAGACTAATACAAATGGGTCACAGACCAAAATATAAAAGCTAAAATGCGAAACATTTTCGTAGAAACCATTGGCTAAACGCTTTAGGTTCTTGGGGTAAACAAAGGTTTCTTAAACAGGACTCATAATAATGATAATAATAATAATAGCATAAACTATATAAGAAAAAATTGGAAAATTTAACTTCATCATAATTAAAACTTTTACTCTCCAAGGACACTGTTAAGAAAATGAGAAAACAAACCACAGACTGTGAGAAATTATTTGTGATACGTATATGACAAAAGATTTCCACTCAGGGTATAATAAAGACTCAACAATAAGTATACAACCATCTCCATTTAAAATATGGGCAAAATATTTGAATAGACACTTTAGAAACAGAGGAATAAGAACATGAAAAGATGATTAACATTTAACAATGACACAACATTATTGAGTCAAAAGTCATCAGGGAAACACAGATTAAAAGCACACTGAGATACCATTTCATACTCCTTAGAATGGCTAAAATTCAGAGGTCTGAAAAGTCCAATGGTTATGCAGTGAAGTAACTGGAACTCTCATACATTAATGAAGAGAGTTATAAAATGGTAAAATGTTTGGAAACGAGTTTCATATAAACATGTCAGTATCATATGGCCCAGGAATTCCATTTCCGAGGTAAATGAATGCATATATACCCATACAACTGAGTAATTTATTCCAAGAGAGATGACTGCATACATACATAAAAAGGCTTGTACATGAATGTTCATAGCAGTTTTATTCATAAAAGTTTCTTTTTTTTAATTGGGGTATAGTTGTTTTACAATGTTGTGTTAGTTTCTACTGTACAGTGGAGTTCCCTGTGCTATACAGCAGGTTCTCATTAGTTATCTATTTTATACATATTAGATCAGAGCTCAGTAAAACTTTAATCCGCTTGACTGCTGATGGGTGGGACTGGGTTCCCTCCCTGTTGGTTGTTTCACCTGAGGCAACCCAACGCTGGAGCCTACCTGGGCTCTTTGGTGGGCCTGATGGCAGACTCTGGGATGGCTCATGCCAAGGAGTACTTCCCAGAACTTCTGTTGCCAGTGTCCTTGTCCCCACAGTGAGCCACAGCCACCCCCTGCCTCTGCAGGAGACCCTCCAACACTAGCAGGTAGGTCTGGTTCAGTCTCCCCTGGGGTCACTGCTCCTTCCTCTGCGTCCCAATGCACACACTATTTTGTGTGTGCTCTCCAAGAGTTTAGTCTCTATTTCCCCCAGTCCTGCCAAAGTCCTGCAATCAAATCCCAGTAACCTTCAAAATCTGATTTTCTAGGAATTCCTCCTCTTGTTGCTGGACCCCAGGTTCGGAAGCTTGACGTGCGGCTCAGAACCTTCACTCCAGTGGGTTGACTTCTGTGGTATAAGTGTTCTCCAGTCTGTGAGTCACCCACCCAGCAGTTATGGGATTTGATTTTACTGTGATTGTGCCCCTCCTACTGTCTCATTGTGGCTTCTCCTTTGTCTTTGGATGTGGGGTATCTTTCTTGGTGAGTTCCAGTGTCTTCCCGTCAATGATTGTCCAGCAACTAGTTTTGATTCTGATGTTCTCACAAGAGGAAGTGAGAGCATGTCCTTCTACTCTGCCATCTTGGTTCAGGGCCCCCCTTGTCTCTTTTGACAGTCTTTATTTTAAAGTCTATTTTATCTGATATGAGTATTGCTACTCTAGCTTTCTTGTGATTCCATTTGCATGGAATATCTTTTTGCATTCCCTCACTTTCAGTCTGTATGTGTCCCTAGGTCTGAAGTTGGTCTCTTATAGACAGCATATATATGGGTCTTGTTTTTGTATCCTTTCAGCCAGTCTGTGTCTTTTGGTTGGAGCATTTAATCCATTCACATTTAGGGTAATTGTTGATATGTATGTTCCTATTACCATTTTCTTAATTGTTTTGGGTTTGTTTTTAAGGCCTTTTTCTTCTCTTGTGTTTCCTGCTTAGAGAAGTTCCTTTAGCATTTGTTGTAGGGCTGGTTTGGTGGTGCTCAATTCTCTTAGCTTTTGCTTGTCTGTAAAGCTTTTGATTTCTGTGTCAAATCTGAATGAGATCCTTGCTGGTTAGAGTAATCTTGGTTGTAGGTTTTTCCCTTTCATCACTTTAAATATATCCTGCCACTTCCTTCTGGCCTGCAGAGTTTCTGCTGAAAGATTAGCTGATAATCTTATGGGGATTCCCTTCTATGTTATTTGTTGCTTTTCCCTTGCTGCTTTTAATATTTTTTTCTTTGCATTTAACTTTTGATAGTTTGATTAATATGTGTCTCAGTGTGTTTCTCTTTGGATTTTTCCTGTATGGGATTCTCTGTGCTTCCTGGATTTGATTAACTATTTCCTTTCCCATTTAGGGAAGTTTTTGACTATAATCTCTTCACATATTTTCTCAGGCACTTTCTCTTTCTCTTGTTCTTCTCGGACCCCTATAATTTGAATGTTGGTGCATTTAATGTTTCCCCAGAGGTCTCTGAGACTATCCTCAATTCATTTCATTATTTTATCTTTACTCTGCTCTGCAGTAGTTATTTCCACCATTCTATCTTCTAGCTCACTGATCCATTCTTCTGCCTCAGTTTCTCTGCTATTTATTCCTTTCAGACTCTTTTTAATTTCATTTATTGTGTTGTTCATCACTGTTCGTTTGTTCTTTAGTTCCTTTAGATCCTTGTTAAACGTTTCTTGTATTTTCTTCATTCTATTTTTGAGATTTTGGATCATCTTTACTATCATTACTCT
This sequence comes from Monodon monoceros, assembly GCF_005190385.1. NCBI lineage: Eukaryota > Metazoa > Chordata > Mammalia > Artiodactyla > Monodontidae > Monodon > Monodon monoceros. The sequence goes on along the minus strand of NW_021703774.1, from coordinate 16,959,508 downwards.
GAATTCTTTTCAGGTGGACTGCCTATTTCCTCTTTGTTTTGGTCTTGTAGGTTTTTACCTTGCTCCTTCATTTGCAGCATATTTCTCTGTCTTCTCATTTTGTTTCACTTACTGTGTTTGGCTTCTCCTTTCTGCAGGCTGCAGGGTCATAGTTCCTCTTACTTCTGGTATCGCCCCCAGTGGGTGAGGTTGGTCCAGTGGCTGTGTAGGCTTCCTGGTGGGGGGGACTGGTGCCTGTGTTCTGGTGGGTAGAGCTAGATCTTGTCCCTCTGATGGGCAGGGCCACATCCCATAGTGTGTTTTGTGGTGTCTGTGGGCTTAGTATGACCTCAGGTAGCCTGCCTGTTAATGGGTGGGGTTGTGTTCCTGTCTTGCTAGTTGTTTGGCATGAGGCATCCAGCAGTGGAGCTTGCTGGCCGTTGGGTGGAGCCAGGTCTTGGGGTTGAGATGCAGACCTCTAGGAGAGCTCTTGCTAATTAGTATTCCCTGGCGCTGGGAATTCTCTGGTGAATCAGTGTCCTGGACTCACTCTCCCACCTCAGAGTCTCAGCCCCGACCCCTATCTGGAGCACCAAGACCCTGTAAGCCACAAAGCATGGAATGAACAGACAAACAAAACAGCAAGACAAATGGTGAAAGCAAAACCAAACAGACAAAAACACACCAAGAAGCACACATATCCACCCACTCACCCACACACACACACACAAAGAGAAGAGAAAACGAAAAGAAGAGAGAAACCAAGCGAATGAATGAACACAAAAAAATGGAAACAGACACTAAAAACTAAACTAACAAAAACAAAAAACCAAACACAAATCAGAAGCAGAAAGCAAACTCTAGGTAGGTCTCTGGACCTGCTGTGGGCACTGTGGGGCCAGCTCAGACTCTGACCTGGCCCAACTCCTGCGTGTACTTGCCCCCAAAGCCCACGGGTGCCCCCAAAGTCCACGGTATCAATTGTGGGAACACTTGTTGTGTGTTCAGATATTCCATACATGCAGGGTTTACCAAGCCGATTGCCGGGATTTAACCCACTGCTCCTCTGGCCGCACAGAGAGATTTCCCTTCCTCTTCTGTGTTCGCACTGCCCCTGGGGTTTAGCTTTGGTTTTGGCCCGCCTCTGCATGTGCGCCACCCTCAGGCGTCTGTTCCCCGCCCAGGCAAGCGGGGCCAAAAGCGGTGGCTGATTAGATCTCACTTGCTCACTCAGGCCGCGGAGAGGGAGGGATACGGCAGTCACAGTTGGGATGTGCGAGGAATGCCTGCAGTGGCAGAGGCTGGCAGGAAGTTGCAACAGCCTGAGGCACACTGTGCACTCTCCCAGGGAAGTTGGCGCCAGGCTGTGAGACCCTCGGCAGCGGGAGGCTGCACAGGCTTCCAGGAAGGTGTGGGCAGTGACCTGCGCTTCCTCACAGGACCCTTGGTGGCAGCGGCGGCAGCGGTAGCTGTCACGCCCACCTCTGGGGTCCAAGATAACAGCTGCCGCTTGCACCTGCCCCTGGAGCTCGTGTAGGAGGTGTCCTGCTGTCTGTGAGTGCACAGAGAAAGAAGCTCCTATGGCGGGCCCACCTCTCTCCTCACGCATCCCATAATGATGGTCCCTTGCCTGTCTGGCAGGCCTAGGCTTCTTCCTGGACTCCCTCAGCTGTGGTGCATTAGCCCCCTCAGGCTGTCTTCATGCAGTGAGCCCCAGTCCTCTCCCTGGGGTCTGACCTCCAAAGCCCGAGCCTCAGCTCCCAGCCCCCACCCTCCCCAGCGGACAGATAAGTGTCTCGGGCTGGGGAGTGCTGGTCGGCACCAATCCTCTGTGTGGTAATCTCTCTGCTTTGCCCTCTGCACCCCTGTTGCTGTGCTTTCCTCTGAGGCTCCGAAGCCCCCCCCCCCCCCCCGCCCGTCCCCACCACTGAGGGCTGTTCCTCGTGTGTGGAAACTTTTCCTTCTTCACAGATGCCTCCCAGAGGCACAGGTTCTGTCCCAATTCCTTTGTCTCTTGTTTTTCTTTTGCCCTACCCAGTTATGTGGAGATTTTCTTGCCTTTTTGGAAGTCTGAGGTCTTCTGCCAGCATTCAGTAGGTATTCGGTAGGAGTTGTTCCACATGTAGATGTCTTTTTGATGTATTTGTGTGGAGGAAGGTGATCTCCCTGTCTTACTCTTCCACCATCTTCAAGCCTGCCCCCCTAAAAGTTTCAAATTGAAAGTAACCCAAATATCCACCAACAGGTTAATGAATAAACAAATTGTGATATAGTTACACAACAGAATACTACCTAGCAACAGCAATGTATGAACTGCTGATACCTGCAAAAATAAGGATGAATTTCACTGACCTTATGTTGGGCAAAAGAAACCAAGTCTAAAATAGGCAACATTAGGGCTTCCCTGGTAGCGCAGTGGTTGAGAGTCCACCTGCCGATGCAGGGGACACGGGTTCGTGCCCCTTTCTGGGAAGATCCCACATGCCGCGGAGCAGCTGGGCCTGTGAGCCATGGCCGCTGAGCCTGCACGTCCGGAGCCTGTGCTCCGCAACGGGAGAGGCCACAACAGTGAGAGGCCCACGTACCACAAAAAAAGTAAAAAATAAAATAGGCAACATTAATCTATGGTTATAGAGATCAGAGCAGCATTTCTCTCTGATGTGTAGATTAGCTGCAAGGGGGCATAGGGGAAACTTATAGGATATTGGGAATGTTCTATATCTTAGTTAGATTGCTGATTATTTGAATGTATACATTTGTCAAAATTCACTGAGCTGTATACTTTAAAATGGTCTGATTTCTTTCTAGAAAAATTATACTCCAATAAAATTCATTGAAAAATTGGACCACTACCTCAATAATGTAGCCTCATGGATTTTGGGGGGAAAATATGCATATAGGTGCAACTTTCTACTGCTCTATGTCACTTTGTATAACCAAAGAACAGAAAGGGTAGCTTCTTTGACTAATATATGGAGGTTTTAGAGATGCAATTTATTGACAGTGCCCTAAAGGTATTTCATTCTGAATATCAGTCCCTTGTCTTTTGATGAGATTAATGCAATCTAATTAAAATAAGTGAAAAAAGATCCTCATGTCTTTGGGGCAAATAATTTGTTCCACTAAACATATCAGGACTACCTTAAAGATAGGAATTGGCACCTGCTGCCTCATTTGATTCTCAGTAGAGCAACAGATCTAATAAGAGAGGAAGAGAGTCAACATTAATTGAGCATCAACTATGTGTCTGGGCGTTACATATATGCCCTCATAACAATTTTAGAAGGTAGGAGTCATTTTGTCATCCACTTCAGAAAAGAGGAAACCAAGTTTGAGTCCAATATGAATAGTAAGAGGCACAACATGACTCAAAGGCTGTGCTTTTGATCTACCCAGTGAATCTTAGAATTTGGTCAAAAGAATGTATGCATCAGAATAATCTATGGTGTTTTATTAACATGCAGATATATTAGCCTCATCCCAGACCTACTAATAGGAATTTCTAAGGATGGGCCTTGGGAATCTGAATTTTTGACACATTCTTCAGGTGGTTTCTAATAAGCTCTACAGTTTAAGAACTGCAGTTGCAGACAGTACCCAAGGCATAGTCAACACTGAACAGACACCCACTAATTAGCAACTGACTGCTCATATTTACATGTTTTCCATCTGAACTTTGGATGGGAATTGTTCCTCTTACAGTCCAACTTTATATATCTATAAAATATATATATAGTTTTTTCCTTTTAGACTTGGCCATGATGGATTCTCAGTGGTCTGGGAGACCTTTTTAAATTATTTATTTATTATTTTTTTAAATATTTATTTTATTTTTGGCTGCATTGGGTCTTCATTGCTGCGTGCACGGGCTTTCTCTAGTTGTGGTGAGCGGGGCCTACTCTTTATTGCAGTGCGTGGGCTTCTCATTGTGGTGGCTTCTCTTGTTGTGGAGCATGGGCTCTAGAGCGCAGGTTCAGTAGTTGTGGCACACGGGCTTAGTTGCTCTGCGGTATGTGGGATCTTCCCGGACCAGGGCTTGAACCCATGTCCCCTGTGTTGGCAGGCAGATTCTTAACCACTGTGCCACCAGGGAAGTCCTAGATATATAGAAATCCTATATATCTAGGATTTCTCCATCTTGGATTCATAAATTCTTTAGTTTGCATTCTTTACTGCCTATGTGTACATATTATTTGTAACAATTAAAAAGCAAAGAGCTTTTATTGTCATAAAACAAGCTCCCAGCAATAATATTAAATGCAAATGACCTCTACAATCCCAAACCTCTAAAGAGACAAAGTAAATTTTTAGGAGTTTCTGTTGTCCACTGTTTTTCATTGTTGTGAATCAACTTTATTTTAATAGTTTGGCTCCAGATTTTGTCCTGGTTCATAATCAGATAGGTTATTTCAGAGTTTGCACTTTTTCATATAGAACATTCCTATTTCTGTTCCACATGGAAGACAGCAAAAGAGCAAACAAGCATTGGATTCCAAGCATTTTTGTTCATCCTTACCTAATAAAATGGTTTTAAAGTTTCATGAACATTAATTTATTCCTATGTTTCTTAGCCTTGCAGATAGCTAGTGAACTTGTTGGCCCGCTACATTTCTATTATGTTCATCAACCTGAAAAAGTTATTCTATCATTCAGTCTCCTTCGCCTCAAAGCACCATATCCACCAGGAACCACAGAAACGAGCAGCAAACATTTGGACATGGGTACTTTCCCCATCCATTGATTTCATTCTCAAAGTACATCTCCACTCTTCTGGTGCAAGAATATTCTAAATGGATTCAATCTAAATCATTTGCGTGTTTATCTTGCCACTGCAAGATATCTGAAGTGAAAAAAAGGAACTATTTAATGTACAGGCAGTGTCTTTTTTTTTTTTTTTTTTTTTTTTGCGGTACACAGGCCTCTCACTGTTGCAGCCTCTCCCATTGCGGAGCACAGGCTCCGGACGTGCAGGCCCAGCGGCCATGGCTCACGGGCCCAGCCGCTCCGCAGCATGTGGGATCTTCCTGGAAAGGGGCACGAACCCGTGTCCCCTGCATCGGCAGGCGGACTCTCAACCACTGCGCCACCAGGGAAGCCCCCAGGCAGTGTCTTAATAATGAAAAAAATATTTAACCTCAAAATTCTCCAGACTGTTCTTGGAAAAAATCATAAAAATGAAAAGATTAGTTGACTTTTTCCTTCCAACAACTAATTCCTCTCTGCGTGTGACTGTGTCTGTTTAAATGTAAAAACAGTCATAGTGCCTCAAACAGTGATGTTTGTAAATACCCTGGACCTAAGTGCTTACTAGGGTTGGAAATTTACACCCAAAGAAGATAATAGTCCAGTTTTAAATGTCCTCTTTCTAAGAGGCTAGAGCGTTTGAAGCTTATATTGTAGCAAGTTTTAAAGTTTCCCCTGCCAAATTTAACAGGCATTATGTAATTCTACTGTCATTCCAAAATCTTTCCAGGTGACTAACTTATTACCCAAGACTTGTAACATATTTGTTTTGGGGTTATCAGTCCTACAAAACTGTGTTCAGGAAAGTCTCTATGACCTATTACATCGCTTTTGAATTGGGTTTCAGGAGACTTCTATTCTCCTCTCCAGATTCTTCCATTTATGCTTTAAATATTAACCTCCAAATCTGTTCATACATAAAGGGAACATAATAATAGTTGTGGCAGTCTCCCCCTAGGAAATCTGTAAAGATTAAATTGTTAATTAGGTGAAGTACTTTGAGATCTTAGAAGAAGATTTCATAAAGTGTAAGGATATCTTTATAATTTACGTGAGGTTCTGCTTTATGGATGGGTGTCCCCCTGTTTTGAAAGGTCACAGAAAGGGCTAACAGACATGTGAAATGACAACAATCTAAGCTTCCCTCTTGCACAGCTCCCTGTCCCAATACCATTTTTCCCTGTTTTCTGGCTCTCCACTGGCAGAAGCCTTCAACATTGAGCAACCTTCTGGCTTGGAGAAGAACTAAGTGCATACTTGCCTATATTCCAAAACCAAGATGATGTATACTTCCAATTGAACAGATGTGGTCAGCTGTTGATTGGGCCCAGAGGAGAAGAAATTAAAGGCATCCAAAACAACAGTGAGTAGGAAATAGGGGTGAGCAAAGGTGAGTAGATGCACAATGTCTTTCCTTTGGGATCCTTGTGTTTCCTTTCCTCATACTTGTCCAAGTTTCCCCTTTTTCTCTGTAAGGAGATTTTCCAAGTCTTTTTCTCTCCTTGGCTTTCTTTGCTTGGTCATAAGCATAGGTGTGTCCAGGATAGCAAATCTTTCTCATTACCTTCCAAGCTGTCACAATTGAGCTAGAATTTTGAATGATGCTCAGTAAGTGTTGCCAGTTTCCATAATTCAGAGACTTATACATCCATTAAGAGGGTATCCAGGCCCCATGGCGTTTCTATTAGCCATTTCATTGAAAAATCACCAACTAAATTTATGGAACCATAGAATAATTAAGTTGGAAGGGGATGTGGAGTCCTCAGTCCAAACTCCTTCTTTCCCTCACCCCATATAACAGTCCCCACCATGCCATCTCTGCAGAATTTCATTCAGCCTCAGTTCAGACAACTCCAAGCACTGGGAGTTCACACCCTTCTAAGACATGTTTGTCCAGCTCTAATGATGAGAAAGTTCTTCTTCATCTTGAGCCAGAATCTGCATTCCTATGATTTTTCACTCATTCTTAGTTCTCCCTCTAGAGCAGCATGGAATAAATATAATCCTCCTTTCACACTCAATTTCTCCTAAGTTTTTCCTCATCTGGATTAAGTGGCCTCAGTTCTTCCACTGTCTCTCTGAGGAAAGTCCAGTGGGTTGTCCAGTTTGGCACACTTGACTTACACTGAACTTGAAGTCAACTATAAGGCCTTTGTCTTTTCCAGATTCATTGCTGTAATCGACTTCTCCCTCATGTTACACCTTATCCAGATGATTTTTTTGAGGCTAAGTGGGAGATCTTTATTTTTATTTTCTTCAAATTTCATTGTTAGTCTGCACCTATCATTCAAGCTTTTTCCCAGTATTGATCTAGTTTATTAGCTATACCTCCTATGTTTTTGAGTCATTCCACAGATATGATATCTGCTTTCAATATATATCTTCAATTGGCTGGCAAGAATGCTGAGAAAAACAGGGTCCCTATACATGTGAGTGAAGATGTCCTTCGAGGGAGTGGAATGGCAGCTGTCGCTACTCCTCCCAAATCCCCCCAAATCCCCTTTCTTTTTCCTACACACTGGTCACGGGTAGGCTTTTCCTCTCTCAGCCAGCAGCCATCTCTTTGCTGGAGGGCTGTGTCCTCAGGCTATCAGAGCCCATGTTGCCTGTGCTCATGGCGAGCTTTTCTGGGAATTAATGTTTTCCTGTGAAATCTAAAAATATGGTACAAATGAACTTATTTACAAAACAGAAATAGAGTCACAGATGTAGAAAACAAACTTATGGTTAACCAAGGGAGAAGAGGTGGGGGGGAGGGATAAACTGGGAGACTGGTATTGACATATACGGACTGCTATATATAAAATAGATAAACTAATAAGGACCTACCATATAGCACAGGGAACTCTACTCAATACTCTGTAATGACCTATATGGGAAAAGAATCTAAAAAAGAGTGGATATATGTATATGTATCGCTGATTCACTTTGCTGTACACCTGAAACTAACACAACATTGTAAATCAACTATACTCCAGTAAAAAAAATTTTTTAAAAAAAGACTTGAGATGGGTAATAAAAATAAAATAAAACAAAATGTTTTCCTAGGGGTAGCCCTTAACCAATGACCATTGAATACACTGGAGTATAAATACCCCAGCTCTCTTGTACTTAATGCAACCACCTCTGAGGTGTGACCTCTACTGCTCAGAGCCCCCTGCATGATTAAGTCAAAGCAGCCTCCATGCCTGAACACATGCCCTTGCTTAGCCTCCCTGTGTGTGAGTGTGTGTGTGTATGTGTGTGTGTAAACTATATAGAAAATCATCATCCCATCCCTAATTTAATAATCTATTCTTTCACCATTTGTGTTCAATGGCTCCTTTATATATACTATATATATATATATATATATATATATATACTTTATATATACTTTTTGTCTTTTAGAATAATCTATTTCTTCTGTTGATTGATCTGTCAGTTCTACACTGATAGAAGAATATGTGGTAGAGAAAGTTCTTTCTTCAGCCAGTTCTTTTAATCACAGCATTTTGTATGCCTTTTTAATTTGAAGATTGTTCTCCTGAATAGAGAATACAGAGCAAAAGTGGAATTAAGAAATTCTGCCTTTTTATTTATCTCTTAATATTATATATATATATATATGCCCCTAGTATTAATGCTTCTTAATTATTTCTTTTATTCTGAATGTGATTTTAAAAGGCATTTTCACTATTGGTACCATTTGTTACAAACAGAAGTCATTCTGGAGTATATCATTCTTGACTATTTTTACCATCTGATAGGTAAAAAGTCCATCAAGGCAAAAATCAAAGAGGTTTCAGGTATTTATAGGGATGAGGTGGCAAGAATCTGTGTAGCTATTTGAAGTTCTCCGTTTCTACTTGCACGTGCTCTGTATTAAGAAAGCATAATGTGTCCTCCTTCTGACAAACAGCTTATAGACTACTTTTATGAAAATAACATCTATATTACTATAGCAAATGCTTTCTATCCTCATATCAAATATCTTTCAGTTTTTCACAATGCTTATATTCTTGGGTGGGGTTTCCAAGCAGTGAAAGACAGTATTATCCCTTTATCCATCTAACAGATACTTCTGGATTGACCTAGGTAGACTATTTCATCACCATATGCTAGCTCTGGGAACATTACATATGTTCTTATTCTTACCATTAACAGATCAAGTCTGAAGCCTTGCATTTAGTGCCCAGACGTTTTTTTCCTACGTTTTATTAGTGAATCTGAATATGCCCTCCCTGGCTAATCTTATTTCTAGGTTAGATTTCTTCTTCCCCTTCTCCTCCTCCTCCTCTTTCTCATCCTCCCCCCCTCCCTCATTCTCCTTTTCCTTCTCCTTCTTCTCTTCCCCCTCCCCTCCCCTCCTCCCCTCCCCTCCTCCTCCCCCTCCCCCTCCCCTCCC